>NC_091369.1:17461118-17782742 GCF_038502225.1 Cherax quadricarinatus
TTGAGTGAGATGTAACTTTTGGTGATTATGATGCAATTTTTGGTGTTCATGATTTAATTTTTGGTGTTCATGATGTAATTTTTGGTATTCATGATGTAATTTTTGGTGTTCATGATGTAATTTTTGGTGTTCATGATGTAATTTTTGGTGTTCATGATGTAATTTTTGGTGTTCAGGATGTAATTTTTGGTATTCATGATGTAATTTTTGGTGTTCATGATGTAATTTTAGTGAATGAGGTGTAATATTTTGTGAATAAGACGGAAGGTGACAGGGAATCTTGATACAAAAAAAATGCAGGAGGTGAGGGGGGGGGGGTATCTTGATTGGAGGAATTTTAGATTGGTGTTAATTTCGTTATTGGTGTTCATGATCCATGGAAATGGACTATGGTCTGTGGTGTGGTAGGAGGATGGGAAACCAGAGGATGCTTTCGTTTCGAGGAGTTAGAGGTGTACTCACCTATTTGAACTCACCTCTTTGTGGTTGCAGGGGTCGAGACATAGCTCCTGGCCCCGCCTCTTCACTGACCACTACTAGGTCCTCTCTCTCCCTGCTCCATGAGCTTTATTATACCTCACCTTAAACCTGTGTATGGTTCCTGCCTCTATTACATCACTTGCCAGACTATTCCACTTCCTGACAACTCTATGACTAAAGAAATACTTCCTAACTTCTCTTTAACTCAGCTGAATCTTCACCTTCCAAATGTGACCCATTGTTTCTGTCCACTTTATCTATTCTTCGCAACATTTAATATATTGTTATGTCTCCCCTAACCCTCCTCTCCTCCAGTGTCGTCAGGCCGATTTCCCTTAACTTTTCTTCGCAGGACATTTTCCATAGCTCTGGAACTAGCCTTGTTGCAAACCTTTACACTTTCTCTAATGTCTTGACGTGATTGACCAGGTGTGGGTTCCAAACGGGAGCTGCATACTCCAGTATGGGCCTGATGTACACGGTGTACAGAGTCTTAGACGATTCCTTACTGAGGTATTGGAAAGCTATTCTCAGGTTTGCCAGGCGCCCATATACTGCAGCTGTTATTTGGTTAATGTGGGCTTCCGGCGACGTGCTCGGTGTTATACTCACCCCCAGATCTTTTTCCTTGAGTGAGGTTTGCAGTCTTTGGCCGCCTAGCCCATACTCTGTCTGCAGTCTTCTTTGCCCTTACCCGATCTTCATGACTTTTCATTTGGCAGGGTTAAATTCTAGGAGCCAGTTGCTGGACCACGCCTCCAGACTGTCCTGGTCTCTTTGTAGACCTGTCTGGTCCGCATCTGATTTAATTCTCCTCATTAACTTCACATCATCTGCAAATAAAGACACTTCTGAGTCTATCCCTTCCGTCATGTCATACACATACACCAAGAATAGCACTGGTCCTAGGACTGACCCCTGTGGGACCCCGCTCGTTACAGGCGTCCACTGTGATACCTCATCGCGTACCATGACTCGCTGTGTGTGTATGTGTGTGTGTGTGTGTATGTGTATGTGTATGTGTGTATGTGTGTGTGTGTGTGTGTGTGTGTGTGTGTGTGTGTGTGTGCTTGAGTGTGTGTGTACTCACCTAGTTGTACTCACCTAGTTGAGGTTGCGGGGGTCGAGTCCGAGCTCCTGGCCCCGCCTCTTCACTCTTCACTGTGTGTGTGTGTGTGTGTGTGTGTGTGTGTGTTGGTAGTGTGTAAGTGTGTGTGTGTTGGTAGTGTGTAAAGAACTGGTTGCAATGGGTTCAACTTATCTTATGTGGGACAGAATGGTAAACCTCTAGATGTTAGGACATTACAACACAAATATTCGATACAAACTGCCGAGGAATCAAATGCTATTTTCAGCCCTCTTAGAGTCTGTAATAACTCGGCAAACTGGTCAGAAGCCAGAGTCATGGTACCTTGTTCTACTTGGCTTAAAAGGAATATTTTAGAATTAGCGATTATAAAACATGATAAACAATTATTATATAATAATAGTGAGGGCTTATTAAAATTAGACTCGTTTATAGTAGAGGCTATTGTGCATACCTTTAAACTGGACTCCTAAACAAACACCATGGAATGTCTTAGTGTTGCAATGCTACACCAAGGAATTAGGGTTTGTTTTACTGCTGGTTTTGATGATTAGACCTGCATCTGCTTCAGAATCTCGTGGGACAGACAAACCATAGCCAAATTGCTTTTGGATAAACTACAAATGTCTCGTCTTTAAATGAGTAACTGTAAGTGAATCGGCTGTGGATCTGTTTTCTAGATGTTTGAAAAAAAATTCCTAACACAATTGCCAGATATATCTATATTTAGAAGGTTAAGTCTTTTACAGCAAATCAAGGTATGACCGAATTTTTAATAATTGTCATGTCACTGATGTTACGTTCAAGAGGTTATTGGTACAGTTTCAATGCTTGTGGGTTGCCTGACTTCTAATGCTTTAATATTCAGTCTTTCTGGCATGGGGCACTAGGCACTGGCGATGGGTATGCCTGGGTCACCTATCACCTCCTGCATCTCTCCACATCGTTTTTTTCTGTAACACTGCAAGTTCCTGATGATGTGTTGATTGCAACACGAAAGGACATCATTCAATTCCCCCTCGTGGTTGTTTGTATTACTGCATGACTAGGCATGAAATGACAAGTCATGCTTGGTGTGATAGTGGCCTTCTCTGTAATTAGTATTTTATATTATGTAAACCACACAATATCCTATAATATGTAAACCCCGCATTGTAATCTTTATAGAGAATAAACTTGATTGATTGATTGATTGACTAATATTTTTTTACCAAACTGCGGCAGGCCAGGATTTGACCCCACGACACATTGTCCCGCCTGAAGAGACAACACAACGTGCGTGTCACCCTATCCACTACACCATCGATCCTACAAACAACATGAGCCTAGCGAACTAGACTTGTTTCATGTACATGTCGCCCTACCATCTGAGCCATCGATGGCTCAGATGGTAAGGTGACATGTACAGTGTTTAGCCTCATGAGGCGGGACACTGTGTCGTGGAGTCGAATCCTGGCATGCTGCAGTTTGATAAATGATTCAGTCCTACTTGCTTCGTGGTTTCATTGCTATATAAACTGCTTGTTGAGGCGGGTATTCAGACATGAGGAGGCTTAAATTAATCTTTGAATATCCACTGCCACGAGTGTCCTCGCAACATGAAACAAGTCTAGTTCCCTAGGCTCATGTTGTTTGTAAGATCAGTTGTGTAGTGGATAGGATGACACGTACGTTGTGTTGTCTCTTGAGGCGGGACAATGCGTCGTGGGGTCGAATCCTATCCTGCCACAGTTTAACTGATATATATATATATATATATATATATATATATATATATATATATATATATATATATATATATATATATATATATATATATATATATATATGCAAAACAACCACTCTGAAAGAATAGAGAAATTCCAAGCGCTTTCGTGACTACTCACATTATCAAGGAATTAGGAAAGTAAAGCATCCAAGGAAGGTATATAAGGGGGTCTGGCCAACACCTCACTATCAGATCCCACAACGGTTAAACACCTGACGCGCGCCGGCCCAACTGGACAACCACCAACAAACTATTCTACCCAAGAAAATTTTTAAAATTATTATTTGTCCAGTGTATTACTAAATTCTTCCCAAATTCTATTAATTATAAATGGATCTAATTTATATAAACCAAAGGAAATATTCATATTATTGTCAAAACTGCTTTTTATGAAACAAGATTCAATTATATTCCTGTCGACCATGGACTTGCTTGATACTACTTTCTCAACTTTTTGAAAATCAATTGGATGGTTAAAATCTCTTACATGAATAAATAGAGCATTGGAATCTTGTCCAGTTCTAATGCTATATTTATGTTGTTTTAATCTTAGTTCGAGATTTTTACCAGTTTGACCGTAATAAACTTTATCGCAAATTTTACAAGGATTCTTATAGACACATCCATCAGCATTTTGGGGGGAATTCTTTATCAAAAGTTTTTTTACTGTATCAAGATTTTTGAATACAACTTTGATATTAAAAGTCTTAAGAAGAGAAGGCATATCAACCAAGTTTTCATGATAAGGGAGAACCAACATATTTTTAGTTGAATAAGGCTGGTTGTCCCTTTTTGGATTGTAAAAAGTATTTCTAGCAACTTTAAAAGATTTATCAATTACATTTCTTGGGTATTTTAAATCTATTCTTTCAGAGTGGTTGTTTTGCATATTCTGAAATCACCTGTTTACTGTGATCTTATTGCATAAATATATATATATATATATACATAAATATGTATATATATATATATATATATATATAAATATATATATATATAAATATATATATATATATATAATATATATATATATATATATATATATATATATATATATATATATATATATATATATATATATATATATATATATATATTAGAAATTCCTAATAAATAAACAATTATTTACTAAAGAAAATAAAGAATCAGTAAAAATATTTCTTTCAGCCTTCACAAAATGCTTGAGAAAATTTAAATATTTTATATAACTATTTCTTTTTTATGTTAGCTTACTGTATTAAAATAAAGAAAATAGAAACAGAATCAAATCAGTCTTACTCAAAACCAACGATGATTCCCCAACCCTCGAAGGCGACGCCAAATCCGGATGGTACTGCTACGAAGTCGAGCTTGGGCAGTGAGTAGGGCACGCTCAAGTAATCCTCAAAGAAAGAGAGTAGCTTTGGTACCACCTGCTGTATCATGGACGTCTTTTCAAGAACGTCTGGCCGCGCCCATACTGCTCGGGTTTAGTATCCATTAGACTTGCACATTAGAGCAGATATTTGTTGGTACGGATATACTGATGAAGTTTTATGCCTAATGAATAAGAATATAGATATAAACCATTTCTTTGTTGGCTTAAATATTCTAGCTCTAAGTACAGGGTCTCCATAAAACACTCCCTGATTTCAAACAGGTATAACATGTAACTTTATTGTAATAATCTTTCACAGTTAGTAGCTTTAGATACAGGATTTCATTCAGTTTCATGTGGTGTAAGGTAGCATTAAAGGCACTCAGTGTGCGCCCCTTTGGCTGCTCGGCAAACGTTGATGGGATAGTCCTGCGAGGTCACCAGACCTGTTTGTGACTTTTTTCTTTCTTGGAGGGTGCGTGAAGAGCACAGTTTACGTACCAACACTACCCGCAACCCTGGAGGAGCAAAAAATTTCGGCCACAGAAGCAGTTCGCTGGATAACACCAGATATGCTGCAGAGCGTCTGGACCGAACTGGAGTATCACATCGATCTTTGCCGAGCAGCCAGAGGGGCGCACATTGAGTGCCTTTAATGCTACTCTATGCGCACATTGAGTGCCTTTAATGCTACTCTATGCGCACATTGAGTGCCTTTAATGCTACTCTATGCGCACATTGAGTGCCTTTAATGCTACTCTATACCACATGAAACTGAATGAATCCTGTATCTGAAGCTACTAACAATAAAGTTACATATTATACGTGTTTGATATCATGGAGTGTTTTTGGGACCACCATGTATAAACAAAATAATTAACTGCATTTTTTAGTTGTCTTAATTCTTAAGGTGAACAATGATTTTACGTGCAAAATATGTGCACTATCGTATTTGCAGCCCAGAGTTCATTGATGAAGAAATTTTGATGATTTGTGAAATAACTAATGATTTAAAATAGTCAAAATACATAATTGATAAATACTTAAAAATGCTAGAAATACATTTAAAAAATAAAATAGGACTATGAGTGAAAAGTTAATTAGATAAGAATGAAAATCTGAATGAGTGGTGGTAGTAATCTGATTGGCAGAATGCTTGTTCAGAAACGTGTGTACATTGTTACCGCTTCCTCCCCTTCCTCCTTTCTCCATCCTGTGGGAGTTGGCGAGGGACCCTCCCACGGGATTACAGTAACTTGATTTTCGGTTCCCATCAAGTCTGTAAGTATCCAATTCACTCTTGTTTAGTAATTTATTTTGTTGAGATGTGGTTAAATTAGATCAAACAAGAGCTTCACTCTTGTTTCTGGTATCATCTGTTATCTGATTCAGCCAGACCTGATTTGACTTACGTATTTTAACGTAAACGTCTTTGTCCTCTCCATTTCTTTCAAAGACCTGATACCTATCATGAGAGGGGACTGCTTGTCCAGATTGCAATTTTGTTTTTTGTTGCAGCCTTGATTGCCAGCTCGGGTCATCCGACACAGGCGAGACAAGGCGGGCAGCAAGATTTATGTTTAGATCTGAGACATTAACATCAAAACTTTAATAAACTTTGTCATCTTTGGAAAGTAATTCTGCATTAACAGTTCTGCACCTTGAGGGGATCTCTGCAATTTCTCTTCCCACTGTGGCTGATACTGACATCATGAGACCGTCCTACAGCGGTTCTCCAGTGGTTCTCCACCAGCATTTCAGAGGTGAATACTGTGAATACTGGCCGCTCTACCGCTTAAGGCAATTCTTTCGAATAATGAAGTGTGTATGCCACCGTTCTACCTAATTTCTATACAATTTGGGGTCACCTTCTGTTTTCTAAGTCTGCATATTAATAAAATTGCTTATCTTATGTTGTCATTAATTTTGTTTATTCCCACGAGAAGGAATCGGTTCTATCAACGACTGTTCGAGGGTCTGATAGGTCAGTTGCACCTTCACAAGAACTAACAATCATATTCAACCAAGAATTTATTGGTTCTCCAGTACCATGAAAACTTTCTTGATATGTTTTTTCTACTTAAAGGATTTAAAATCAACATTGTATTTATAAATCTTGCTACTGTATTAAAACATCTGATTAAAAAAATTCCTCCCCAAAATGATGATGGCAATTTTGTAACTGTAGTGTGAGCTCGCCTCTGGCAAGACAGTGATGGAGTGAATGATGATGAAATTTTTTCTTTTTATCTATTCGGCACTACACGCACACATACATACACACACACACACACACACACACACACACACACACACACACACACACACACACACACACACACACGCACACATACACACACACACAGACGCACACATACACACACACACAGACACACACACACACACACACACACACACACACACACACACACACACACACACACACACACACACACACACGCACACACACATGCACACACACACACACATGCACACACACACACACACATGCACACACACACACATATCCTGACTCACATATACACTCCCCCCTCCCCACCGACATCTCACTCCTTCCCCTGATCCCTCCCCTCCCTCTTTCACCCTCCCCCTCCCCACCTCTCCCTACTTCCCCCCTCTCCCTCTCCCACTCACCCACTTGCTTCTCTCTCCTTCCCACTCCCCATATTCCCCCTAAATCCCCCCCCCACTCCTCTCCCACATAGCCACAGTTCCTCCTCTACCCCCCCCCACACTCTGACATACACATTATTAACCTAACATACAGAATTACATAGGTTTCCCATTCTGAGACAATCAGGATAAAACAAAAATGGGTTGCCAGAGAGCAGGAAGAAAAACCAAGGGACAGGAGGAGGAAGCTGCAAAGGAAGATTGGGCAGCAGAGCTCATAAAAAGGGAACATGAATGGGAAAAGAAACTAGAAGAACTTAGCATGAGAATGGAAGAGAGGAAAGATATGGAAAGCAGGAAGTGGGAGGTGCAAGTCAAAGCAGCAGAGGCTAGGATACAGAGTTTAGAAGAGGAACTGAAAAATCTGAAACAGCCTAAAGAACTAAAGAACATTTTGGGATTGCCATCAGAGACTGCTACCTCAGTCACAAATAAGGGGACTGTATGGAAAGGAGCAAAACTGCATGTAGAAGCTCTATCAGAGGAGACTGTAGTAAATGAAAGAGCTAAGTTATATGTAGAGGTCCTAACAGACCACAGCAGAGCCCATGGAAAGCCGAGAAAGGAAAATGACAGGCCACTGAGCCCAAGTACATTAGCTAGTGAAACTGAAGAAATGAAAGCTGCAATGGAGGAAATCAAATTGAATGAGGGGATACACAGGGATATGCAGTGGGAGAATGAAAGGATGAGGTCAGTCTTTGTGTATGGGCCCCAGGAAGTTGAAGGGGAAACATATGAAGCAAGAAAACAAGGGGAAAAAAAGCAATTGAAAGCATCATGAAAGCAATAGGAGAAGACGACATGACCTAGCTGGAAAATTTTCGGAGAATAGGGGGGGTTTGTAAAAAAAAGAACCCGGCCAGTGAAAGTGACCTTCAAGGCAGAATCGACTCGGAACAGGATCCTGCAGGAGAAAGCATGATTAATGGACATGCCGGCATACAGGAAGGTGTATCTCGACCGCGACAGAACACAAGAAGAAAGGCAGAAACTGAGAGAGATGATACAAAGGCGAAAGGAGGAAAGAGAGGGGATGGAGAAGACAGACAGGAGATCCCAGACCCAGGAAGAAGATCAAATACAGCCTCCTTCACAACTTCCTATAGAAGCCTCCCAACCAGGTCAACCCCAGTGCAACAAAACACTCTAAACCAAAACACCCATGCCACATCCAATGCCCCCACCCACTGCATTACAAACTCCACCCCAACAGCAACCACCCATAGTTCCTTATCAGGTCTCCCACTTCCCCAACCCCAATATACCTCCCAGACCACAGTCTTAGAAAAGAAGTTGAAGGTGTGGTATAACATGCAGATGGAATAACAAATAAGTATGAGGAATGGCACGAAAGAATCAAGGAGACATCCCTAGACATAATAGCATTCACAGAAACAAAGCTCACCAGAATAATAACAGAATCAATCTTTCCATCCGGATATCAAATCCTCAGTTAAGACAGAGGGAGGAGAGGGGGAGGAGGAGTTACACTGCTCATTAAAAACCAGTGGGGGTTTGAGAAAATGGAAGGAATGGATGGCACGGGCGAATGGGACTACTTAGTAGGAACAATCCAGTCTGAGGGACATAAGGTGATAATTACAGTAATGTACAACCCACCACAGAACTGCAGGAGGCCAAGAGAAGAATACGATGAGAGCAACAGAGCAATGATCGACACACTAGCCGAGGTGGCCAGTAGAGCACACGTGGGGGGAGCAAAGTTACTAGTTATGGGTGATTTCAATCACAAGGAGATTGACTGGGAAAACCTGGAGAACCATGGGGGTCCCGAAACATGGAGAACGAAGATGATGGATGTGGTACTGGAAAACCTCATGCATCAACATGTTAGAGACACTACCAGAGAGAGAGGAGAGGATGAACCAGCAAGAATGGACCTTGTATTCACCTTGAGTAGTTCGGACATCGAGGATATCATGTATGAAAGGTCCCTGGGAGCTAGTGATCATGTGGTTCTGTGCTTCGACTACATAACTGAGCTCCAAGTGGAGAGAGTAGCAGGAATAGGTTGGGAAAAACCAAACTACAAAAGGGGGAACAACTCAGGCATGAGGAACTTCCTTCAAGACATTCAGTGGGAGAGGGAACTGACAGGAAAACCAGTACAAAAAATGATGGACTATGTGGCAACAAAATGCAGGAGGCAGAGGAGAGGTTTGTTCCCAAGGGAAACAGAAATAATGGGAAGAATAGAACGAATCCTTGGTTCATCAAAAGGTGTAGGGAGGCAAAAACTAGGTGTACTAGAGAATGGAAAAGGTACAGAAGACAGAGAACTCAGGAAAATAAAGAGATTAGCCGAAGAGCCAGAAACGAATATGCACAGATAAGAAGGAAGGCTCAGCGACAATATGAAAATGACATAGCATCAAAAGTAAAGACTGACCCGAAGCTGTTGTACAGCCACATCAGGAGGAAAACAACAGTCAAGGACCAGGTAATCAGACTGAGGAAGGGTGATGGGGAATTCACAAGAAATAAAAGAGAGGTATGTCAGGAGTTCAACACGAGATTTAAAGAAGTGTTTACAGTGGAAACCAATAGGACTCCAGGAAATCAGAACAGGGGGGTACACCAGCAAGTGCTGGATGAGGTACATATAACCAAGGAGGGGGTGAAGAAGCTGCTATGCGACCTTACACCTCAAAGGCGGTGGGACCAGACAACATCTCTCCATGGGTCCTTAAAGAGGGAGCAGAGATATTGTGTGTGCCATTAACAAAGATCTTCAACACATCATTTGAAACTGGGCACCTCCCTGAGGTATGGAAGATGGCAAATGTAGTCCCAATTTTTAAAAAGAGAGACAGACATGAAACACTAAACTACAGACCTGTATCACTAACGTGTATAGTATGCAAGGTCATGGAAAAGATTGTCAGGAGGAGAGTGGTGGAGCACCTGGAAAGAAACAAGTGTATAATTGACAACCAGCACAGTTTCAGAGAAGGAAAATCCTGTCACAAACCTATTGGAGTTTTATGACAAGGTGACAGAAGTAAGACAAGAGAGAGAGAGGGGTGGATCGACTGCATTTTTTTGGACTGCAAGAAGGCCTTCGACACAGTTCCTCACAAGAGGTTACTGCAAAAGCTAGAGGATCAGGCACACATAACAGGAAAGGCACTGCAATGGATCAGAGAATACCTGACAGGGAGGCAACAACGAGTCATGGTACGTGACGAGGTGTCAGAGTGGGCGACTGTGACAAGCGGGGTTCCACAGGGGTCAGTCCTAGGACCTGTGCTGTTCTTGGTATATGTGAACGACATAACGGAAGGGATAGACTCAGAAGTGTCCTTGTTTGCAGATGATGTGAAGTTAATGAGAAGAATCAAATCGGATGAGGATCAGGTAGGACTACAAAGAGACCTGGACAGGCTACAAGCCTGGTCCAGCAACTGGCTCCTTGAGTTTAACCATGCCAAATGCAAAGTCATGAAGATTGGGGAAGGGCAAAGAAGGCCGCAGACATATTATAGTTTAGATGGCCAAAGACTGCAAACCTCACTCAAGGAAAAAGATCTGGGGGTGAGTATAACACCGAGCATATCTCCTGAGGCGCACATCAATCAGATAACTGCTGCAGCATACGGGCGCCTGGCAAACCTACGGATAGCGTTCCGATACCTCAGTAAGGATTCGTTCAAGACTCTGTATATCATTTACGTCAGGCCCATACAGGAGTATGCAACACCAGTTTGGAATCCACACCTAGTCAAGCACGTCAAGAAATTAGAGAAAGTGCAAAGGTTTGCAACAAGACTAGTCCCAGAGCTACGGGGATTGTCCTACGAAGAAAGGTTGAGGGAAATCGGTCTGACGACACTGGAGGACAGGAGGGTCAGGGGAGACATGATAACGACATATGAAATACTGCATGGAATAGACAAGGTGGACAAAGACGGGATGTTCCAGAGATGGGACACAGACACAAGAGGTCACAATTGGAGTTGAAGACTCAGATGAATCAAAGGGATGTTAGGAAGTATTTCTTCAGTCATAGAGTAGCCAGGCCGTGGAATAGCCTAGAAAGTGACGTAGTGGAGGCGGGAACCATACATAGTTTTAAGGCGAGGTATGATGAAGCTCATGGGGCAGGGAGAGAGAGGATCTAGTAGCAATCAGCGAAGAGGCGGGGCCAGGAGCTATGACTCGACCCCTGCAACCACAAATAGATGAGTACAAATAGGTGAGTACATACATACTCCTGTTTTGTTGAGAGTTGTGGCAATCAATTGCACCATTAATTTGCTGCTAGTTTTCTTGTAAATTTATGCTTGTGATGTTCACCTGAAATGTTACCTGTGTGCTTTACCTGTGTGTTTCACCTGTGTGCTTCACCTATGTGTTTCACCTGTGTGCTTTACCTGTGTGTTTCACCTGTGTGTTTTACCTGTGTGTTTCACCTGTGTGCTTTACCTGTGTATTTCACCTGTGTGCTTTACCTGTGTGTTTCACCTGTGTGCTTTACCTGTGTGTTTCACCTGTGTGCTTCACCTATGTGTTTCACCTGTGTGCTTCACCTATGTGTTTCACCTGTGTGCTTCACCTATGTGTTTCACCTGTGTGCTTCACCTATGTGTTTCACCTGTGTGCTTCACCTATGTGTTTCACCTGTGTGCTTCACCTATGTGTTTCACCTGTGTGCTTCACCTATGTGTTTCACCTGTGTGCTTCACCTATGTGTTTCACCTGTGTGCTTCACCTATGTGTTTCACCTGTGTGCTTCACCTATGTGTTTCACCTGTGTGCTTCACCTATGTGTTTCACCTGTGTGCTTCACCTATGTGTTTCACCTGTGTGCTTCACCTATGTGTTTCACCTGTGTGCTTCACCTATGTGTTTCACATGTGTGTACGTTAGTTATTACTGTTGCTGGAATTCTGTTTCATTATTTTTATAGAAGTGTTAGACTGTTCCTCAGCTCTTTCTTTTTCTAGAGACCTTGTTCTGTGCTTGTAAATACTGTGTATATTCCGTTCAGTACGAGGAATAAGTTCCTCTTCTATTAAGTCTTGCACAGTCACTTACTGCATCTTTTTTAAGTGTTGCTTTGTATCAGGTATTTCTCAATCATTTGATTTTTATACTTTATATATGTACAGGTTTTACCTTGGCTTTTTGACTTTGTTGATTTTGCCAGCCAGTTACTTTGAATGATCATATTATACATTATTGATTTTTGAAGATACGTTTGCTTCTGCCTCTTACCTTATTATTTTGATTATGTGGGATTTTATTCCCTGCAAATAAATATCTGTGATACAGATTAGCTGCATGACCCAAAAAGAAAAACGAAAGTTTATCTTTTTAAATTTAGTAATTTATACAGGAGATGGGGTTACTAGCCCCTTTGCTCCCGGCAATATAGTCGCCTCTTACAACAAGCATGGCTTACGGAGGAAGAATTCTGCTCCACTTCCCCATGGAGATAAGAGGAAATAAACAAGAGCAAGAACTAGTAAGAAAATTGAATAAAACCCAGAGGGGTATATATATATATATATATATATATATATATATATATATATATATATATATATATATATATATATATATATATATATATATATATAGGTGTAAATTGTTGGAGCCATAGCCTCGGAGAAGTGGATAAAAAGGCTTCAAGGAAGAATATTTGGATTTCTTCCTGAAGCCGTTTGAATTTTCCACTTCCTCTACCACCCCATCTGTTCATTCTTTTTTACCAATAGGTATATTTTATTACATAATATAGTACAGAAGATTTAAGAGATACATTGCTGATACAAAGATTGCACATACAGTACATGAGCTGTGAGAGATACATGTCTCGTACATATCTAGTATATATTGTTACGTGTTTGTCACTGATTATAATGCGAAAATCTCATCCAGCTCCCCAGAACTGGGGTGCGTGCCCAAAATACAGTAGGCATTACCCCTTTGAACAGCAGCGCTGAGTCGCTGGAACAGAAAACTAGCTGACCTGGGAACCCTAGTTACCCTGATGAGTCTTTTGGTCAGCTCCTTAAGGAATTCAGATGTACTCTTTCCCCATGAGCCAAGGGTCTCTGAGCCTATGGGAACAAACATATAATGATGGGCAAGTTCTCCATATTTTCTATATTTCTGGGACTCTCTGAAGCTGGCGGCTGCCCCTCCTTCCTCCCAGGTGTACTGTAGATAGGTATCAGCCAAGGTAGATACACATGTGTAGTCCCACACCACCTGCTTGCCGTCTGTCCAGGCTTGAAGGGTGATACCATCTGGACGCTTCTGGCTGCCATAAGATCTGCATAGTTGGGGTGGCTCCCTTACTGCTTTTTGTTCTTTATTATTTTTTGCGACTGGTATTGAGAAGAGACAGTTAGTCGACTGATTCAATTGGCATTTGCATTTTGTGCAGATTTACTGTGCTCTCTGCATAAGTTTTTCTTCTCGTCCACTGTTTAACTTGAAGAGCCTATCCAATGTGTCTTACATTATTTAGAGAATTTGTAGCAGCATTCGTATCGAGCGCTCTAGGTACTTGTTCTGTGAAAATGCGTGTAATGCATTTGTCTAGACCTGAAACTATGGGACTCTACCTTCAGGCTATCTGCTCTTGCTCTGACTTCGTCGTCGCTTATTTGAAGGTCCTAGAGATGTTGTTTACGTTAGAGTTGAAGGTCGAGTTTAAGTGGTGTACAGATCTGTTCTTTTGACAGTAGCGTTAGCAAGTGGTAGGTACCGGTAATGCTTTGTTACCCGTTTGGAAATCTGATGTTACAGCTTCTATATAGTAGGAAAGTATGAGAATGCTTTGGGTATCAGGGAACGCTTAGAGAATCCGAGGCTTCTAATTCGAAGAGTTCCTCTAAAGAGGATTCTCTTTTAGAAAGCGGCTGCCGGAATTACTGATTCTTTATCCTGTGATTGTCACAGGCTGCCTGCCGAGGGCCACGTTGTGTAGTGGCTAGTTCACTCACTTGAATATTAGAATGAAAGTTGCTGTGCTTCATGTTTCAGTGACTTGTAAAGAATCAAGGATGAGTTCGTGAAACCATCTTGGGGCCCTGCCATGCTTTGTGCTCTTTGTGACTATGTAACGTTGCATTGTGGTGTTCCGTCAGACTGTGCGTCGTTTGTCAGTATGCCCTCCAAGAGCAAGGAATGTTTATTACCGCGTAATTAGACGTAGCATCTTTAAGCCCTAGTGTTCAATATGATGTTTACGAGGCTTATCTAACGGCTGAGCTAGGTGTTAATGTACATAACATATCTGTGTTTTTCATATATGTATGTAGATGGAAATAAGTACATTTTGATCAGCCTCTGTGTCCCATGTCTAGACATACCAAATGAAATAACCATTGCTCAGTGCTCTGTAGACTTTCTGTTTTCATAATTGCATATGATGCTATTCTTTATTTTTCATGAAATGTTCTGCAGTGTGCAGTGCCCTCGAATATTATGGTAATGTAATGATGCTGGCTCAGCGTCTTGTCGGAATGAGTTCATGCAGATTTTACTCATATGTTCTACTCTTAAGAATATTGAGAACCCCTTTTTTAGTCCTTCCACGAACTCTTCATTCTGACAGATTAGCCACTGCGCGCAACAGCTGTCTTCTTCTGTTCACTTTCATTTTCATCCAGAGTTCGTCGAGCGACTCACCAAGGTCAACTGCTTGATTTATTTAGGATTAATTTATTGTTGAGTATGTATCAGTGCTGAATACTTTTATGCATTACTGGACTGTGTGTCTAAGTTGAATTCTATAACTTTCACTTAGTGTTAATTTGAACTCACAGCCTACGTTCCTTGCACATCAATGTTAAGCACTGTTGATGCTGTGCGAGGATGCCCAGCCGCAGCAGAGCCGAGTTGTCAGCAATGGCAGTATTGGTACCTGCATAGTCCTTTGTAAGATTTGATATGTTTATCTGATAGCCTGGAAGAATCCGTTAAAGCCGGACAGCATTCTCGACCATATAGCAGAGACGCTCTGTTGACACATGCTTGGTAAGCCTGGGGTACACCATGCTTTCCTGAGGCCTTGGAGCCTAAGTTTGGCTCAAATCTGGTGCTAGGGTGAGAGGGACGTGTAGCTGCTGCCTCCTTGTGTACGCTCCTGCGACAATAAACTCCAGCATTAAACGATGCATTTTTATTTACTCCATTATCAGATGAATCTGTGTTATGCCCATCAATAATGTCGTCTCCCACCGAGGTAGGGTCACCCGAAATAAAACAAACCATGCTCACGATGTCGTGAGTCATGCAGAACAAACACTTTCGCCATCCATCGTTCAATAACTCCCTCATTAGAAGCATACTGACATGTCTATATTTTCTTTAGAATGAAGGCACTGTGCTTCTTACATAAAGAACTGACATCCAGGTAATCACGCTTCCTGAATCCCTAAATAAATGTTACCTTGCTCACACTCCAATAGCACAAGCCAACATTCACTCAAGCCTGTTTGATGTCCAACAGTATGAATGTATGTCAATATGTATTTATGTGTAAGAATTATGTATGCGTGCTGCAATAAATATTCTGAGATAAAGACTCACCGATAATCACGACCTCCCATTACCTCTCCAGGATTTCATTAGTCTAGTGGATCGCTGTGTTATATTAAACTCTTCAGTTATCAGGACAATTGCTACAAACACTGCTCTGGGATGACAATGGGCAGCCCGTCTGTCACTGCTTCCTGATTAAGATACATGACGATATCTCGGTTTTCTATCCCAGACCTTTCAATATCCCAGTCCTCGTCATCGAGATCAATGCTGTCGAGCCAACTCGAAAAAGACAACAAACTTCCTTTCCTTGACGTCCTCTTGTGCAAGTCTTCCGACAGCGACAACCTTCTCTTCAAAGTGTAGAGAAAACTTACCAACAAGAATGATCTTATACACTACTATTCACGCCATGACATCAGCATTAAAAGTGGTATCCTTATTGCCTTCTTTTTGAGAACTTTTCCCATCTCCAGCCCTTGTTTCCTTGAAAAGGAATGTATCTATATAACACAAGCCCTTCACAAGTCTTCAGTTACCATCTTTCTTCATCAGAGATTGCAAACTTAAGGCACAAGCCAGCTGCAACAAACCCCCATGAAACAGTCCTATAAGCAGTTCATAGTGCTTCCATATGGTGATGTTGACAAGAATATCCGCCAGGTAATTGCTAAAAGCAATATCAACGTTTACATAGTAAGCATATTACATACACATGCATATTACATACATACATACACACATATATGTATGTATGTATGTATGTATGTAATATGCATGTGTGTATGTATATAAAATCAGATTAAAGAAAAGAGCGCACATGCATACTCACTTCTAATGGGAACACCTCCGTCGTTGGTAGCATCAACATAGTGCAGTTGGGAGATGATGAGGACCAGGTGGTAGGTGGACATCAGTGGGCTGGTGACGAACTGGTCCACCATCCATCCTTCTTGACCCTCCCTGAAGAAAACTTACTTGATGAACCGAAATATAATACATTCCTATACATTTAAGAAAACTTGCACTTACATGACTTAAATTATTATGACTGTAGCTTCTTTTTTCCCTATTTAAATGTTTCTGCACAAAGGCTGAATGCAATTAGAAAAAATGTATTATATCGTGAGTGTGTTAGATATGAGTGAGTGGAGACAAGTGATTTTTATGACTTGACGGGCTGTTGGAGTGTGAGCAAGGTAACATCTATGAATAGATTCAGGTAAACCGGTTAACCGAACTTAAGTCCTGGGGTTGAGAAGTACAGTGCCTACACTCTGAAGGAGGGTGAGGATATCTGCAGTTTGCAGGGCCGTCTGGCCTATGATATCGGCGTGCCTCTGGCGAGACAGTGATAGAGTGAGTGATGGTGAAAGTGTTTCTTCTTCTTTACCAGGTCACCCTACCTAGGTGGAAGAAGGCCGGTGTGCTAAAAAAAATAATGCATTACGCAGATACCTTTCAATTAACACCTGAATATTTCCAAAGGTTTAAGGGTTTTATTGCATATTAGTAATTTGACTAGTAAATGACTTATAGTATGACTTAAATTTCGAACTTATATGCATAAAAGTAATTCCCTGGTGCTCACATAGGGGTGGTGTTGCGTAGAGGCATGTTCGAAATGGCTGTCATGTTTATCTCCCTCGTCACATACAGCTCGAAGGTGGCCTTCAGCTCCGGCTCGTCGAAGCAAGGGAACGCTTTCCTTGCATTGGTAGGTTGCAGCAGGGTAGCCATCAGACGTCTGGAAAAGTGTCGTGAAAATTACTGCAAAAGATAATGATTAAAGACGACAAAGAATAAAGCGCTGAACTACAGTATAATGAGGGTAATGTAGTAGACTAGGGCAGGTTCGTGTTAAGGTGGGTCCATGATGGCTGTAGAAGTGATACTAGAGATTAATACGTGAGATAATTAAGAGTGGTAATAATAATAATAATAATAATAATAATAATAATAATAATAATAATAATAATAATAATAATAATAATAATAATAATAATAATAATAACAGCATTAACAACAATAACACAAAATCACCACCACCAACAACAACAGAACATTTTACTATTACTAACAATAATAATAATAATAATAATACCTCGATATATTTCGGTCATTGATGTCCGGGATAGGCATCCTCGTATTGCATAACCCCAGCCCCATGTGTATCAATATTGCAAAGTGTGGCATAAATTTAAGTAAACTGAGACTTGGTAAGGACGTAGAGAAGCACTTGGTCTCAGAGTTATCGATGAGTGGAAAAATATGTGGAGTGTGGTCGGATTTGAGAATGACCTGCCTAGTATGGCCCAGTAGGCCTGCTACAGTTTTCCTCCATGCTAATGATCTTATTAGTTTCAAATGCAGTTAAATATTAGCGTCGAATATTTGAGGAGCATCAGAAGTGGCAATCATAAGATCTTCAATAAACATGGCAAGTTAGGACATACACAGCTCATGACTAATTCAGACCTTCCTTAAGACACTCTCGCTTTGAAGTTAAACTGAAAAGGCATTTTCGTGTCATCTCAAAGGCACGCATATCCTATATTAAGCAAGCACATTAAACTTAAAGCTACTCGTAGGTTGCATTCTCAGGTTACATTAATGTGTTAAACCAATTTTTTGAGACACTCAGAAATTGTGACATAAAAATCAATTTCTTAATAAGGCAAAATGGGACCCAAATAGACTTAATCAACAAAAACTGTTCTGTAAATAAGACTGATCAGCATTTTAGAAGCAAATGCATTGTTTGTAGCTTTCACAGAGACCCACATAAAGGATCATTTTGACAACGAAATATGGATCCCAAGTTATAACCTATTCAGATGCGACAGACAAAATAGGCGACAAGGGGGGATTGGCCTGTACGTCACAGAATCACTCGTTTACTCAGAATTACTAAACACCTCAAATGATGTAGTTGAAGTTTTGACAGTAAAGATCGACAACCAAAACTTCGCCACTGTGGTGGTATACAAGCCTCCAGATGCAACTTCCCAGCAGTTTCAGGAACAGCTTTTGAAAATTGACCACTGTCTGAAAAATCTACCAACTCCTGCCCCAAACATTTTGCTACAGGGGGATTTTAACTTGAGACACCTAAAATGGAGGAGTATAGCAAACAATGTTTTAGCAGAGATCACCCCAGGAGGCAGCTCAGACGAGAATTCACACACACATGAGCTATTGGATCCCGGCTTAGACGAGATGGAACCTACACATATGACAACTATGAAATGAGTGAGATACTGGTGTTCCAGTACGACTCAGTATTCAGCGAACTGTTAACCAAACAAAGGGTCGACAATGTAAATTACTTTTTTTATGACCGAGACTCAAAATTTGGTCATTTCAAAAATATCTGATATTTTCCTAACACCACAAGACTTTGAAAAGGCAATTAATGACATGTTCATGCACTCTTTCCAACGCCCAGACTCAGGAACTCCGTGTTCATCAAAAACTTCAAGAAGCCCCTGTCACGTGCCTTTAGCATTCTAGAGAGAGGGAGCATGGACACAGGAGTCATCCCACAGTCAGTAATAAGACATATCACCACTCCACAAAGGTGGAAGTAAAGCAATTGCAAAGAACTACAGACCGATAGCGCTAACATCTCATGTCATAAAAATCTTTGAAAGGGTTCTAAGAAGCAAGATAGCCAACCACCTAAATACCCATCAGTTACACAACCCAGTGCAACACGGAGCAGGTCGCTACTGCCTGTCCCAGCTGTTGGACAGCGTGCATTGTGCTGTCTCTGGAGGCGGTACAAGGTTCGTAGAAAAAAAACCATACCCCCGGCCGGGATTGAACCCGCGGTCATAGAGTCTCAAAACTCCAGCCCGTCGCGCTAGCCACTAGACCAGCTAGCCACAATAAGATTCATCCAACTAGGTATATTTCTACACCATAGGAAAGTTAGCACAGGCACCTCTGTGACCACAAATGCAAGTTTTTACAGACGAATCTCCAGCTAGCGTGGCCGTGACGAACTCTAGCTCAAGTCCCTTCACTGCCGTCAACATGACTTAAGAAATCGTAATGACACGATTGCAAATAAACCATACCCCCGGCCGGGATTGAACCCGCGGTCATAGAGTCTCAAAACTCCAGCCCGTCGCGCTAGCCGCGGGTTCAATCCCGGCCGGGGGTATGGTTTATTTGCAATCGTGTCATTACGATTTCTTAAGTCATGTTGACGGCAGTGAAGGGACTTGAGCTAGAGTTCGTCACGGCCACGCTAGCTGGAGATTCGTCTGTAAAAACTTGCATTTGTGGTCACAGAGGTGCCTGTGCTAACTTTCCTATGGTGTAGAAATATACCTAGTTGGATGAATCTTATTGTGGCTAGCTGGTCTAGTGGCTAGCGCGACGGGCTGGAGTTTTGAGACTCTATGACCGCGGGTTCAATCCCGGCCGGGGGTATGGTTTATTTGCAATCGTGTCATTACGATTTCTTAAGTCAAGTTAAGGTTCGTAGGGTCGAGTCCTGGCCTGCCGCAATTTGGTAAATGATTTAAAATCACTTGTTTCGTGATTTCATTGCTATATAGACTGCTTGTTGAGGCGGGTATTTAAACAGGATGAGGCTGAAATTAATCCTTGAGATACTACTGTCACGAGTGTCCTCGGGCCAAGGCAAACACATAGCTACGTGCTGTGTGCTGGGTTCTTGTAGGATCAGTGGCGCTGTGGTAAGGTGATGCATGCATTGTGGTGTCTCTGGAGGCGGTACAACGTTCGTAGGGTCGAGTCCTGGCCTGCCGCAGTTTGGTAAATGATATATAATATATATATATATATATATATATATATATATATATATATATATATATATATATATATATATATATATATATATATATATATACACTCATATGCACTGTGAGCAATTATTCTCGGTTATTTTTTATTACTGGTAATGCACGTCGAGCCACACAAAATATCCACCTGAAAAAGAGGATTCACTAAGCTCGCCCTACAATACACAGAACGATAATTACTATTCACGACTCATGTAAGCCACAATGAAATAATATCTTTGATTAGAAAGATATTGATTGTTCGCCACCACCCTGTCCATTCAAAGCAGGTGAAATCGCAGATCTAGAGAGTGTACAGAGATCCTTTACTGCACGTATAAGTTCTGTCAAGCACCTTAACTACTGGGAACGCTTGGAAGCACTTGACTTGTACTCGTTGGAACGCAGGAGGGAGAGATATATCATAATCTACACTTGGAAAATCTTGGAAGGAATGGTCCCAAATCTGCACACAGAAATCACTCCCTACGAAAGTAAAAGACTGGGCAGGCGATGCAAAATGCCGCCAATAAAAAGTAGGGGCGTCATTGGTACACTAAGGGAAAACACCATAAGTGTCCGGGGCCCAAAACTGTTCAACAGCCTCCCATCAAGCATTAGGGGAATTGCCAATAAACCCCTGGCTGCCTTCAAGAGAGAGCTGGACAGATACCTAAAGTTAGTGCCGGATCAGCCGGGCTGTGGCTCGTACGTTGAACTGCGTGCGGCCAGCAGTAACAGCCTAGTTGATCAGGCCCTGATCCATCGGGAGGCCTGGTCATGGACCGGGCCGCGGGGGCGTTGATCCCCGGAATAACCTCCAGGTAACCTCCAGGTAACCCATGTACACTCATCATCATGTTTCTCCATACCACCCATGACCCCACTAAGCCTCCTGCTTCTCCCCATCACCCATGATCTAACTCAACCTCCTTCATCTCTCAACCTCCCAATACCCAACTAAGCCTCTCACTACTCAGCTTGCCTCTCCCCAGTTACCTTTGGGTTCCGTCGTTGTCACTGTAGTGGGCGCTGAAGAAGCCAGAGCGGTAGTTGTTGAGGGAGGCAACGTAGCTCATGGAGTAGAGGAACCTACTGCCGCGCTGGAGCTGCCCTGTCAAGTGTGCTGTGAAGAACTGTCGTCTTATGTCCACGCTAATATACTCGACAGTGGGTAAGCCTTCGTTATGTTCCTTCTTTAGTCTTCCTCCTTCCTTCCTTTCCTTGTCTTCCATGGCTGCCAGCTGTTGCAGTGAAATATTATTATTTACAATAAAATAATAATAATAATAATAATAATAATAATAATAATAATAATAATAATAATAATAATAATAATAATAATAAGTTTTTAAATACACCTTCCGTTTTCAATCAATTTAGCAACCTTACAAAACGAAATATATTTATTACCATTCATCTAATAGCTGGCTTCTCAAAGTACGCAGACACCCAATTCAATTGACGTTCCAAACTGCAACATCTCTCGTCCTTCAGACTACAGACGATATAATTCTCACGTAAAGGAGTCATGCTTGGATAACTGGTTTTCTTGAATCCCTTCATCTTACCTTGCACTCGCTCCAACAGCACGTCATGACATAACCACTCGTCTCCACTCTCTTCGAGCTAACAAGTTCACACAAGCCTAATGGATGTTGAAGCTCCTTGTATGCAAAACTGTCTTAACATCCTCCCTCCAACCCTTCCAAGGACAACCACAGCCTTTCTCTGCTTCCAGCCTAGATTTGTATATGATATAGGTTATCCTATCTTGCTTCAATCTCTCTAAATATCCACCACACCTCAACAACCCCTCCTCAGCTCTCTAAATTATACCTTTGGTAACCCACACTTTCTACTCTATGCTCTGAATTCTTTGCATAATATTCACAACGTACAGTTCTCAAACTCAATATTTCCAGCGCCTCCATCTTCATCCTGCTTTAACATTTATTCCCATGTTTCACTTCTTTATAACAATGTTAGTAACACTGGTACAATCCTCTTTTTGTCTCAATGAATAAAGTTCTTTGTCTGCACAAATACTCAAGGCACCAACCACTTTTTCTGCTCTTCTCTTCTATAATTTCCCTTATCTTTCATAGACCCATCTGCCAATCATTTATTCCCTAGACTTTCTGTTACTCTCATTACCTTGCTGTTTCCTATGCTCACGTTTAATTTCTTTCTTTTACATACCTTCTTAAATACTTCCACCAACCTTCGTAACTTCTCGAGAGACTGTCATAGTTAACGGTAACTGTGACAGTTCCCACTTTGTATATGATTCATAATCATATATTAACTTCCACAACTTTCCCAAACATCTTAGAAATCTTTTATTTTATAACACATGTTTATAATTTACTTTCTTGGAAAAATCTCTCTTCTTTCGTACATTCCATAATATGCATTAAAAATAATTATTCCTAGACGTATTTCGGTCTCTGTGCGACCCAACAAAGGTATCCCCGTATTCCATAACCATGGACCACAATACCTCAATGCACGCAACTGGAATTGCACGCAGTGCGGCAAAAGTTGGTTATGCAGTTTATATCATAATTTAAGATTTTAACGGAAACAGAAACGAGATTCACAAGTCTTAATAAGGAAACTAATATGCAAAATTTCTTCAATTAAAATGGTAAATTAGGATATTACTCAAGCCAAATTTAACCTAAACTTTCCAAACAGACAAAAACGACCAATATCCTAAATAAGTAAGTTTTATGTACGCTTTGTACATATAGGCCTCTAATTAGACGAGATGGGTCCTACACAGATGACAGTAAGGAAATGAGTGAGCTACTCAAATCCCAGTATGATTCGGTTTTTAGTGAGCCGCTAACCAGACTGAGAGTGGAAGACTTAAATTATTTTTTATGAGCGAGACTGAGAATTTGGTTGACTCAAACATATCTGATATTATCCTGACGCCAAATGACTTCGAAAACGATATGAATGGCATGCCCATGCACTCTGCCCTAGGCCCAGACTCATGGAACCCCGTGTTCATCAAGAACTGCAAGAAACCCCTACTATGTACTTTTAACATCCTATGAAGAGGGAGCATGGGCACAGGGGTCGTCCCACAGCTGCTAAAAACAACAGACATTGCCCAACTCCACAAAGGGAGCAGTAAATCAATAGCAAAGAACTACAAATCAATAGTGCTATCATCGCATAACATAAAAATCTTTGAAAGGGTTTTAAGAAGCAAGATCACCACTCATCTAGATACCCATCAGTTACACAGCCCAGGGCAACATGGGTTTGCAGCAGGTCACTCCTGCCTGTCCCACTACTGAACAGATGTAGTGTACACAGACTATGCAGAAGACTTTGACAAGTGTGACCATGGTGTAATAGAGCACAAAATGCTTATTATAGGAATAACAGGAAAAGTTGGTAGATGGATCTATAATTTCCTAACAAACAGAACACGTGTCTAATTTATCATCCTGTTCCTCATCCTCATATCTGACATAGAGAAGGATGTAAGCCACAGCACCGAGTCTTCCTTTGCAGATGACACCCGAATCTGCGTGAGAGTGTTCTCCATTGAAGACACCACAAGACTCCAGGCGGACATCAACCAAATCTTTAAATGGGCCGCAGAAAACAATATGAAGTTGAATGATGAGAAATTTCAGTTACTCCGATATGGAAAACGTGAGGAAATTAACACTATATCGGAGTATAAAACAAATTCCAACTACACAATGGAGGGAAAAACTAATGTAAAAGACCTGATAGTGATAATGTCAGAGGATTTCACTTTCAAAACCCACAACATTGTATCACTCGCATCTGCTAGAAAAATGACAGGATGAATAATGAGAACCTTCAAAACTAGGGAGGCCAAGCCCATGATGACACCTCAGGTCGCTTGTTCTATCTAGGCTGGAATATTGCTGCACACTAACAGCACCTTTCAAGGCAGGTGAAATTGCTGACCTAGAAAATGTACAGAGAACCTTCACGGCACACATAACTGCAATAAAACACCTCAATTACTGGAAAATCCTAGAGGAATTAATACCAAACTTGAACACGAAAATCATTCCCTATGAAAGCAAAAGACTCGGCAGACGATGCATCATCTCCCAGTGAAAAGCAGGGGAACCACTAGCACGATAAGAGATAACATAATAAGTGTCAGGGGTCCAAGACCGTTCAACTGCCTCCCAGCATAAATAAGGGGGATTACCAATAGACCCCTGGCTGTCTTCAAGAAGGAGCTGGACAGACACCTAAAGACAGTACCTGACCAGCCGGGCTGTGTTCGTACATGGGGTTGCGTGCAGCCATCAGTAACAGCCTGATTGACCAGGCCCTGATGCACCATGAGGCCTGGTCACAGACCGGGCCGCGGGGGCGTTGACGCCCGAAACTTTTTCCAGGTAAACTCCAGGTTTAGGTACATATTAGAGCACTAAGTTGATTTTGATTTCATCCAGGAAAATCAAATGAAATTAAATACTGTGAGGTTGGAGAGTTGAAGGAGGAGGTCTTGCTTCTCCAGGAGGAGATTAGGAGGCTGAAGGTCCACCTCAGTGAGTCTGGGAGAGAGTGTGAGGTGGCTGGAGTTGTGGGGAATGAGGCTTCTAGCAGTGAGGTGCAATCTGTTTCTCGCTGTGAGGAGGCTGTAGGTGGGGAGGTAGCAACGGCTACCAGCAGTGAGGTGCAGTCCAGCACCTGCTACAAGTGGCGAGTGGTTCCCAGTAATGGGAGGAGCATCAGAATAAGGAAAGTTAAGAGTGAAAATCTGAAGGTAGGAAATCGCTTCTCTGTTCTTCAGGATGAATGTACTTCAGTGGCCAGTGAAGGTAAGGGTACTACTGCCCCTGCTAATAGAGGTAAGGTTGGTGACTCTCAGGTAAGATATATTGACCGTGCTTTTTGTAATAGGAATAAGAAGATGAGAGACAGAGTGTGCTTCCCTGGAGCTGGTGTTGGGGACATAGTCAACAGGCTGGATAATATCATGTCAGGTGATGGGAACAAGCCCATTATCTGTCTCAGTGCTGGTGGAAATGATATTGGGAAGGGTAGGAGAGAAGAGCTGCTAGATAAGTACAGGTCAGCTATAGATTTCATTAAGTCTAAGGGAGGGGTCCCAATCATATGTAGCATCTTGCCTAGAAAGGGAGTAGGAAATGAATGGTTGTCTAGGGCAATTGGAGTAAATTGCTGGCTAGACAGATACTGCAAGGAACTTGCAATCCCATTCATTGACAACTGGAACAACTTTTATGGCAAACATGATATGTATGCAAGGGATGGGGTGCATCTCTCTAGGGCAGGGGTGGTAGCACTTGCAAACTCAATTGAGAAGGCCATTGGTGAAATGCCTATGATTTTAAACTGATAGAAGATAGAGGTATGGGTGTGTGTGGGAAACAAGAAGGTTGCAACACTTGGGTTGGAAACAGTAAATGTATAAAAGGCATTCAGCATGAAGTTATAAATAAAGACAATAGATCAGGTCAGCAAACAAAGGGGGACAGCAGAGGGCAGCAAGGGACTAGCTTCCTTAAGGTTTACTATAGTAATAGCAGGAGTGTAAGAAATAAGATAGATGAGCTAAGATTAATTGCAAGTGCAGGAAACATAGATATTATTGCTATAACAGAGACCTGGCTCAATCTGAAAGATAGAGATATGCCTTCTGAATGTCACATACAAAGCTATAAATTATTCCACACTGACAGGGTCAACAGGAAGGGTGGTGGAGTAGCGATGTATGTCAGAGACAATTTAAATTGTTGTGTTAGACAAGATATAAAATTAGAAGCGTCAGCCAATGAATCTGTTTGGTTATAGCTTCTCGAGGGCCGAGAAAAACTAATTTTGGGTGTGATTTACAGGGCCCCAAATCTTGATAGGGAGTGCAGTAAACTTCTATGGGACGAAATTCGTAAGGCATCTACATACGAAAATGTTGTGCTAATGGGAGATTTCAACTATAGACAGACTGACTGGAACAATTTGACAGGAAATTTAGAGTCAGGTGACTTTCTTGATACGATCCAGGATTGTTTTTTAAAGCAGTTTGTGACAGAGCCAACTAGAGGAAATACCCTGCTTGATTTGGTTCTTGCCAGTAGGGAAACACTAATTAATAATCTTGAGGTTAATGATGAGCTCGGGGAAAGTGATCACAAATCACTCAGTTTTAATATATCATGGAATTCCCCTAATAATGGCAATCAAGTCTCTGTCCCTGACTTTCGCTTGGCTGATTTCATAGGACTGAAAAATTACTTATGAGGGCTGAACTGGAATGACCTGACTATGGGTCAGGTAGGTGGTGATGGTTGCCGATATGACGCTTTCCAGGGCATAGTTCTAGCTGCTCAGTCAAATTATGTTCCAAATAGGGAAATCAGATCAAACAAAAATGATCCTAAATGGATGAACAACAGATTAAAATATCTAATTGGTCAAAAGAGAGGCATATATAGGCAAATCAAAAGAGGAGAGGGGCAATTAAGAAATCGATATATTCAGTTAAAGAGAGAAATAAAAAAGCGAATTAGAAAAGCAAAAAGAGATTATGAGGTTAAAGTTGCAAGAGAATCGAAGTCTAACCCAAAAAGATTCTTTCAGGTATACAGAAATAAGATCAGGGACAAGATAGGCCCACTCAAAAGTTCCTCGGGTCAGCTCACTGACAGTGATAATGAAATGTGTAGAATTTTTAACATATACTTCCTCTCAGTTTTTACACAGGATGATACCAGCGACATTCCAGAAATGATAAATTATGTAGAACATGACGATAATAAACTGTGCACGATTAGGGTCACAAGTGACATGGTCCTTAGGCAAATAGATAAATTAAAACCTAACAAATCCCCAGGCCCTGATGAACTGTATGCAAGGGTTCTAAAGGAATGTAAAGAGGAGCTTAGCAAACCTTTGGCTAATCTTTTCAACATATCACTACAAACTGGCATGGTGCCAGATAAGTGGAAAATGGCAAATGTGATACCTATTTTCGAAGCAGGTGACAGGTCCTTAGCTTCGAACTATAGACCAATAAGCCTAACCTCCATATTTGGAAAATTTATGGAATCAATAATTGCCGAGGCAGTTCGTAGCCACCTTGAAAAGCATAAATTAATCAACGAATCTCAGCATGGCTTTACAAAGGGGCGTTCCTGCCTTACGAATTTATTAACTTTTTTCACTGAGGTATTTGAGGAGGTAGATCATGGTAATGAATATGATATTGTGTATATGGACTTCAGTAAGGCTTTTGACAGGGTCCCACATCAGAGACTATTGAGGAAAATTAATTAAGGCACATGGAATAGGTGGAGAAATTTTTTCCTGGATAGAGGCATTGTTGACAAATAGGCAGCAGAGAGTTTGCATAAATGGGGAGAAATCAGAGTGGGGAAGCGTCACGAGCGGTGTTCCACAGGGGTCAGTGTTGGGCCCCCTGCTGTTCACAATTTACATAAACGACATAGATGAGGGCATAAAGAGCGACATCAGCAAGTTTGCCGATGACACCAAAATAGGCCGTCGAAATCATTCTGACGAGGACATTAGAGCACTCCAGGAAGATTTGAGTAGACTGATGCAGTGGTCGGAGAGGTGGCAGATGCAGTTTAATATAGACAAATGCAAAGTTCTAAATGTTGGACAGGACAATAACCTTGCCACATATAAACTAAATAATGTAGATCTTAATATTACGGATTGCGAAAAAGGTTTAGGAGTTCTGGTTAGCAGTAATCTGAAACCAAGACAACAGTGCATAAGTGTTCGCAATAAAGCTAACAGAATCCTTGGCTTCATATCAAGAAGCATAAATAATAGGAGTCCTCAGGTTGTTCTTCAACTCTATACATCCTTGGTTAGGCCTCATTTAGATTATGCTGCACAGTTTTGGTGACCGTATTACAGAATGGATATAAATGCTCTGGAAAATGTACAAAGGAGGATGACAAAGTTGATCCCATGTATCAAAAACCTTCCCTATGAGGATAGACTAAGGGCCCTGAATCTGCACCCTCTAGCAAGACGTAGAATTAGGGGATGATATGATTGAGGTGTATAAATTGAAGACAGGAATAAATAAAGGGGATGTAAATAGTGTGCTGAAAATATCTAGCCTAGACAGGACTCGCAGCAATGGTTTTAAGTTGGAAAAATTCAGATTCAGGAAGGATATAGGAAAGTACTGGTTTGGTAATAGAGTTGTGGATGAGTGGAACAAACTCCCAAGTACCGTTATAGAGGCCAGAACGTTGTGTAGCTTTAAAAATAGGTTGGATAAATACATGAGTGGGTGTGGGTGGGTGTGAGTTGGACTTGATTAGCTTGTGCTACCAGGTCGGTTGCTGTGTTCCTCCCTTAAGTCAATGTGACCTGAACATTAAAATGGTATAAAATACCGACAGATTGTTAGGTAAGACACATATGCAACAGTTAGGTATCTTTATTTCGAAACGTTTCGCCTACACAGTAGGCTTCTTCAGTCGAGTACAGAAAAGTTGATAGAAGCAGAAGATACTTGAAGACGATGTAACCGTCTTCAAGTATCTTCTGCTTCTATCAACTTTTCTGTACTCGACTGAAGAAGCCTACTGTGTAGGCGAAACGTTTCGAAATAAAGATACCTAACTGTTGCATATGTGTCTTACCTAACAATGTGACCTGACCTGTCTAGGTTGGGTGCATCGGCTTAAGCCGGTGGGAAACTTGGACCTGCCTCGCATGGGCCAGTAGGCCTGTCGCAGTGTTCCTTCGTTCTTATGTTCTTATGTTCTTATGTTATGGGAAGCACATAAATTTAGCTCCAGCACAACCTGAACACATAAAACACAAATTAGCTCCAGCACAACCTGAACACATAAAACACAAATTAGTTCCAGTACAACCTGAACACATAAAACATAAATTTAGTTCCAGTACAACCTGAACACATAAAACACAAATTAGTTCCAGTACAACCTGAACACATAAAACACAAATTAGTTCCAGTACAACCTGAACACATAAAACATAAATTTAGTTCCAGCACAACCTGAACACATAAAACACAAATTAGTTCCAGTACAACCTGAACACATAAAACATAAATTTAGTTCCAGCACAACCTGAACACATAAAACACAAATTAGTTCCAGTACAACCTGAACACATAAAACACAAATTAGTTCCAGTACAACCTGAACACATAAAACGATCCATTCATTTCCTACGATGGATAAGTTACTGAAGACTGATGTCGTTCACAATATTTACATTTTCTTCCGAGGAATGTGCAAACTCGTAAAAGTTATGTAGTGCGTGTAGAATGGAAGGCATCAAAATTCGATCCAAGGAAGAGGAAGATAACTCTTATTCCTTGGATCAAGAACCCTCGCCAGCATCAAGCCAAAATAATGCAATAAGATAAAATAACACTATACCATTTCGATGCTAAAAATGAAAATAAAGTCATCTACATAATCCATAAACATATCAGTTTTTTTTTCTAAAAATAATTTTTTTCTAAAAATAATTTGAAGCCGGTCAGAGGATCCTGTCTCCACCTATCACAAGGAAACAAACATCTGGGAATGTTTAATTTTGCATTGTCTACAAGGCATTCATGCATGTAAACAGCCCCATGACTAGCCCAACATATATTACATAAGCCATGAACATTTTTAGCCGATCTCGCAAGGGGTCTTGAGTAACAAAAGAAAATTTTGTGGGAAAATATTGAAAGCATCTGAAAAAATAGGAAAATTCTCTCTTCGGTAAACTTAAAAACACCATAATATCGCAATTTTTTTTTATTTAATTTTCTGATTTACATTCTATTTATAATTCATCACTATCGTGTAAGAAAATAGAGAAATGCCTTCTGAATGCAACATACAGGGTTATAAACTATTCCACACTGATAGGGTCAACAGGAAGGGTGGTGGAGTGGCGATGTACGTCAGAGATAATTTAAATTGTTGTCTTAGACATGATATAAGACTAGAAACATCGAACACAGTATCTGTTTGGTTACAGTTTCTCGAGGGCCGTGACAAATTAATTTTGGGTGTGATTTATAGGCCCCCAAACCTTGATAGGGAGTGCAGTAAGCTGTTATGGGACGAAATTCATAAGGCATCTAGATATGAAAATGTTGTTATAATGGGAGATTTTAACTTTAGACAAATTGATTGGATCAATATGACAGGAAATCTTGAGTCTAGTGACTTTCTCGATGCGGTTCAGGATTGCTTTTTAGAACAGTTTGTGACAGAACCAACTAGAGGAAACAATCTGCTTGACTTGGTTCTTGCCAACAAAGAATCACTAATTAATAATCTTCAGGTTAATGACGAGCTTGGGGAAAGTGGTCACAAATCACTTAGTTTCAATATATAATGGAATCACCCAGGCAACTGCAATCAAATCTCTGTCCCAGATTTTCGCTTGGCCGAATTCATGGGACTGAGAAATTACCTGGGTGGGCTAAATTGGGATGTCCTGACTATGGGTCAGGTAGGTGATCTTGGTTGTCAATATGACGTTTTTCAGAGCATAGTTCTAGCTGCCCAGACAACTTTTGTTCCTAATAGGGAAATTAGATCTAACAAATATGATCCCAAATGGATGAACAATAGATTGAAACATCTAATTGGTCAAAAGAGAGGCATATATAGGCGTACAAAAAGAGGGGATGGGCAGTTAAAAAAATAATATACTTAATTAAAGAGAGAAATAAAGAAAGGAATAAGAAAAGCAATCAGGGATTATGAGGCTAAGGTCACAAGGGATTCAAAGACCAACCCAAAAGCTCTCTTTCAGGTATACAGAAGTATGATTAGGGACAAGATTAGCCCCCTTAAGAGTAACTCTTGTCAGCTCACTGACAGTGATAAGGATATGTGTGAAATTCTCAATACCTACTTCCTCTCAGTTTTCACCCAGGAAAATACAAGCGATATTCCTGAAATAATAGATTATGTAGAACAGGACGATAATAAACTATGCACGATTGCAGTAACTAGTGACATGGTCCTCAGACAAATAGAGAAACTAAAGCCTAACAAATCCCCAGGCCCTGATGAGCTGTTTGCAAGGGTGTTAAAGGAATGTAAAGAGGAACTTAGCATACCTTTGGTTAATCTTTTTAACACATCACTACAAACTGGCATAGTGCCTGATAAGTGGAAAATGGCAAGTGTAATACCTGTTTACAAGGCAGGTGACAGGTCCTCCATAGTGGGAAAATTAATGGAATCAATAATTGCCGAATCCAATTCGTAGCCATCTTGATAGGTACAGATTGAATAATGAATCTCAACACGGTTTTACAATGGGGCGTTCCTGTCTTACGAATTTACTAACATTTTTCACTAAGGTGTTTGAGGAGGTAGATCATGGTAATGAATATGATATTGTGTATATGGACTTCAGTAAGGCTTTCGATGGAGTTCCACACCAGAGGCTATTGAGGAAACTTAAGGCACACGGAATAGGAGGAGAAATTTTTTCCTGGGTAGAGGCATGGCTGACAAATAGGCAACAGAGAGTTTGCATAAATGGGGAGAAATCAAAATGGGCGCACGTCACAAGCGGTGTTCCTCAGGGGTCAGTGTTTGGCCCGTTGTTGTTCACAATTTACATAAACGACATAGATGAGGGAATAAATAGCGACATAAGCAACTTTGCTGATGACACCAAAATAGGCCGTCCAATTCATTCTAATGAGGACATTAGAGCACTCCAGGGTGATATGAATAGACTGATGCAATGGTCGGAGAAGTGGCAGATGCAGTTTAATATAGACAAATGCAAAGTTCTAAATGTTGGACAGGAAAATAACCATGCGACTAATAAACTAAATAAAGTAGACCTTAATACTACTGATTGCAAAAAGGATTTAGGAGTTCTGGTTAGCAGTAATCTAAAACCAAGACAACAGTGCATTAGTGTTCGCAATAAAGCTAACAGATTTCTTGGCTTCATATCTAGAAGTATAAATAATAGAAGTCCTGAGGTTGTTCTTCAACTCTATATATCCTTGGTTAGGCCTCATTTAGACTATGCTGCTCAGTTCTGGTCACCGTATTACAGAATGGATATAAATGCTCTGGAAAACGTACAGAGGAGGATGACAAAGCTGATCCTATGTATCAGAAATCTTCCCTATGAGGATAGACTGAGGGCCCTAAATCTGAACTCTCTCGAAAGGCGTAGAATTAGGGGAATATGATCGAGGTGTATAAATAGAAAACAGGAATAAATAAAGGGGATATAAATAGCGTGCTGAAAATTTCCAGCCAAGACAGGACTCGCAGCAATGGTTTCAAGTTGGAAAAATTCAGATTCAGGAAGGATATAGGAAAGCAATGATTTGGTAATAGAGTTGTGGATGAGTGGAACAAACTCTCGAGTATAGTTATTCAGGCTAAAACGTTGTGTAGGTTTAAAATTAGGTTAGATAAATACATGAGTGGATGTGGGTGGGTGTGAGTTGGACCTGACTAGCTTGTGCTGCTGGGTCTGGTGCCGTGCTCCTTCCTTGAGAGGAGGTGACCAAACTGGGTGGGTCATTGGGCTAATCCGGGGAAGGGAGACATGGACCTGGTCCGCATGGGTCAGTAGGCCTGTCGCAGTGTTCCTTCTTTCTTATGTTCTTATGTTCTTAAGAAAAAAGTATTTTAATTTGTTTAAAAATTCCAGTTAAAGTAGGAAAATAAAATGACAAATTGGTGCTCATATATCCCAAAATTAATAATAAAAAAAATAGTTCCAGTCATGTGACACCAACGTTTCACCCACTGTGTGGGTGAAACGTTGTCAATAAAGGATCACATTATACTGCATTTGTGTTTATATTTCCATTGTGTTTATATTTCCACTTAAAGTTTGAAGCCGATCAGAAGAGTCATTCACTAGTTTCTGCAAGAATAACAATCTGCTTTAGAAAATTAACAAGTTGAAATTTATGTAGATGAAAGTGAGTGTCAAATTATATTTTTTAATAAACCCCAGGAACGGTAAAAGTTTGAAGCCGATCAGAAAGAAATTCTCCAGTAATTGATCTGATTCCAACAATTCCAAGTTTTTCAAAAATTTTAGTAATTTTTTTCAAATTTTGGACTAAATTTTATAGAGCATCATCCATCTTATAGAATAATGCATTGTTAATAATATTTTGAAGAAGGTCGGGAAAAAGCATTAATTATTATCATTAATAAATATTTAAAATCACTGTTTATTCAATAAAACTAACAATTTGGGTGTTATTCCACCAAGTGTCAGCGTGAGTCTTGTGATCAGTGGTCAGGAAGCCTCACCAGCGTGATCAGTGGTCAGGAAGCCTCACCAGCGTGATCAGTGGTCAGGAAGCCTCACCAGCGTGATCAGTGGTCAGGAAGCCTCACCAGCGTGATCAGTGGTCAGGAAGCCTCACCAGCGTGATCAGTGGTCAGGAAGCCTCACCAGCGTGATCAGTGGTCAGGAAGCCTCACCAGCGTGATCAGTGGTCAGGAAGCCTCACCAGCGTGATCAGTGGTCAGGAAGCCTCACCAGCGTGATCAGTGGTCAGGAAGCCTCACCAGCGTGATCAGTGGTCAGGAAGCCTCACCAGCGTGATCAGTGGTCAGGAAGCCTCACCAGCGTGATCAGTGGTCAGGAAGTCTCACCAGCGTGATCAGTGGTCAGGAAGCCTCACCAGCGTGATCAGTGGTCAGGAAGCCTCACCAGCGTGATCAGTGGTCAGGAAGCCTCACCAGCGTGATCAGTGGTCAGGAAGCCTCACCAGCGTGATCAGTGGTCAGGAAGCCTCACCAGCGTGATCAGTGGTCAGGAAGCCTCACCAGCGTGATCAGTGGTCAGGAAGTCTCACCAGCGTGATCAGTGGTCAGGAAGCCTCACCAGCGTGATCAGTGATCAGGAAGCCTCACCAGCGTGATCAGTGGTCAGGAAGCCTCACCAGCGTGACCAGTGATCAGGAAGCCTCACCAACGTGATCAGTGATCAGGAAGCCTCACCAGCGTGATCAGTGGTCAGGAAGCCTCACCAGCGTGATCAGTGGTCAGGAAGCCTCACCAGCGTGATCAGTGATCAGGAAGCCTCACCAGGGTGATCAGTGGTCAGGAAGCCTCACCAGTGTGATCAGTGGTCAGGAAGCCTCACCAGCGTGATCAGTGGTCAGGAAGCCTCACCAGCGTGATCAGTGGTCAGGAAGCCTCACCAGCGTGATCAGTGGTCAGGAAGCCTCACCAGCGTGATCACTGGTCAGGAAGCCTCACCAGCGTGATCAGTGGTCAGGAAGCCTCACCAGCGTGATCAGTGGTCAGGAAGCCTCACCAGCGTGATCAGTGGTCAGGAAGCCTCACCAGCGTGATCAGTGGTCAGGAAGCCTCACCAGCGTGATCAGTGATCAGGAAGCCTCACCAGCGTGACCAGTGATCAGGAAGCCTCACCAACGTGATCAGTGATCAGGAAGCCTCACCAGCGTGATCAGTGGTCAGGAAGCCTCACCAGCGTGATCAGTGATCAGGAAACCTCACCAGCGTGATCAGTGATCAGGAACCCTCACCAGCGTCATCAGTGATCAGGAAGCCTCACCTGCGTGATCAGTGGTCATTAAGCCTCACCAGCGTGATCAGTGACCAGGAAGCCTCACCAGCGTCATCAGTGGTCAGGAAGCCTCACCAACGTCATCAGTGATCAGGAAGCCTCACCAGCGTGATCAGTGATCAGGAAACCTCACCAGCGTGATCAGTGGTCAGGAAGCCTCACCACCGTGATCAGTGATCAGGAAGCCTCACCAACGTGATCAGTGATCAGGAAGCCTCACCAGCGTGATCAGTGGTCAGGAAGCCTCACCAGCGTGATCAGTGATCACGAAGCCTCACCAGCGTGATCAGTGGTTAGGAAGCCTCACCAGCGTGAGCAGTGATCAGGAAACCTCACCAGCGTGATCAGTGGTCAGGAAGCCTCACCACCGTGATCAGTGATCAGGAAGCCTCACCAACGTGATCAGTGATCAGGAAGCCTCACCAGCGTGATCAGTGGTCAGGAACCCTCACCAGCGTGATCAATGATCACGAAGCCTCACCAGCGTGATCAGTGATCAGGAAGCCTCACCAGCGTGATCAGTGATCAGGAAGCCTCACCAGCGTGATCAGTGATCAGGAAGCCTCACCAAGGTGATCAGTGATCAGGAAGCCTCACCAGCGTGATCAGTGGTCATTAAGCCTCACCAGCGTGATCAGTGATCAGGAAGCCTCACCAGCGTCATCAGTGGTAAGGAAGCCTCACCAACGTGATCAGTGATCAGGAAGCCTCACCAGCGTGATCAGTGATCAGGAAACCTCACCAGCGTGATCAGTGGTCAGGAAGCCTCACCACCGTGATCAGTGATCAGGAAGCCTCACCAACGTGATCAGTGATCAGGAAGCCTCACCAGCGTGAACAGTGGTCAGGAAGCCTCACCAGCTTGATCAGTGATCACGAAGCCTCACCAGCGTGATCAGTGGTTAGGAAGCCTCACCAGCGTGATCAGTGATCAGGAAGCCTCACCAACGTGATCAGTGATCAGGAAGCCTCACCAGCGTGATCAGTGATCAGGAAGCCACACCAGCGTGATCAGTGATCAGGAAGCCTCACCAACGTGATCAGTGATCAGGAAGCCTCACCAACGTGATCAGTGATCAGGAAGCCTCACCAGCGTGATCAGTGATCAGGAAGCCTCACCACCGTGATCAGTGATCAGGAAGCCTCACCAACGTGATCAGTGATCAGAAAGCCTCACCAGTGTGATCAGTGATCACGAAGCCTCACCAGCGTGATCAGTTGTTAGGAAGCCTCACCAGCGTGATCAGTGATCAGGAAGTCTCACCAGCGTCGTCAGTGGTCAGGAAGCCTCACCAACGTGATCAGTGATCAGGAAGCCTCTCCAGCGTGATCAGTGGTCAGGAAGCCTCACCAACGTGATCAGTGATCAGGAAGCCTCACCAGCGTGATCAGTGGTCAGGAAGCCTCACCAGCGTGATCAGTGGTCAGGAAGCCTCACCAGCGTGATCAGTGATCAGGAAGCCTCACCAGTGTGATCAGTGGTCAGGAAGCCTCACCAGTGTGATCAGTGGTCAGAAAGCCTCACCAGCGTGATCAGTGGTCAGGAAGCCTCACCAGCGTGATCAGTGGTCAGGAAGCCTCACCAGCGTGATCAGTGGCCAGGAAGCCTCACCAGCGTGATCACTGGTCAGGAAGCCTCACCAGCGTGATCAGTGGTCAGGAAGCATCACCAGCGTGATCAGTGGTCAGGAAGCCTCACCAGCGTGATCAGTGGTCAGGAAGCCTCACCAGCGTGATCAGTGGTCAGGAAGCCTCACCAGCGTGATCAGTGGTCAGGAAGCCTCACCAGCGTGATCAGTGGTCAGGAAGCCTCACCAGCGTGATCAGTGATCAGGAACCCTCACCAGCGTCATCAGTGATCAGGAAGCCTCACCTGCGTGATCAGTGGTCATTAAGCCTCACCAGCGTGATCAGTGACCAGGAAGCCTCACCAGCGTCATCAGTGGTCAGGAAGCCTCACCAACGTGATCAGTGATCAGGAAGCCTCACCAGCGTGATCAGTGATCAGGAAACCTCACCAGCGTGATCAGTGGTCAGGAAGCCTCACCACCGTGATCAGTGATCAGGAAGCCTCACCAACGTGATCAGTGATCAGGAAGCCTCACCAGCGTGATCAGTGGTCAGGAAGCCTCACCAGCGTGATCAGTGATCACGAAGCCTCACCAGCGTGATCAATGGTTAGGAAGCCTCACCAGCGTGAGCAGTGATCAGGAAACCTCACCAGCGTGATCAGTGGTCAGGAAGCCTCACCACCGTGATCAGTGATCAGGAAGCCTCACCAACGTGATCAGTGATCAGGAAGCCTCACCAGCGTGATCAGTGGTCAGGAACCCTCACCAGCGTGATCAGTGATCACGAAGCCTCACCAGCGTGATCAGTGATCAGGAAGCCTCACCAGCGTGATCAGTGATCAGGAAGCCTCACCAGCGTGATCAGTGGTCAGGAAGCCTCACCAGCGTGATCAGTGATCAGGAAGCCTCACCAAGGTGATCAGTGATCAGGAAGCCTCACCAGCGTGATCAGTGGTCATTAAGCCTCACCAGCGTGATCAGTGATCAGGAAGCCTCACCAGCGTCATCAGTGGTAAGGAAGCCTCACCAACGTGATCAGTGATCAGGAAGCCTCACCAGCGTGATCAGTGATCAGGAAACCTCACCAGCGTGATCAGTGGTCAGGAAGCCTCACCACCGTGATCAGTGATCAGGAAGCCTCACCAACGTGATCAGTGATCAGGAAGCCTCACCAGCGTGAACAGTGGTCAGGAAGCCTCACCAGCTTGATCAGTGATCACGAAGCCTCACCAGCGTGATCAGTGGTTAGGAAGCCTCACCAGCGTGATCAGTGATCAGGAAGCCTCACCAACGTGATCAGTGATCAGGAAGCCTCACCAGCGTGATCAGTGATCAGGAAGCCACACCAGCGTGATCAGTGATCAGGAAGCCTCACCAACGTGATCAGTGATCAGGAAGCCTCACCAACGTGATCAGTGATCAGGAAGCCTCACCAGCGTGATCAGTGATCAGGAAGCCTCACCACCGTGATCAGTGATCAGGAAGCCTCACCAACGTGATCAGTGATCAGAAAGCCTCACCAGCGTGATCAGTGATCAGGAAGCCTCACCAACGTGATCAGTGATCAGAAAGCCTCACCAGTGTGATCAGTGATCACGAAGCCTCACCAGCGTGATCAGTTGTTAGGAAGCCTCACCAGCGTGATCAGTGATCAGGAAGTCTCACCAGCGTCGTCAGTGGTCAGGAAGCCTCACCAACGTGATCAGTGATCAGGAAGCCTCTCCAGCGTGATCAGTGGTCAGGAAGCCTCACCAACGTGATCAGTGATCAGGAAGCCTCACCAGCGTGATCAGTGGTCAGGAAGCCTCACCAGCGTGATCAGTGGTCAGGAAGCCTCACCAGCGTGATCAGTGATCAGGAAGCCTCACCAGTGTGATCAGTGGTCAGGAAGCCTCACCAGTGTGATCAGTGGTCAGAAAGCCTCACCAGCGTGATCAGTGGTCAGGAAGCCTCACCAGCGTGATCAGTGGTCAGGAAGCCTCACCAGCGTGATCAGTGGCCAGGAAGCCTCACCAGCGTGATCACTGGTCAGGAAGCCTCACCAGCGTGATCAGTGGTCAGGAAGCCTCACCAGCGTGATCAGTGGTCAGGAAGCCTCACCAGCGTGATCAGTGGTCAGGAAGCCTCACCAGCGTGATCAGTGGTCAGGAAGCCTCACCAGCGTGATCAGTGGTCAGGAAGCCTCACCAGCGTGATCAGTGGTCAGGAAGCCTCACCAGCGTGATCAGTGATCAGGAAGCCTCACCAGCGTGATCAGTGGTCAGGAAGCCTCACCAGCGTGATCAGTGGTCAGGAAGCCTCACCAGCGTGACCAGTGATCAGGAAGCCTCACCAACGTGATCAGTGATCAGGAAGCCTCACAAGCGTGATCAGTGGTCAGGAAGCCTCACCAGCGTGATCAGTGATCAGGAAGCCTCACCAGCGTGATCAGTGATCAGGAACCCTCACCAGCGTCATCAGTGATCAGGAAGCCTCACCTGCGTGATCAGTGGTCATTAAGCCTCACCAGCGTGATCAGTGACCAGGAAGCCTCACCAGCGTCATCAGTGGTCAGGAAGCCTCACCAACGTGATCAGTGATCAGGAAGCCTCACCAGCGTGATCAGTGATCAGGAAACCTCACCAGCGTGATCAGTGGTCAGGAAGCCTCACCACCGTGATCAGTGATCAGGAAGCCTCACCAACGTGATCAGTGATCAGGAAGCCTCACCAGCGTGATCAGTGGTCAGGAAGCCTCACCAGCGTGATCAGTGATCACGAAGCCTCACCAGCGTGATCAGTGGTTAGGAAGCCTCACCAGCGTGAGCAGTGATCAGGAAACCTCACCAGCGTGATCACTGGTCAGGAAGCCTCACCAGCGTGATCAGTGGTCAGGAAGCCTCACCAGCGTGATCAGTGATCACGAAGCCTCACCAGCGTGATCAGTGATCAGGAAGCCTCACCAGCGTGATCAGTGATCAGGAAGCCTCACCAGCGTGATCAGTGGTCAGGAAGCCTCACCAGCGTGATCAGTGATCAGGAAGCCTCACCAACGTGATCAGTGATCAGGAAGCCTCACCAGCGTGATCAGTGGTCATTAAGCCTCACCAGCGTGATCAGTGATCAGGAAGCCTCACCAGCGTCATCAGTGGTAAGGAAGCCTCACCAACGTGATCAGTGATCAGGAAGCCTCACCAGCGTGATCAGTGATCAGGCAACCTCACCAGCGTGATCAGTGGTCAGGAAGCCTCACCACCGTGATCAGTGATCAGGAAGCCTCACCAACGTGACCAGTTATCAGGAAGCCTCACCAGCGTGAACAGTGGTCAGGAAGCCTCACCAGCTTGATCAGTGATCACGAAGCCTCACCAGCGTGATCAGTGGTTAGGAAGCCTCACCAGCGTGATCAGTGATCAGGAAGCCTCACCAACGTGATCAGTGATCAGGAAGCCTCACCAGCTTGATCAGTGATCAGGAAGCCACACCAGCGTGATCAGTGATCAGGAAGCCTCACCAACGTGATCAGTGATCAGGAAGCCTCACCAACGTGATCAGTGATCAGGAAACCTCACCAGCGTGATCAGTGATCAGGAAGCCTCACCACCGTGATCAGTGATCAGGAAGCCTCACCAACGTGATCAGTGATCAGAAAGCCTCACCAGCGTGATCAGTGGTCAGGAAGCCTCACCAGCGTGATCAGTGATCAGGAAGCCTCACCAGCGTGATCAGTGGTCAGGAAGCCTCACCAGCGTGATCAGTGATCAGGAAGCCTCACCAACGTGATCAGTGATCAGGAAGCCTCACAAGCGTCATCAGTGGTCATTAAGCCTCACCAGCGTGATCAGTGATCAGGAAGCCTCACCAGCGTGATCAGTGGTCAGGAAGCCTCACCAACGTGATCAGTGATCAGGAAGCCTCACCAGCGTGATCAGTGATCAGGAAACCTCACCAGCGTGATCAGTGGTCAGAAAGCCTCACCACCGTGATTAGTGATCAGGAAGCCTCACCAACGTGATCAGTGATCAGGAAGCCTCACCAGCGTGATCAGTGGTCAGGAAGCCTCACCAGCGTGATCAGTGATCACGAAGCCTCACCAGCGTGATCAGTGGTCAGGAAGCCTCACCAGCGTGATCAGTGATCAGAAAGCCTCACCTGCGTGATCAGTGGTCAGAAAGCCTCACCAGCGTGATCAGTGGTCAGGAAGCCTCACAATCGTGATCAGTGATCAGGAAGCCTCACCAGCGTGATCAGTGATCAGGAAGCCTCACAAGCGTGATCAGTGATCAGTAAGCCTCACCAGCGTGATCAGTGGTCAGGAAGCCTCACCAGCGTGATCAGTGATCAGGAAGCCTCACCAACGTGATCAGTGATCAGGAAGCCTCACCAGCGTGATCAGTGGTCATTAAGCCTCACCAGCGTGATCAGTGATCAGGAAGCCTCACCAGCGTCATCAGTGGTAAGGAAGCCTCACCAACGTGATCAGTGATCAGGAAGCCTCACCAGTGTGATCAGTGATCAGGAAACCTCACCAGCGTGATCAGTGGTCAGGAAGCCTCACCAGCGTGATCAGTGATCACGAAGCCTCACCAGCGTGATCAGTGGTTAGGAAGCCTCACCAGCGTGATCAGTGATCAGGAAGTCTCACCAGCGTCATCAGTGGTCAGGAAGCCTCACCAGCGTGATTAGTGATCAGGAAGCCTGACCAGCGTGATCAGTGGTCAGGAAGCCTCACCAGTGTGATCAGTGATCACGAAGCCTCACCAGCGTGATCAGTTGTTAGGAAGCCTCACCAGCGTGATCAGTGATCAGGAAGTCTCACCAGCGTCGTCAGTGGTCAGGAAGCCTCACCAACGTGATCAGTGATCAGGAAGCCTCACCAGCGTGATCAGTGGTCAGGAAGCCTCACCAGCGTGATCAGTGATCTGGAAGCCTCACCAGCGTCATCAGTGGTTAGGAAGCCTCACCAGCGTGATCAGTGATCAGGAAGTCTCACCAGCGTCGTCAGTGGTCAGGAAGCCTCACCAACGTGATCAGTGATCAGGAGGCCTCGTCAGCGTGATCAGTGATCAGGAAGCCTCACCAGCGTGATCAGTGGTCATTAAGCCTCACCTGCGTGATCAGTGATCACGAAGCCTAACCAGGGTGATCAGTGATCAGGAAGCCTCGCCAGCGTCATCAGTGGTCAGGAAGCCTCCTCAGCGTGATCAGTGATCAGGAAGCCTCACCAGCGTGATCAGTAATCAGGAAGCCTCACCAGCGTGATCAGTAATCAGGAAGCCTCACCAGGGTGATCAGCTACCAGGAAGCCTCACCAGCGTGATCAGTGATCAGGAAGCCTCACCAGCGTGATCAGTGATCAGGAACCCTCACCAGCGTGATCAGTAATCAGGAAGCCTCACCAGGGTAATCAGCTACCAGGAAGCCTCACCAGCGTGATCAGTGATCAGGAAGCCTCACCAGCGTGATCAGTGATCAGGAAGCCTCACCAGCGTGATCAGTGATCAGGAAGCCTCACCAGCGTGATCAGTAATCAGAAAGCCTCACCAGCGTGATCAGTAAACAGGGAGCCTCACCAGGGTGATCAGTGATCAGGAAGCCTCACCAGCGTGATCAATGATCAGGAAGCCTCACCAGGGTGATCAATGGTCAGGAAGCCTCACCAACGTGATCAATGGTCAGGAAGCCTCACCAGCATGATCAATGGTCAGGAAGCCTCACCAGCGTCATCAGTGGTCATGAAGCCTCACCAGCGTGATCAATGGTCAGGAAGCCTCACCAGCGTGATCAGTGGTCATGAAGCCTCACCAGCGTGTTCAATGGTCAGGAAGCCTCACCAGCGTGATCAGTGGTCATGAAGCCTCACCAGCGTGATCAATGGTCAGGAAGCCTCACCAGGGTGATCAATGGTCAGGAAACCTCACCAGCGTGATCAATGGTCAGGAAGCCTCACCAGCGTGATCAATGGTCAGGAAGCCTCACCAGCGTCATCAGTGGTCATGAAGCCTCACCAGCGTGATCAATGGTCAGGAAGCCTCACCAGCGTCATCAGTGGTCATGAAGCCTCACCAGCGTGATCAATGGTCAGGAAGCCTCACCAGCGTCATCAGTGGTCATGAAGCCTCACCAGCGTGATCAATGGTCAGGAAGCCTCACCAGCGTGATCAATGGTCAGGAAGCCTCACCAGCGTCATCAGTGGTCATGAAGCCTCACCAGCGTGATCAATGGTCAGGAAGCCTCACCAGCGTCATCAGTGGTCATGAGGCCTCACCAGCGTGATCAATGGTCAGGAAGCCTCACCAGCGTCATCAGTGGTCATGAAGCCTCACCAGCGTGATCAATGGTCAGGAAGCCTCACCAGCGTGATCAATGGTCAGGAAGCCTCACCAGCGTGATCAATGGTCAGGAAGCCTCATCAGCGGTGACAAGATGATGTCAATTAATCAGAAGAGATATTGTATTAATGTTTGTATAATTATCAACAATATGCTATATAAAAGAACACAATAAAATGTTGCAATAGTTGCATTTGTGTCCTTATACTTAACATAAGAGATAAAGAAAAAAAGGGCACAATGCCATGACTAGAACAATAAACAAATGACCCGCACGTAGGAGAGAGGAGCTTATGACGACGTTTCGGTCTGACTTGGACCATGTGCTGGTTATTTGTGTAACATGAGAGATATTCATCACTTTAGGCCCAGATTCCAATAATTCCAAATTATAATTTGCTATTTTACATCAGCAAACTTGCTTGCACAAAAACGAAAATTAATAGCTAATATGCTGGCCATTTTAAGATGCATCAGCCAATAAACATTGAAGCTGTTTAGAAGTAAATCGAAATTTATAGAAATTTTCACACTATTTTACACAAAATAATCAAATCACCACCAACAAACTTGAATTTCACTTTTCGAAGACGTCATTTTTTTATTATTTTGAGTGTTTGAGGGTACACGTGAAGCCTGGTCACGGACCGGGCAGCGGGGGCGCTGACCCCCGGAACCCTCTCCAGGTATTCCAGGTATACACCACTGATATTTTTGTAAGTTATCTGAGGACTTCACGTGCCATATGAAACGTGATGGTGCCTGTTGCTTCAAAAATTTATTCCTAGTTACCATACACAAGTGATAACAATTTGAAGCCGATTTGATAAGGCGTTCTTGTTTTATGACCGAAATAAACTCGAAAAGAAAAAATTCATGCGACTTCCTAAAATTATCCCTAGGGGATACCTAGTGGATAATAATAAAAATAATAATAATAATAATAATAATAATAATAATAATAATAATAATAATTCAAGATTAATAATTAGTAATTAGTAATATCAATAACAAAAACACATCAATAATAAAAAGAGAAACAAAAACAGTAATAGTAATAATATAATATCAAATAATTAGACATTTTGGTCGCTGTGGGACCGAACACTTAGCTGATAAAAGACAGCTCATCGCCTGCACAGCCGCCCCTGCAGAAGAGGTCTTGAAAAGATGTCGAAGTCATTCCTCAACGGGCTGAAATGAGTTATAATTTGTAGGATTATAAATTACCCCTAGGGGGTGTTATGTCAGCATATTTCATTCACTGATTGCTGACAAATTACGTACTTGTTTGGACTCAAAAGTCCGCACCTTACTGCCGACTATAGGTTGATTACAAACTCCTTGCGACTCAAGAACTGTGCAGTCCCCCGTACTACAAGAAATTCGTAACCTACCTTGCTCTTGTAGCGTGAGCTATGGTGTTCTTCACACCTTTGACAGATATCGGTGACTTGATAGAAGCTGAAGTGTCCTTGGAAGTCCACGTCTTCCATAGTCTAGGAATGCGCACACTGGTACACTATGTTCCACAAGATTTGTCTTTATTGTTCACAGTCTTATCACTAAAGAAGTTGATCACACTTCTCTTAAGTGTTTATTGTGTTTTTTGAGACACTTTGTTCAAACTAACACACAGATCAGTGTTCTTTGTTGGTTATCCTGGCGTCAGTGTCACTCTCAGTAGAGTCAAAAGTAATATGAAGACGCCACAGCACCCCACGCCATTACTCCCCTAGCACAAAGGAAAAGCTGACCTAGTACTTTTACTTCCTTGCCACTTCCTCCATGAAGCAAAACAGAATGTTTGATTCTTGCTGTCTTAAGCATAGACAACAATGTACACTATCTCTACCATGGTAATAAAGTGGGAGCAGGATTTTCCTTAATTGTCCTGCTAAGGTAAGAGATGAACTGTCCCTTATTAAACTACACTTTGCAACACTGGACCGCATGGAGCGGCGGTCGCTTGACCACACGTCGCATACTGGGATCAATTACTCGCTGTAGCAGTAAACAAGATATTTGCCCCTTTTGAGAGGGCTGGGCCCCTCAGGGCTGAAAGGGGCTGAAGGGGGCTAAAGGGGGCTGAAGGGGGCTGATACCCCCCTCCTGGAGAAAATTTCTCCACATTTGGTCTTTGTATCTTGACTGGAATAGAAGTGTGTGAAATCATTTTTATTGGTAAGTTTCCGATAAACTTGAAATCTTAGGTTGTTGTCTACTTTGTGTATGAGGACGTCGAGGAAAGGTTGCTTGTCATTGGACTTTTCTTCTAGTGTAAACTGGATCGCCGGTTCAACTGCGTTGAGCCTTGTCTGAAGATTCTGTACATCAAAACGTTTGGGAGTTATTACGAGGACGTCGTCCACGTAACGTAACCAAGTGACGCTGGAAGGGATGATGTTGGCGAAGTGTTCGGACTCTAGGTGTTCCATGTATAAGTTGGCTAGGACGGCACTGATGGAGGACCCCATTCCCATGCTGTAGGTTTGTTTGTAGAGCTTGTTATTGAAAGAAAAACAGTTGAAATTAACAATCAAGTCAACAAAATCTCCGGGAGGTAGAGGAAGGTTAAGGCCCTGATTGACTTTACGTCGTAGAACCTCGATGGCTTTTGTGGTAGGTACTTTTGTGAAATGGGAAGTCACATCCAAACTGCTTAGTTTCTTGTTACGGATGGAGAGGTTTCGGATGTGGTTGAGAAGGTCGCCTGAATGTTTAAGATGAGCGGGGCTGATGGTCTCCAGAAGGCAGGAAAGATGTTTGGCAAGAACTCCGGCTAGTTTGTGTGGTGCACTGCCTATACCTGACGTGATTGGTCTGAGAGGAATATTGTGTTTATGGGTCTTGGGTAAACCATACATGTGTGCTGGTTTAGGGTTGCTGGGTAACAAGTACAGAAGTTTCTTCCCTTCTCTAGTGCGTTTGAGTATTTGTCTGGTTTTGTACAGAAAATCTTTGGCGAGTGTCTCCCACTGTTGAGTGCTGATGGGTTCGTATGTAGACTGATTATTCAAAAGGTCCATCATTTTAGTGTTGTAGTCACTTGTGTTGAGTATGATGACTCCACCTCCTTTGTCGGCGGTGGTGACGATAATATTGGTATCGTTGGCGAGGTCCTTAAGGGCAGTGATATATCGTCTAGGAAGATTAGAAGAAGGTTCACATAAAGCTGCAGTGAGAATGCCCTGTATATAACCCTTCTGGAAGTCACTGTCACTGTGTCTATGATTCCTGGTAACTAGGTTGAGTTGATAGTTAGGTTTGCGCATGTTGGTTGTAAATTTGAGTCCCAGACTCAGTGCTTGTTTCTCGTAGTCAGTTAAGGTGCGTGACTATAGGTTGTTTATCAGGGATTCCCGTCCCATTTCCTTCCATCGACTGTTAGCGCAGAGGTACTGAAGTTTGCAATTGAGTTGGATCTTCTGTTGGAGGCTGGCTGTAGTGACTGTGTTGAGAATATGCTCAGCAGTGTGTTGGTCAATCTGAAGATTGGCCCTCATATTCCTTGCAGGGCCAATCTTCAGACTGACGTCCTAGCCAACTTATACATGGAACACCTAGAGTCCGAACACTTCGCCAACATCATCCCTTCCAGCGTCACTTGGTTACGTTACGTGGACGACGTCCTCGTAATAACTCCCAAACGTTTTGATGTATGGAATCTTCAGGCAAGGCTCAACGCAGTTGAACCTGCGATCCAGTTTACACTAGAAGAGTCCAATGACAAGCTACCTTTCCTAGACGTCCTCATTCACAAAGCAGACAACAACCTAAGATTTAAAGTTTATCGGAAACCTACCAATAAAAATGATCTCACACACTAAGACCAAAAGAGGCAGCATCATTGGGTTTTTCCTAAGAGCATACCGATTTTGTAGTCCTGAGTTTCTTGACGAGGAATGTACATACATTCACCAAACCTTCACTCAGTTACATTTTCCTTCCTTTTTCATCAAAGACTGCAAGATTATTATTATTATAATCAAGGGGGAAGCGCTAAACCCGGAGGATTATACAGCACCTGGGGGGGATGTGGAAGGCATTCAGGCTTAATTCGGGGAACTGGAGCACAGATCCAATTCCCTAAATCAAGAGCCCCTCACCAACATCAAGGAACCTTCCTTGAGGGGAAAGACTGCAAGAAAAGAGCTCTTCAGATCATTAATTCTCCACACACCAACACCACTCCCAACAAAGTTATAATTCTTCCCAACAGCCAGGTTGCACTGAACGTTTCTAAAGTACTTTCACAAGCTAACACCAGAGTCGTCATCTCTTCCAGAACTTCAATAAAGGATCTAACCAGGACAAAATCAAAGCACCACGAACCAGTCAACGCAGGGGTTTACATTGTACCCTGTGGAGGCTGCGACAAGATTTATGTAGGTGAAACAGCAAGAAACCTCGACACCCGCCTCAATGAACACATTTACGCATGTAGGAACGATAACTTGAACAACGCCTGTATACAACACCGAAATTCCACCAATCATCTCATGAAATTCAGAGACGCCCAATTAGTGATCAAAGAAACTAATTTCCGCAGACGCAAGTGCCTAGAATCAGCACTAATCGCTGTTTCGAATACAATTAAACAAAACAAAGATAGCTTCACCATCTCTGAAGTCTTAGCAAGAATCCTCCTGAAAACAGTAAACCCTGCCATCACATAGTCTCTCCTGTTAATACTACACAAAGCACATTACAGAGAGTGAACACTGAAACAGGCTGCCTCTATCCAGTCTATATTTGTCTAACCTATTTTTATGTTACCCTATTATTATTATTATTATTATAATCAAGGGGGAAGCGCTAAATCAGGAGGATTATACAGCGCCTGGGCGGGGATGTGGAAGGCATTCAGGCTTAATTCGGGGAACTGGAGCACAGATCCAATTCCCTAAATCAAGAGCCCCTCACCAACATCAAGGAACCTTCCTTGAGGGGTATGTTACCCTAGTATTAGCTTTTATATCGTTTTACTCGTGTACGAGTTAATTGCTCTTCTATGTTGTATTACTACTACTACTACAACTTATGTCACTACTACCACTAGTATTGCACCTCACTCTGAGCCGCCTATATATACCCTCTGTGTCCATGTACTGTTTGTAACGGCTTGACAAAGCTCCTGGAGAGCGAAACGTTGCCACAATAATATGTTACATTAGTATTTAGTATTCTCGTGCGTGAGCGTGTTAGAGAGGAGTAAATAGAGACGAATGGTTTTTCTGACCTGACGAGCTGTTGGAGTGTGAGCAGGGTAATATTTTGTGAAGGGACTCAAGTCCGGCTAACCGGACTTGAGTCCTGGAGGTAGGAAGTACAACGCCTGCACTTTAAAGGAGGGGTTTGGGATATTGGCTGTTTGGAGTGATATCTAAAGTGTCGTAGCTAAGCGCCTCTGCAAAGACAGTGATTGTGTGAATGATGGTGAAAGTGTTGAACGATGATGGTGAAAGTGTTGAACGATGATGGTGAAAGTGTTGAACGATGATGGTGAAAATGTTGAACGATGATGGTGAAAGTGTTGAACGATGATGGTGAAAGTGTTGAACGATGATGAAAGCCTTTTTTTCTTTCTTTTTGGGTCACCCCGCCTCGGTGGGAAACGGCCGACATAAAAAAAAAATTAGTATTTTCCATAATATGTCGTTTTTCGCAGTAAATGGTAGGTTATAATTAATTCAGCAGGAATAACTAATGTTTTTAATGCTAATTACTTGAGTGGCTGTTAGTAATATATTCCGTAGACATTCATATATAACCCGACTCCCACAAATTATAAACCCATTCTAAATAACCTCCAGATAACTCCCATTCACATCCAGCTTCCTCCAGTTAACTCTCATGCACTTCCAAGAGCCCTAATACACACAGTTTACTCTGCCTACGATTCCCATCCAACTCCAGACCATACCACTCACAAACCATTAAATTAACTCACCTTTACAGTATTAGTATCGATGTTCATATTGAAAAAGTGCATGGTAATGTTAGAAGTGGGTTCCAGGACTTCCACTTCCACTTCCATATACCCGTGGATGGTCTGATTTCCGTTGATGAAGGGCTGAATTTTGATGGTATAGTGAAGAGGCTTCAGGGTTTTCGGTAAAAACAAGTCTTGCTTATTTTGATGTGCTGGATCTGATGACAGCACGACCACCTTGACTCCCTCCGAGGTTGTAGTGGCTTCAGTAGCATTTGGTTGCTGTGACGGTAGTGTGTTTGATATAGTTATTATTGTGGTTGGAGTTGTATTTGGTGATTGCAAGTGTGGTGCATCTGTTGTTGTTGTTGTTGTGGTAGTATTTGGTTTCATTACTAGCATGTCTGATGTTAATGTTGTGTTTATAGTGGCATTTGGTGGTTGCAATGGCGGTGTGTTTGTTGCAATTGTTGCTGTTGTTGTTGAGGTAGCATTTGATAGTTGCAATTGTGATGTTTTTGCCCTACCTGATTTCGAAACTGTGGGAACATTTAATGGTTGTGATTTAGGTATGTTTGTTGTAGCTACTGCTGCCGTTATATCAGTGGATGATTCTGAAGGCGTAGTTGCTGGAATGGTTGAAGTTACTATAGTTTCTGAAGTACCAACAGGAGAGGTTGTCAGTCGGCCAGAGCTCTCCACCGACCCTAACTGAAAATGGTTTATTCTATAGCACATTATTAGCGTGGAGAAGATGTAGAGAAGAGAGCGAATAGAAACAGCGAGTAGAATAACTAGAGGAGAGTAATGAGGAAAGACAGTAAGGAACAGAGAGGAGCAAGATAAATGAAAATGAAGAGAAGAAACGGAGATGCTATTCTTTCATTGTATTTGTACAATAATAACAAACTTCGTAATATACACTGTTGTTTAATGTCTATGAAAATAAAGTAACTAGAGCTTACCATATTCTCGCTCGTAGGAATGTGGAGTCTGTTTCTAAGACTACAGAAAGTGGTGAGGGGAAGTCCCACCAGTAACAGTACCAACACTGCTCGGGAGACACACCAGCAGCACCAAGCTGGAGTCTCCGCGGGACTCCTCCTGAGGGTACGCATGATGGGTACTTCGTTGTAGACCAGCTCAACTTACACTCTGCAAAAGTATATATTTTTTTTTGGCTATTAGTCAATAGTAATGATGATAATTTTTTTTATTAAATTTTAATTAATAAGTAATCTCTTAACAACTGTTAGCCGGAAAGGTGAGTAAGCAGAAAATACTTCACAAACCCTGTCAACTCTTAGTGACAAATAAACGCTGTGGATTTTTTGGGTGTTTAATTACATTGCCAAACATATTTCTGGGAACATGGAGAAGCACACTGATAATTATAGAATGTTAATAAACATATTCAAGTGAATGTACACTTTTTGTGAACAGTTAACAACATATATGTATAACTCAACCCTGCAGCTATAACTGCGTATTTAATTCTGAACAAACACTGATGAATAAACAAATTCTCTGACCAGAGACCAACGCTGGTAAACCAGCTTAAGTAGCTACCCTGGCCACTAACTCGCTGTCATCTTGAAAAAGACTTAAATTGTAAACAATAGTACATTTTTTTTGTCTTTACAACACCCTGTAGATATCACCACATACCATTTTTAGCACACAGCACACACTGTCTTGCCACACACCCGCCACAGGGTAGGTATCACTAAACGGGTCATTTTATAACAAAGACTCGTGTAATTGTTTATGGTTGACGAATAAACTAACAAGATTTTAATGAACCCACTAGTGAACACACATAATGATGATCCAGTAGTAAACAAACACCCCGGTGAACACACATTGGTAATGAGAGAAGAAAAAACTTCACGTGAGTGGAGACAGAATGGCTAGGAAACAAATTACATGAGATACGTTCTGGGAAAGATGAATTAGAAAATGCAAAAGCTCTGAACAGAAAGAGAGAGGGAAAATCGTAGATTTCATGAAAACAAGAGAGACGAAGAGAAAAAAAATATAGGAGACGGCAATGAAGACTGTTGCAAATGAACCCACATTATGAAGAGAGAGAGAGGGAGAAATCTGCGATTTTTTTTTACTGCCAGAGAAGAAACACAAGATAAAAAAAATAATGAAAGGAAATCAAAGGATGATAAAACTTGATTTAGCAGCTGGAGCATCTTCGAGGGATTTACCGTGACAAAGATGAAATGATCTCGAAGCAAGGAACTTAAAATATACTCACCTTCTTTGATTTTAGTTTTATTGCCTTCCATTACATTAAGCACTGTGTGACCCATGTCGGTTTAATGCTTCACGTAAATACAAAGATAACAGCTGGAGAAACAGATAAAAAAAATAAAATAGGCAGAAAATTTGATCCAGGTGGAACTGTACAACAGGTAACAATAACCTCCAGTGTCATTCATTTTCTATTTCTGAAATGCAGCAGTTACGGATAAGGTACAAAACGTTAAATAAAACCTCGAGTGATCAAACAGTAATAACAGAATATTTCTACATATGAATCATACATACATGAAAAGAAAAGCAGCAAAACTGAAGTGAGAAGAGCAGAAAATGCAAAGGCAATTAAGAGTAGAAGGGTGAAAAACTGTTCACAGAGGTGACCGAGAGTAGCATGTACTGAACCTCTCACTTTGTCACAATATTACCCAACCTCTCCCAACATTACCTTTCATCCCCCACAACATTACCTTCCATCCCCACTTCTCCCAACCCCATAACATTACCTTCCCTCTCCACATCTCCCTCCTCCACAGCAATACCTTTCCTACCCACCTCTCCCAACCCCACAACACTAACTTACCTCTCCACTTCTACCTCCACTTTAAAACTTCATGACTCCCTTCCTATCTTCAGGTATAGGAAAGTTAGAAATAGCAGCAACTTTTGCTTCATTAGGAGCAACCTCACCTTAACCAACCAAAAACACAAAAGATGTTTAATTGAGCTTATTCAAAACATACTTTGTTGGAATGAGCGTGAAGCTGTATTAAGCAAACCTCTCAGCGCTCTGAGACGCATCAGAGCATTGAGAAGCAGGCTTCTACACCTTCAAGTTCTGTGTTAACTCGTGCATAATTCTTTGGAACGAAGAGGCTGCAGTCTATCCTAGATAGTAAATACAGAGATTTCCTGAGCACGAGCAGTAAGATTGACATGACATACAGGGCTTCTGACACACACGAGGCGTGGCGGTAGAGTGTACTGGATCACAAGACTCCAAGAATCTTAGTGTTTTTAGGGCGTGCTGCTAGCAGCAACCAGCGGTAGTGACAACATCAGTGAGCAACCCTACAAGTGATAACCAAAGTTATTAGTTAAAAAAAAGGCAAGAGGAAGCCTAAAATTATCCAAAAAAATTTGAAAGTGCCAAATCGTTGGAGGCCTAGTAGTCACCTGTTGCCACACAGTTACAAATGTACAAAGTACAAAGCGAGTGGCAAAAGACAGAAAGTCAAAAATTAAGAGAGGTTGGTTAATGAGTGAACTGTGAGGTAGCATACAACGAGTGTGAAAAAGTTAACGTGAAAAGGAAGAACAAAAAATATATATAACCAGAGAAGGTGGCAGGCAGTAGACCTCCAGGAAGTGGTGCCGCCATAGCAGGTTGTGTGTAATTACAAATAAGAAGTGTAACTTACCAAAAATGAAGTGTAATTTACTAAAAGTAGCAATATACAAGTGCTAAGTATGGTAAATAAGAACTCATGCGGGTAATGAGAATAGAATAATTGAAGAGAAGGACAGCGGTGATAAGGCAAGGAGCAGGAGTCATCGTACAGTGAGCATTGGGATGGACGACACCTCTGAGGTGTAATGTACAGATCACCTATGTTTGTGGTAAAAGAGGAAGTTGAGTAGTGGAGCCGGACCTGCAATCAATGGTAGCTGGCTGTCACAAACCCTGCTCCGGAGTGATTATCATACAGTACGTAGCTTTTAGCAGGCAGATAAAATTGGAAGGAGCAAGGAATAGATGACCTTGGTAGGAGGAGTGTGCACGCAGGAGTAAGTGCAGGCAGGCCATTAGGACTACAGACTGACACCAATTTTAAAAGATAAGATTTAAGCACATAAAGACAGTGTAATAGGCGAACCAAGTTATTGGGTACACAGGTAGTACAAATGTAGTACATATGTGGACATACGAAGGACTCATGAACACACACACACACAGATCCACTGTCAGAAAGTTAAACGCCTGTTAAAGACTTAAAAGACTTAAAATTGATTGAATTTTTTTCAACAAACAACTTTCCTAGCTCTAGTCATCACGATTGAGTGTCAGTCTGAGATGAATCAGGCTGGGAAATAGTAACTACTGAACCACTGCGCGTGACTTTCTAGAGTGAATGGACACAGGGGTACCACACGTAAGATCCTGCCTTAAATGTTTCACTAGAGTGAAAGAGTATTCTTCTTTTCTTACAATAAATTCATTGAACATTTGTTAGATTAATTCTGTATTGCAGCAGAGACAGATTTTGAAGTATTAACTTCAGCAACTAACTGAGCGACAGGTGAGTTTTAAAGTAGATTACATTTGATTATATTTTACATAGATTATATTTTTTATGTAGATTATATTTGGCTGGTGCCCACTGTTGCTACCCGCCAACTCTAACCAGACTTGTTTTTACATTTTTTACCTATTTGAGTAAATTAATAATTATCCGTGTTTCTACGATATCTGAATTAGTATTATCTCTGAAAATTTTCTGAAAATCACGAGGTATACGACTATAAAATTCCTCTTGAAGGAACAGCTGGAATAAAATGCCATAAATTTCTGAGTCTGATGATCTGCCGCAACGCTGCAGGTAATATACTTCTGATCTGGCTTCCGCTGCTTGCTACGAAATGTTCGCTGATAACTCACATGAATAAATTATAAATTTCTTGCATAGCTTCTTCATAGTCTCATAAACTACATTTTGTGCAAAAGGCAAAGCTGCTGTGCAACTCTGTCCTCTGCCTGTCCATACAGAGTGTAATAAGGCTACAGAATGATTGTAAGGGCAGTAGAGAGCATGAGCTAGATATTCGAAAATATCAAATTACGTATCTAAATCAATCTCAGTGAAGTAGCAAACAATGCTGAAGCTGTTTTTTTAATGCTAATTTCTTGTTTTGGAGGCTGACGAGTAGCAGACTGGTCACTGAAAGTACATCATCTCACATCATCAGCTTTACATGACGTTCCATCACAACATCCCCTCAAGGAAGGTTCCTTGATGTTGGTGAGGGGCTCTTGATTTAGGGAATTGGATCTGTGCTCCAGTTCCCCGAATTAAGCCTGAATGCCTTCCACATCCCCCCCCCCCAGGCGCTGTATAATCCTCTGGGTTTAGCGCTTCCCCCTTGATTATAATAATAATAATCCATCATAACATACTGAGTAAGAGAGTGAATAAATCGAGTAGGGACTTTAACATGTCTATCAGGACCTTTCTTTCTTTTAGATCGCGTTACTATTCATGACATTTCTTGAGGATCTGGGAAATTCTTGGAAATGTATACTGAAGAGAAGTAAATGGGGTACTAGTATGAGTCGGCGTCATACTCATTCTTCCATTCTGAGTGAATATCTCGATTAAGTGTGAAGAGGCAGATGAGAACTGTGTAGATACACTAGTTTATGAAAGAACTGTTGCACCCACATCTTGTTTCATGATGTACAGACATTTTATATAACTAGGCGATGAGACTCTCTTCAGAATAAGACATTCTATATGCTCAGCATGCCTGGAATTTACCTGGAGAGAGTTCCGGGGGTCAACACCCCCGCGGCCCGGTCTGTGACCAGGCCTCCTGGTGAATCAGAGCCTGATCAACCAGGCTGTTACTGCTGGCTGCATGCAAACCAACGTACGAGCCACAGCCCGGCTGATCAGGAACCGACTTTAGGTGCTTGTCCAGTGCCAGCTTGAAGACTGCCAGGGGTCTGTTGGTAATCCCCCTTATGTATGCTGGGAGGCAGTTGAACAGTCTCGGGCCCCTGACACTTATTGTATGGTCTCTTAACGTGCTAGTGACACCCCTGCTTTTCATTGGGGGGATGTTGCATCGTCTGCCAAGTCTTTTGCTTTCGTAGTGAGTGATTTTCGTGTGCAAGTTCGGTACTAGTCCCTCTAGGATTTTCCAGTTGTATATAATCATGTATCTCTCCCGCCTGCGTTCCAGGGAATACAGGTTTAGGAACCTCAAGCGCTCCCAGTAATTGAGGTGTTTTATCTCCGTTATGCGCGCCGTGAAGGTTCTCTGTACATTTTCTAGGTCAGCAATTTCACCTGCCTTGAAAGGTGCTGTTAGTGTGCAGCAATATTCCAGCCTAGATAGAACAAGTGACCTGAAGAGTGTCATCATGGGCTTGGCCTCCCTAGTTTTGAAGGTTCTCATACCCAGGTAATATTTCCTGAATTAATCCTCTGTAGCTGCTGTGTAGTAATACCCAGCATATCTGAAATTTCAAAGTTTCAGATTCCTTTAGTGACAGTATCTGTCAAGTGTAATTCTGGTACAGATAGATTTTAGTTTAATATATTTATTAAGCACCTCATACCCATCCTGTGGGCGGTAGTCACCCCATACCCATCCTGTGGGCGGTAGTCACCCCATATCCATCCTGTGGGCGGTGGTCACCCCATACACATCCTGTGAGCGGTAGTCAAAAGATTACAGAGGTACTTAATGGGTCCAGGTACTGGACCCCAACGTTTCAAAAATAATGAACTCCAGGTAGATCTGGTCACAATCATGGCAAGTTACGAGGGTAAAGAACCATCTACACTCTTATATATGGTTACAGTCATGATCAAATTACAGAGTAATGAGCCACTGACAAGTCCACACCAGGTCACAACTGTAATGAGTTATAAGTACAAATATTAAGTGGGTCTCACAAACACGCACACACACACACGAGCGCGCACGCACAGGCACACACACACACACACACACACACACACACACACACACACACACACACACTCCAGGAGCTGAGTCTCGACCCCTGCAACCGCAATTAGGTGAGTACACACACACACACACACACACACACACACACCGAGGGAGCGGATATGCTGTGTGTGCCACTCACCACAATCTTCAACACATCCCTGGAAATTGGGCAACTACCTGAAGTATGGAAGACGGCAAATGTAGTTCACATTTTTAAAAAGGAGACAGAAAAGAGGCACTGAACTATAGACCTGTGTCACTGACGTGTATAGTATGCAAAGTTATGGAGAAGATTATCAGGAGGAGAGTGGTGGAGCACCTGGAATGGAAGAAGAGTATAAACCACAACCAAGCACGGGTTCATGGAAGGCAAATCCTGTGTCACAAACCTTCTGGAGTTTTATGATAAAGTAACAGAAGTAAGACACGAGGGATGAGTTGAGTGCATCTTCTTGGACTTTAAGAAGGCCTTTGACATAGTGCAGAAGCTAGAGCATCAGGCGCACATAACAGGAAGGGCACTGCAATGGATCAGAGAATACCTGACAGGGAGGCAACAACGAGTCATGGTACGTAATGAGGTATCACAGTGAGCACATGTGACGAGCGGGGTCCCATAGGGGTCGGTCCTAGGACCAGTGCTATTTTTGGTATATGTGAATGACATGATGCTTCTTCGCTTCTAATGACCAGAGCTTTGGTAAGATGGGGAAGGAAAAAGGATGGGTAAGGATGGAAATATTGGAAGAGGGTTGGAGGGGGGGGGAGAGGTAGGATATAAAAGGTAAGTGGCCCAACCACTTTGGTGTAATTTAAAAAGTGTATTTGAATTGATAAGATTATTTTTTAAGAGGTATAATACTAACCCATCAGAGTCACATAAATATAATAGGTATATAAGTACATGACTCTGAATTGGTTGTAATTATACAAGTTGCAATTGCTTTTTTTTTTTTTTTTTTTTTTTTTTTTTTTTTTTTTTTTTTTGTTTTTTTTTTTTTTTTTTTCGCGATTGCACAACGGATATTTATACGACAGGAAAGGCAATATTTTCTGGCCAGTTTATGAGCTCGTGACAATAGCTTCTTAATGGTGGTGTCCAACAATAGTCAATAGCATAATTTTACATTAGAAAGTTATTTAAGATGTCTCCCTAATTGGGGGCGATGATTTTTTCAGTATACATAGAAGGGTTCTGGTAGTATCCAATCTTCTTCGTCAGGTAAGTTGCTCAAAATCATGGGTCGAGGGTAATCATCTTTATGAATAAAACGACGAACCCTCTGTGGGAGAGTCATTCTTTGAGTCCTGTGAGGCGGAGTATTGATGGTGTAATCGGTGGTATTTATCACTTGTATAGGATGTTCTCTATCTGGCATGTATAGTTCTTGCATTGTATAAAGTTGTTTCTTTTTTAGGGTGTCAAGGCGTACATTTATGGCAGTGATATCTTGTTGTGTGTGTAAATCTGCCATTTTAACTCTGTCTCTCCTCCTGGTATTGGTAATAAATCGAAGAGCTCTATTCTGGACCCTTTGTAACCGTAGCATGTTGGTCTTTGTTGTTAATGACATTGGGACACAAGGGTATTCAAGTATAGGTCTTATTATCATTTTATACAGATGTTTTTTGACATGTTGAGGGGCTTGATTGAATCGAAAGAGTCTGCTAAGACCGGCTTTGGCTGTGTTGATCTTTTTAGTTACATGAGATGTTGAGTGGAGCAGCCTGTCTATTTCATATCCCAAGATCTTGTTAGGGTTTTTAATGGCTACAGGTGTACCTCTGATGGAGATACCCCCTTTATCTTCAATGGTTGATGCAAAACATCCTATCGTGCTAACAAGGACCTTGTCAGGATTAGTCGTAATTCTCCATTTCTTCTCCCAATTAGATGTTCGACGAAGTTCAATATTCATTTTTTCTATGACTCTCTCATACTTGTATTTTCCTGTTACTGGAGTTGATGAGACGACATGAATAACATCATCTGCAAACTGTGTCACAATTGTGTCATTAAACTCTGGTTGAGGAAGATCATTCACATAAATGTTAAACAGAAGTGGACTGAGACAAGAACCTTGTGGGACACCAGCCGTCGGTATAAAAGGTTCTGTCGACTTGCCATGAAAGGTGGGAATGATTTTTCTTTGAGTTAAGAAATTATAAATTACTCTGAGAAAAGTCCAGTTATGGTCTGGTAGGTCAATGAGTTTGTATATAAGGCCATCATGCCATAAGCTATCAAAAGCTTTATGAACATCTCTGGTGGCAATTAAGGCAAGATTGCCCTGCTGTTTTAGACTTGCTACAGTGTCAAAAATAACATTTATTGCATGATTGGTACCTCTATGTGTTCTAAAGCCAAATTGTTTTTCAGTAAACAAGTGATTAAACTCCATATAGTAATTCAATCTGTTGGAAATGACTTTCTCAAGAACTTTTCTATAGTTCCCAGGTTGGTGGATATCTTTATTGGGCTTAGCAAGAAAGATCATTCTAGCAGTCTTAAAAACAACTGGAAAATGTCCTGAGGCCAAGATGGCATTAAAGATATTTACCAAGGACTGTTTGCAATTTCTAGGTAGGTACTTTATTTGTTTCATTGTTATTCCAGAGAGGCCAGGGGCTCTATTTCTCATTCTTCCAATAACCTGACTTATCTCTAGTAATGTAATAGGTCTAGTAAGCGGGTGGGTATCTTCAAGAGTTGAAGTATCGATGGTAGGTAGTGGTTGTAGATCATCCAAGTTCTCATCTCTCCATTCATTTACTAACTGATAATGATTATTATTAAATTGACGACTGTTATTGTGAGAGAGAATTTTCTCCCATACATCACCCATCAAATTAGCCTGGTCCTGTGGATCGTCAAGTTTAATTTCAACATCTTCATCATCCTCATCAGTGAAGGTATGAACTAGGTAGTTAGGAGCCTTGTGCTTTGCCCCTAAAAGTTGTCGGATCTTACTCCAAAATTTTGCTGGTTCACGTTTATATTGATTAGCTTGAAGAACTAGAAATTTCCATATGTCTCGTTTGTGTTGACTAATCATGTTAATTAATTCGTGCCTTAATCGGTGCAGTGTAGCTGCTGGTGGTTGTCGCGTTTGAAGATGCCTTCGACATTCTGCTTGATAATTTCTTAAAGTGTCTCTAATTTCTCTAGTAGGTTTGTATTGTTGGTATATCTTTGTGGAAGCTAATTGGCATGTTGCATTGGTAGCTTCAATTATTCGATTGTGCAGGGACCTGATTGCATCATCAATTGCACTGGAAGGTAGATTTTCCAAAGACACAATTTCATCTTCACCCAGATATGCCCTGAAGGGGTCAAATCCTAGGGTGTTAAGATTGGGTTTAGGAGTTACAGGTATTCTAAATGGAGAAGTTTGTAGTTGTATTATAACAGGGATATGGTCAGATCCTACATTTCCACCAGGAGATATACGACAGTGAAAGATGTCACAGTCTCTGTTTGTCAGTACTATATCTGGTGTTCCTGGATGAGGTCCAATGTACGATTTGAAGAATGGGCCTTGAAATGACAAGTTTCTAGCTGTCATGATATTAAAGAGTTGTTTTCCTTTTAAGTCACCCAGTGGAATACCAGCTCCACAGTTAAAGAGGGCAGGGTGATGAGCATTAAAATCTCCAGCTAATATTGTTGGAATATTTCTGCTTAATATCCTATGTAGAGGAATTGACTCTATATATGGCTGTCTCGGGGGAAAATATCCAGTTCCTATCACTAGTTGTCCATGAGACGTTGTTAGTTCTATTGCAAGAATGTTATCTTCATCCACATGAATATTTTTAAATGTATATCCTAATTTAACCAAGATGGCTACACCACTAAAGGATCCTCTCGATTTTTCAACAGTACAGTATCCACGTAATTTAATATGTTGATCAACTCTTGCAGCTGTCTCGTTCAAAAGTATAACATCGGGATTATAGTTATGTAGTTCAACCTCAAGAAGGTAACGGTTATTAAAGAAATGTTTAACATTAAGTTGGAAGATTGTAATCCCCATTATTTCTTATTCTTCGATCGTACACTGCGTTCTGAACGCCTGCAAGTAATGTCATGTGTTGTATCTACACTATTCCTGCTGGACTCGTCAAGGGGAGGAGAGAACTTTTGCGTGGATGCTTGTGTATTAAAAATGCCATCATCTTCACTAGAGGCAGTAATATTAACAGACTCATTAGAATCGTTAGAGTCGTTAGAATCGTTAGAGTCGTTAGAGTCATCATCATAAAACTGAGGTATGCTATTCTCAGTTTCAGGAAGCAGAGGCTCGTGAGAGTTAATGGGAGACTGTGTAGGCTCCAAGTGAATATTAGATAGGCAAGGTGAGTTACCTTGGGAAAGTTCCTGTTCAACAGGTTCAGCTACAATAGCGAGAGAGTAGGCACCACTTTCTGGGGCATTGTTATGTTCAGGTGTTGACTTATCGGGTTGAGAGGAGTTGACAACCTGAGTTTGCGAGGAGGACGATCCCTGGGCCAGGGATGATTTAGGCTTCTTTTTAGGTGTAGAGTATGGTACATACTTCTTGTTATGAGAAGGCTGGGTCATAATGGCCTTCACATTTTCAGGGATAATGATGGGAGTAATCCCATTAGCCATTAACAGATCATTTAAAACACGAGAGCAGAGTTGAATATCACCACCTGCTGTGTCTTTGGCCACCAAGTACATTAGTTGTGCTCTCGTTATATCCCCGTCTGTGGATACCTGAGACACACGAGATGCGACTGAACCTTGTTGTTGTGTCTGTTGTAAGTGAGGGTTAGATTGGGGCGCTCCAAGAGGGGCAGAATTCCAAACATTGGAACCATTGGTAGAGACCTGAGGAGTCCCACTTGATCCAGGCAGAGCTGGGAAGGAAGTTTGGGACATGGTTGGCGGTGCCTGGGGAGTGGTCTTCTTAGAAGTGGACAGTTTCTTGGCGTCAAGAATTTTCTGCATTTCCTTTTTTCTTTCAGGACAAATAGCAGAAACAGCTGATGTTTTCCATTACAGAGGACACATATAGGTGTATTTTTATTGGTACAATCACGATAGGAATGTTGGCCAGAGCAAATGCTACAAATTTGCCCTTGTGTACTGCATTTGTTGTTGTTATGACCAAAGGCATAACACTTGAAACATTGTGTCACACTGACAAAACGTTCCATAGAAATTTGGTCAGATGTGCATCTGGTACTGAAACATTTGAAGCCATTTTGACACACAAGTTTGGCCTCCTCAGGTGTCTCGAGTATTAATTTTAAAGTTACCTTATTGTTGTTGTGATTCGAGAATTTGTGTGCTTCTACAGCCCTAAGGTCAGAATTCTCGGCATTAATGTTATCAACAATTTCATTAACAGTGCTGTGTTTCATAAAACTGTTGATTCTGGCCACAAACACAGTCCTCTGAGCTTGATAGCTGTCAGGTGCAACTGGGATAACACCAGAAGTCCTCAGTTTATCCAAGACATCATGCTTTAGGAGTTGAAGTAACTCTTCTTCCGAAGAGAGGAGAAGTACTGCTCCAGCGTGGGTTTTAAAAACATCCACTGGAGCAACAGTTGAGTTAGAGCAAATACAATTGAGAATGTCTTTCATGGACATTTGATTTCCATTAATACGTAATCTTACACGTATCCTCGCCATGATGCCTGGGAAGGTGCATCTGGCAGAGGAGTTGCTTAACAAAAAGGTATCTTTCCTTAATGTTAGCCTAACATCCTATTTCAGCTGACTTATGAAGGTCAGCTCCTAAGATAGCCTACCCTCGAGTAGTGAGGGGAAAGGGCCCAAGGCAAAGATCGGCTGGATTTTAAAAAACCACACGGGCTACCAGATGGTCAAAATGCCTTGTGTTAACTCGCCAAAGCGAAGTTGCCGAAAAATAAGAAGATAGGACAGTCAGAAGGATAGCAATGTATGTAGTGTGTTAAGTGTGTGGGCCAGTGTTGATGTATGGGTGGGGGGAGGATGGGGAAGGATGGGGGGATGGGGATGAGAGGGGTGAACAAGCAAGCAAGTCACCGCCTTACCCTCTTGATGGGATGGGGCTCGAAGTGACTGCAAGCAAGTCTCCTCTCAGCTCTGGTGAAGAACTACTCAGGATAACCCGAGTAAATTCTCGAGCAACAGTGTTCAGAGTTGCTCAGCTGAAGAGCGGGAACGACGACGTCTTCTCTCCACGGTGGCTGGGCTGCTCTTGTATCTGTATGCTTCTGTATTCTTGTATATCATGACATGATGGAAGGGTTAGACTCAGAAGTGTCCCTGTTCGCAGACTATGTGAAGTTAATGAGGAGAATTAAATCAGATGAGGATCAGGCAGGACTTCAAAGAGACCTGGACAGACTGGACACTTGGTCCAGCAACTGGCTTCTCGAATTTAACCCCGCCAAATGCAAAGTCAGGGAAGGGCACAGAAAACCGCAGACGGAGTATAGGCTAGGTGGCCAAAGACTGCAAACCTCATTCAAGGAGAAAGATCTTGGGGCGAGTATAACACCAAACATGTCTCCGGAAGCACACATCAACCAGATAACTGCTGCAGCATATGGGCGCTTGGCAAATCTGAGAACAGCGTTCCGATACCTTAGTAAGGAATCGTTCAAGACACTGTACACCGTGTACGTCAGGCCCATACTGGAGTATGCAGCACCTGTCTGGAACCCGCACTTGATCAAGCACGTCAAGAAATTAGAGAAAGTGCAAAGGTTTGCGACAAGGTTAGTTCTAGAGCTAAGGGGAATGTCCTTTGAAGAAAGGTTAAGGGAAATCGGCCTGACGACACTGGAGGACAGGAGGGTCAGGGGAGACATGATAACGACATATAAAATACTGCACAGAATAGACAAGGTGGACAAAGACAGGATGTTCCAGGGAGGGGGCACAGGAACAAGAGGTCACAATTGGAAGTTGAAGACTCAGATAAGTCAAAGGGATGTTAGGAGGTATTTCTTCAGTCATAGAGTTGTCAGGTAGTGGAATAGCCTAGAAAGTGACGTAGTGGAGGCGGGAACCATACATAGTTTTAAGACGAGGTTTGATAAAGCTCATGGAGCAGGGAGAGAGAGGACCCAGTAGCAACCGGTGAAGATGCGGGGCCAGGAGCTAAGACTCGACCCATGCAACCACAAATAGGTGAATGCAAATAGGTAAATACACACACATACAAACACACACACACACACACACACACACACACACACACACACACACAGTAAGACACGAGAGAGAGGGTTGGGTAGATTGCGTTTTCCTAGACTGCAGGAAGGCCTTTGACACAGTTCCCCACAAGAGATTAGTGCAGAAGCTGGAGGATCAGGCACACGTAAAAGGAAGGGCACTGCAATGGATAAGGGAATACCTGACAGGGAGGCAGCAACGAGTCATGGTACGTGAAGAGGTATCACAATGGGCGCCTGTTACGAGCGGGGTCCCACAGGGGTCAGTTCTAGGACCAGTGCTATTTTTGATATATGTGAACGACATGATGGAAGGAATAGACTCTGAAGTGTCCCTGTTCACAGATGACGTGAAGTTGATGAGAAGAATTAAATCGGACGAGGATGAGGCAGGACTGCAAAGAGACCTGGAGAGGCTGGACATGTGGTCCAGTAACTGGCTTCTCGAATTCAATCCAGCCAAATGCAAAGTCATGAAGTTTGGGGAGGGGCAAAGAAGACCGCAGACAGAGTATAGGCTAGGTGGACAAAGACTACAGACCTCACTCAGGGAGAAAGACCTTGGGGTGACCATAACACCAAGCACATCACAGGAGGCACACATCAACCAAATAACAGCTGCAGCATACGGGCGCCTGGCAAACCTGAGAATAGCGTTCCGATACCTTAATAAGGAATCGTTCAAGACACTGTACACTGTGTATGTTAGGCCCATACTGGAGTATGCAGCACCAGTCTGGAACCCACACCTGGTCAAGCACGTCAAGAAGTTAGAGAAGTACAAAGGTTTGCAACAAGGCTAGTCCCAGAGCTCAAGGGAATGTCGTACGAGGAAAGGTTAAGGGAAATCGGACTGACGACACTGGAGGACAGAAGGGTCAGGGGAGACATGATAACGACATACAAGATACTGCGGGGAATAGACAAGGTGGACAGAGATAGGATGTTCCAGAGAGGGGACACAGGGACAAGGGGTCACAACTGGAAGCTGAAGACTCAGACGAGTCACAGGGACGTTAGGAAGTATTTCTTCAGTCATAGAGTTGTCAGCAAGTGGAATAGCCTAGCAAGTGAAGTAGTGGAGGCAGGAACCATACATAGTTTTAAGAAGAGGTATGACAAAGCTCAGGAAGCAGAGAGAGAGAGGATCCAGTAGCGATCAGTGAAGAGGCGGGGCCAGGAGCTGAGTCTCGACCCCTGCAACCACAATTAGGTGAGTACAATTAGGTGAGTACACACTAGCGCACACACACACGAGCATACAAACACATGCACACACACAAGCACACATTTCTCCATGGGTCCTGAGAGAGGGGGGGCATAGATTCAAGGAAGTGTTCACAGTAGAGACAGAAGGGACTCCAGAAAGAGAGGTGGAGTACTCCACCAAGTGTTGGACACAATACATACAACCGAGGAAGAAGTGAAGAGGCTACTGAGTGAGTTAGATACCTCAAAGGCGATGGGACCGGATAACATCTCTACATGGGTCCTGAGAGAGGAAGCAGAGGCGCTATGTGTATCCCTAACAACAATATTCAACACATCTATCGAAACAGGGAGATTGCCTGAGGTATGGAATACAGCAAATATAGTCCCAAATTTTAAAAAAGGAGACAGACAAGAAGCACTAAACTACAGACCAGTGTCACTGACATGTATAGTATGCAAAGTCATGGAGAAAATTATCAGAAGAGTGGTGGAACACCTAGAAAGAAATGAGCTTATCAACAGCAGCCAACACGGTTTCAAGGATGGAAAATCCTGTGTCACAAACCTACTGGAGTTCTATGACATGGTGACAGCAGTAAGACAAGAGAGAGAGGGGTGGGTAGATTGCATTTTCTTGGACTGTAAGAAGGCGTTTGACAGAGTTCCACACAAGAGAAGAGTGCAAAAACTGGAGGACCAGGCTGGGATGCCAGGGAAGGCATTACAATGGGCCAGAGAATACCTGTCAGGAAGACAGCAGCGAGTAATGGTACGAGGCGAGGTGTCAGAGTGGGCGCCTGTGACGGGTGGGGTTCCACAGGGGTCAGTCCCAGGACCAGTGCTGTTTCTGGTATTTGTGATCGACATAACGGAAGGAATAGACTCCGAAATGTCTCTGTTTGCAGATGATGTGAAGCTGATGAGAAGAATTCAATCGGACAAGAACCAGGCAGAACTACAAAGAGATCTGGACAGGCTGCAGGCTTGCTCCAGCAACTGACTCCTGGAGTTCAACCCCACCAAGTGCAAAGTCATGAAGATTGGGGAAGGGCAAAGAAAACTGCAGACGTAGTACATTCTAGGGGGCCAGAAATTACAAACCTCACTCAATGAAAATGATCTAGTGGTGAGTATAACACCAGGCACGTCTCCTGAGGCACACATCAACCAAATAACTGCTGCAGCATATGGGCGCCTAGCAAACCTCAGAACAGCATTCCAACATCTTAATAAGGAATCGTTGAGGACCCTGTACACTGTGTACGTTAGGCCCATATTGGAGAATGCAGCACCTGTTTTGAACCCACACCTAGCCAAGCACGTAAAGAAACTAGAGAAAGTGCAAAGGTTTGCAACAAGACTAGTCCCGGAGCTAAGGGGTATATCATACGAGGAGAGGTTAAGGGAAATCGGCCTGACGACACTGGAGGGTAGAAGAGATAGGGAAGACATGATAACGAATATAAAATACCAAGAAGTATAGACAAGGTGGACAGAGACAGAATGTTTCAGAGATTGGACACAGCAACAAGGGGTCACAGTTGGAAGTTGATGACTCAGATGAATCACAGGGATGTTAGAAAGTATTTCTTCAATCACAGAGTATGTTGAGAAATGGCATTACCAGCTAAGTTTAAAGAGTTTGTATGTAACTTAGAAAGACAGCTCATCGCCTGCACAGCCGCCCCTGCAGACGAGGTCTTGAGAAGCTGTCGAAGTCATCTCTCAACGGGCTGTAAAGAGTTATAATTTGTAAGATTATAAATTACCCCTAGGGGGTGTTATGTCAGCATATTTCATTCACTGATGGCTGACAAACTTACTTGTGTGGACTCAAAAGTCCGCACCTAACTGCCGACTATAGGTTGATTAGAAACTCCTTGCGACTCAAGAACTGCGCAGTCCCCCGTACTACAAGAAATTCGTAACCTACCTTGCTCTTGTAGCGTGAGCTATGGTGTTCTTCACACCTTCGACAGATATCGGTGACTTGATAGAAGCTGAAGTGTCCTTGGATGTCCACGTCTTCCATAGTCTAGGAAAACACACACTGGTACACTATGTTCCACAAGATTTGTCTTTATTGTTCACAATCTTATCACTAAAGAAGCTGATCACACTTCTCTTAAGTATTTATTGTGTTTTATGAGACACTTTGTTCACACTAACGCACAGATCGTTCTTTGTTGGTTATCCTGGCGTCAGTGTCACTCTCAGTAGAGTCAAAAGTAATCTGAAGATGCCACAGCACCCCACGCCGTTACTCCCCTAGCACAAAAAAAAGCTGACCTAGTACTTTTGCTTCCTTGCCACTTCCTCGATGAAGCAAAGCAGAATGTTTGATTCTTGCTGTCTTAAGCATAGACAACAATGTCCACTATCTTTACCATGGTAATAAAGTGGGTGCAGGATTTTCCTTAATTGTCCTGCTAAAGTAAGAGATGCATTGTCTCTTATTAAAATACACCCTGCAACACTGCAAGGAGCGGCGGTCACTTGACCACGTCGCATACTCGTACGGCATCTGTGATCAATTACTCACTGTAGCAGTAAACAAGACGCTTGCCCCTTCTGAGAGGGCTGGGCCCCTCAGGGCTGAAAGGGGCTGAAGGGGCTGAAGGGGGCTGATACCCCCCTCCTGGAGAAAATTTCTCCACAGAGTAGCCAGGAAGTGGAATAGTTTGGAAAGTGATGTGGTGGAAGCAGGATCCATTCATAGCTTTAAGAAGAGGTATGATAAAGCTCATGGAGCAGGAAGAGTGACCCAGTAGTGGCCACTGAAGAGGGGGGGCCAGGAGCTATGACTCGACCCCTGCAACCACAAATAGGTGAGTACAAATAGGTGAGTACACACTCACACACACACACACACACACGTGGAAATGTTTTATTTACAGTGAGCAAAGTCAGGGTATTTTTCCTGAATGGTTTGCAATACACCTCTGTGGATAAAATATTTGCCATTTCTTGAACATTTCTGAGTGAGTTGTCTCTAAATTTACTAATTTTGTCACACTCCAGTACATAATGACGCAGGGTGTGACGCACTCCAGTACATAATGACGCAGGGTGTGACAATAGTCCATCTGGCAAAATTTACATTTCGTTTGGTCTACATCTGGTGGTGGTGATTTAACCTGCCAAAGATACTTGTAACCCAGCCGGAGCCGGGCTGTAGTGCCATCCAAGAGTCGGCTTATTTTGTTGGATGCACCATAGACATGTGGCCCCTCCTGCATGATAGAATGATGATAGGTGGACTGACTGGTGTCAGTCTCCCTGAGTCTTAAGTAAATAAAATTATATTGAAGTTCTTTCCGTAAAATTACTCTCAAACTCCTAACTGACAACCCAAGATTGTAATCTACTCCCTCTCTGATAGAGTATAACTTAGCCAATTCATCAGTTCTGTCATGCATCTGAAGACCAGTGTGAGATGGACTCCATAGCATGTGCACTCTGATTCCACTGTCCACAACCCTAACATACCTGTGTCTGGCTTCTGACACGAACATGCCACAATTTATACTTAATGAGTTGAGAGCATTTATGGATGACAGAGAATCAGTTACAATTAAATTGTCAACCTTACATACATGGATGCATTTGAGTGCAAGAAGTATTGCAAACAGTTCTGTTTGAAAGGTAGAAGCCCAGTTATTGATGCGTGCTCCAATTTTTTTACGAGAGCCATCACTCTGTATGACAACAGCAGCACTACCAGCTGCACCAGTGGACTAGTGAACAGAACCATCAACATAAATAATTTGTGAAAGTGTTCTGTGTGACTAAGTTATCAATACAGCTTAAGGCATCATGTTTGGCTTGGAAACATAAACACTTCAAGGCGAAGCTTTGGTTGTGATTTAGGAAGAATTTTGGGGGGAAATGGAGGAATGGTATTTAGGAACAAGGTAATATCCCATGGAGCGGGGAAGCGCTGCTGTTGCCTAACTTGACATAGATCATGTAGCTGGTTCATGCGGAGTCGGTTCCAGTTTTTTTCTATCCATCTGGAGGGGTGTTCACCAGTGCTGAGGAAAGTTTGGAGGGCTTCTGTGCAAGGGTTTGAATGGGCTAGCCTAAGCATATTGACCCCAATAAGGATATTTCTTTCAGTAACACGATCTCTGATGTTTGGAATTTCAAGTTCTTTCAACATATTTAAAATTTTGGCAGTACGAGGGCATCCTAGGATGATCCTCATTGCTTCGTTCTGCAGTTTTTCCAGCCCTCCAAGCTTCCAGTTAGACAGAAGAGCAAGCAGTGACGCTGCATAATCAACCAGTGATCTAATATAAGCAAGATACATTATTTTCACAATTTTAACATTAGCACCATACCTGGGGTGAAACCCTGCCACAACTCTAAGTGCTCTCAGCCTTTCTTTGTATTGGCAACAAAGTCTCGTTACATCAGGTCCAAGTAGTGGTACCTCAAAGCCTAGATACCTGTATCTGGTTACATATTCTAGATGAGACCCATCATACAACTGGATCTGGCGAACTGTGCCTTTCTGTCGAGGAGGACGCCTGTTGAGTATCTTTGTTTTATCAGTAGAGATTATCAACCCCAGGTCCTGACACGAGGCTAGTACATAGTTAAGGATGTTTTAGGTTTTGGAGAATCCGGTGGTGTGAATCATTATATTATCAGCAAAACTAATCATATAATGATGGGACTGGCTAGGCATAGTATTAAGTAAAGCATTAATTAGAATACTGAATAAGGTGGGACTGAGCACACCTCCATGTGGGGTTCCTAATTCAAAATCTTCTATGTCGCTGGAACAACACAAACGACTTTCTATTGGACAGGTAGCCTTTAATCCAGCGGAGAAGCCATCCTCCAACATCCATTCTGGCAAGTTCGCTAATGATTACATGTCGGTTGGCTACATCAAAAGCAGCTTTAAGGTTAAGGAAAGTAGTGTGTGAGCAACCGGGGAGACAACAGTTGTTTAATTCTGTGCATGAGACGATTAAGAATCATCCTCTTGAATGTTTTACACAAGCAGCTGGTAAGAGATATTAGGCGTAATGGGTTTTGTTGATAGGGCTTTGGAATGGGAATGATAAGGCTGTTGGTCCAAGATTTAGGGAGCTCCACAGTTACATAGCTCTTGTTATATAGTTCAAGTGAAGGGTTACCTGGTACTCGACATAGCAATCTGAGTATTTGTAAGTAATACCATCCTCCCCAGGCGACGTGGAGCTGCCCTTTGTTAGTGGTACATCAAGTTCAAAGTTAGTGAAAGGAAAGTTAGTCATCTTCCTGGCTAAGCATAAAACAAACAAGTCTTTCCCTTACATTGATTGCGAGACCTTTGATTTCTGTATTGTTCTTCTGGGACCTACTTAGCATGTTGACCTCTAACTCGTGGATCCCAGACAGACCTCCATTGTTACAATTCTAATAAAAAAATATTTAAACATAGTTGCCACAAAGTGAACCCACGTTTCTCCCTGGCAACAAACCTGAGTCAAGTTTTTCCCTGGCAACAAACCTGAGTCAAGTTTCTCCCTGGCAACAAGCCTGAGTCAAGTTTCTCCCTGGCAACAAACCTGAGTAAAGTTTCTCCCTGGCAACAAACCTGAGTCAAGTTTTTCCCTGGCAACAAACCTGAGTCAAGTTTTTCCCTGGCAACAAACCTGAGTCAAGTTTTTCCCTGGCAACAAACCTGAGTCAAGTTTCTCCCTGGCAACAAACCTGAGTCAAGTTTTTCCCTGGCAACAAACCTGAGTCAAGTTTTTCCCTGGCAACAAACCTGAGTCAAGTTTCTCCCTGGCAACAAGCCTGAGTCAAGTTTCTCCCTGGCAACAAACCTGAGTAAAGTTTCTCCCTGGCAACAAACCTGAGTCAAGTTTTTCCCTGGCAACAAACCTGAGTCAAGTTTTTCCCTGGCAACAAACCTGAGTCAAGTTTTTCCCTGGCAACAAGCCTGAGTCAAGTTTCTCCCTGGCAACAAACCTGAGTCAAGTTTTTCCCTGGCAACAAACCTGAGTCAAGTTTCTCTCTGGCAACAAACCTGAGTCAAGTTTCTCCCTGGCAACAAACCTGAGTCAAGTTTTCCCTGGCACCAAACCCAAGTCAAGGTTCTCCCTGGCAACAAACCTGAGTAAAGTTTCTCCCTGGCAACAAACCTGAGTAAAGTTTCTCCCTGGCAACAAACCTGAGTCAAGTTTTTCTCTGGCAACAAACCTGAGTCAACTTTCTCCCTGGCAACAAACCCGAGTCAACTTTCTCCCTGGCAACAAACCCGAGTCAACTTTCTCCCTGGCAACAAACCCGAGTCAACTTTCTCCCTGGCAACAAACCCGAGTCAACTTTCTCCCTGGCAACAAACCCGAGTCAACTTTCTCCCTGGCAACAAACCCGAGTCAACTTTCTCCCTGGCAACAAACCCGAGTCAAGTTTCTCCCTGGCAACAAACCCGAGTCAAGTTTCTCCCTGGCAACAAACCCGAGTCAACTTTCTCCCTGGCAACAAACCCGAGTCAACTTTCTCCCTGGCAACAAACCCGAGTCAACTTTCTCCCTGGCAACAAACCCGAGTCAACTTTCTCCCTGGCAACAAACCCGAGTCAACTTTCTCCCTGGCAACAAACCCGAGTCAACTTTCTCCCTGGCAACAAACCCGAGTCAACTTTCTCCCTGGCAACAAACCCGAGTCAACTTTCTCCCTGGCAACAAACCCGAGTCAACTTTCTCCCTGGCAACAAACCCGAGTCAACTTTCTCCCTGGCAACAAACCCGAGTCAACTTTCTCCCTGGCAACAAACCCGAGTCAACTTTCTCCCCGGCAACAAACCCGAGTCAAGTTTCTCCCTGGCAACAAACCCGAGTCAACTTTCTCCCTGGCAACAAACCCGAGTCAACTTTCTCCCTGGCAACAAACCCGAGTCAACTTTCTCCCTGGCAACAAACCGAGTCAACTTTCTCCCTGGCAACAAACCCGAGTCAACTTTCTCCCTGGCAACAAACCCGAGTCAATTTTCTCCCCGGCAACAAACCCGAGTCAAGTTTCTCCCTGGCAACAAACCCGAGTCAACTTTCTCCCTGGCAACAAACCCGAGTCAACTTTCTCCCTGGCAACAAACCCGAGTCAACTTTCTCCCTGGCAACAAACCCGAGTCAACTTTCTCCCTGGCAACAAACCCGAGTCAACTTTCTCCCCGGCAACAAACCCGAGTCAAGTTTCTCCCTGGCAACAAACCCGAGTCAAGTTTCTCCCTGGCACCAAACCCGAGTCAACTTTCTCCCTGGCAACAAACCCGAGTCAACTTTCTCCCTGGCAACAAACTGAGTCAACTTTCTCCCTGGCAACAAACCCGAGTCAACTTTCTCCCTGGCAACAAACCCGAGTCAATTTTCTCCCCGGCAACAAACCCGAGTCAAGTTTCTCCCTGGCAACAAACCCGAGTCAACTTTCTCCCTGGCAACAAACCCGAGTCAACTTTCTCCCTGGCAACAAACCCGAGTCAACTTTCTCCCTGGCAACAAACCCGAGTCAACTTTCTCCCTGGCAACAAACCCGAGTCAACTTTCTCCCTGGCAACAAACCCGAGTCAACTTTCTCCCTGGCAACAAACCCGAGTCAACTTTCTCCCTGGCAACAAACCCGAGTCAACTTTCTCCCTGGCAACAAACCCGAGTCAACTTTCTCCCTGGCAACAAACCCGAGTCAACTTTCTCCCTGGCAACAAACCCGAGTCAACTTTCTCCCTGGCAACAAACCCGAGTCAACTTTCTCCCTGGCAACAAACCCGAGTCAACTTTCTCCCTGGCAACAAACCCGAGTCAACTTTCTCCCTGGCAACAAACCCGAGTCAACTTTCTCCCTGGCAACAAACCCGAGTCAACTTTCTCCATGGCAACAAACCCGAGTCAACTTTCTCCCTGGCAACAAACCCGAGTCAACTTTCTCCCTGGCAACAAACCCGAGTCAACTTTCTCCCTGGCAACAAACCCGAGTCAACTTTCTCCCTGGCAACAAACCCGAGTCAACTTACTCCCTGGCAACAAACCCGAGTCAACTTTCTCCCTGGCAACAAACCCGAGTCAACTTTCTCCCTGGCAACAAACCCGAGTCAACTTTCTCCCTGGCAACAAACCCTAGTCAACTTTCTCCCTGGCAACAAACCCGAGTCAACTTTCTCCCTGGCAACAAACCCGAGTCAACTTTCTCCCTGGCAACAAACCCGAGTCAACTTTCTCCCTGGCAACAAACCCGAGTCAACTTTCTCCCTGGCAACAAGCCTGAGTCAAGTTTGTGTTAGAGACAATCACTTCGATTCATTTATTTGTACATAACTTACTACCTTAGTATTAACTCTTTTAAGCAGAACATAAAGATAGGTTATAGCAGAGAGAAGAAAAATATACACTAAGATTATTAATTTTAATATATATGATAAAAAAGTAAAGAACTAGTTCTATTATATTCGAAATAAAGAATGCTATTTTACCAACAGGAATTTACACTTATTATACGAACAACACTTATAATGAACTTGTCTATACAAAGAACAACACCTTACCTATTCCATCATGCACGTTACTTTATATGTGTACTTCTTAGTACTAGCATATAAGAATTAATATGTGAGTATAAAATGAGTATCAGTTTGTGAACTGACTCACCAAACAAGCCCCTAATTGATCTAACCCTCAACATCAGAAATGAGAAAACAAAGGTTGCTTAAACAATGGAGCAACCAAATTGCCAAGGAGCGATTAGCAGCACGCAGCAGCTGCAAACACTGCACATAAGTAAGCAAGAACATAATGTTACAAACACGATGTAACTGGGAATAACAGCTTGTCCTCCAGAAGGTTAAAAACAAATCCCAAATTACTGAATCTGAGTTCAACAGCTTCCAAATATTTGAATGACAATTTAAGTATGTTGATTGGCAATCTGAGATAGTTACAGTGAATCGAAAGTTAGACTCTGGACCAGAGGCCTGAAAATGAATGTCTTACATCACACAACCAGAAAATGTTAAATATTTATAATTTTCTTTAAAACTCTAGGAACGTAGTTCCACAGTGAACAAGATGTATGTTTCTACACAACAACGAAAACGTGCTCTCGCGCTCTTCCAAAACGTGCCTACGTAAAAAAATACGAAGGGCTAGAAACGTAGAAGAACGAGGTGTAAGAGAGAGAGAGAGAGAGAGAGAGAGAGAGAGAGAGAGAGAGAGAGAGAGAGAGAGAGAGAGAGAGAGAGAGAGAGAGAGAGAGAGAACATTGGCCGACTGATGTAAGGGCCGGTCCTAGCATGCTTGACAAATCTCCCAGCATGCAACACAATAGCTGAATGGGCATAACGAGCATCAGATCAAGGGGCAGCCAATTAAAACGCAGATTCTACCAGCATGGAAACTTTGGAACAACCATATGCACCTACCTGCACGATTTTAATAAATATTTTTATCTTTTTTTTTCGTTTTACCTATTAATGAAAAAAATTATTATATTAAATACAACACTTATAAAAGGAATAAAATACCTACTGGGGAGAAATTTTCTCCAGGAGGAGAGTATCAGCCCCCATCAGCCCCCTTCAGCCCCTTCAGCCCCTTTCAGCCCTGAGGGGCCCAGCCCTCTCAGAAGGGGCAAACATCTTGTTTACTGCTACAGCAAGTAATTGACCCCAGAAGCAGTACCAGTATGTCAAGCGACCGCCGCTCCTTGCAGTCCAGTGTTGCAGAGTGTATTTTAATAAGAGACAGTACATCTCTTACCTTAGCAGGACAATTAAGGAAAATCCTGCAAGTGGCAAGGAAGCAAAAGTACTAGGTCAGCTTTTTTTTGTGCTGGGGGCAGTGACGGCGTGGGGCATTGTGGCATCTTCAGATTACTTTTGACTCTACTGAGAGTGACAATGACGCCAGGATAACCAACAAAGAACAATCTGTGCGTTAGTGTGAACAAAGTGTCTCACAAAACACAATAAACACTTACATACAAGTGTGATCAGCTTCTTTAGTGATAAGACTGTGAACAATAAAGACAAATCTTGTGGAACATAGTGTACCAGTGTGCGCATTCCTAGACTATGGAAGACGTGGACATCCAAGGACACTTCAGCTTCTATCAAGTCACCTATCAAGTCACCGATACCTGTCGAAGGTGTGAAGAACACCATAGCTCACGCTACAAGAGCAAGGTAGGTTATGAATTTCTTGTAATACAGGGGACTGTGCAGTTCTTGAGTTGCAAGGAGTTTGTAATCAACCTATAGTCGGCAGTAAGGGGCGGACTTTTGAGTCAACACAAGTAAGTTTGTCAGCCATCAGTGAATGAAATATGCTGACATAACACCCCCTAGGGGTAATTTATTGTTTACAAATTATAACTCATTTCAGCCCGTTGAGGAATGACTTCGACAGCTTCTCAAGACCTCGTTTGCAGGGGTGGCTGTGCAGGCAATGAGCTGTCTTTCTAAGTTAAATTTCCCTATATTTAAACTTAGCTGGTAATGCCATTTCTCAACATTTTGGTCGTGCTCGAACCGGATAAAGGCCACACTCTGGCCCAAATATGTTGTACTACAGTGTACAAATAACCTACGAGACAAGGTCCTTCGAAAAAAGCTGTGAAACTAGTGTTTTACAATATAAATCAGTATAAATGAGTCCCTCCAGACTCAATCACAGAGAATGGGTAGCCAAAAGAAAACGGGAGCTCACCCAGCTTTCACCCGAAGAAAACGGGAGCTGGGTGACTCACCCAACAAGAAAACGGGGGATGGCACCCTGCATCCACTGCTCGAATCTCGAAAACCGCTGACTAAGACAACAACAACCCAACTGATGTTCAGTTTGTCTGAGTGTATATACACATAGTGTTTATAATGTTTATAAACAGAAATTAAGAGACAAGATTGTGTTAAAGTTTGTTTCTTATAAATATACCTGTTATATTAAAGGAACTTATATATATAGTGTAAGCTTTCAAATACATATTAACAGTGACATTTATATATGTGTAAGTAATATACACGTGTGATTTACAGTTATACAGTGACATTTATAGTGTATAGTGAATGAAGTGTATAACGTTATTTACGATTAATCATCGTGGTCAGGCTGACACAGCAAACTCAAGCCATAAACACCAGCCATATGTACTCTGTACCCTTCATGGTCATTGACCCTGAGGTTAAGCTTAGTGGGACAGTAGTGTCTGACTCGGTTATTGCTGACTTAAGCATAACAAAAACTCAGCTGTTTATAGCAGTACAGTGTTTTTTAAACACTCTAAGTGTGGTGCTAGAATTTTCAGAATACCATTAAAATGGCTTGTTTGAAAACTCAGTTTCAGTCTTTACAGACTAAGATGACAAAATTAGAAAATCTAATTTCAGTCTGTACAGGATTAATTCAAGATACAAACATAGATTTTGATGATCTTGAGGCCAAATTTGAATTACTTACACAACGTCTGGAAATAATTAATTCAGACTATACACATTATGAAAAGAATTTTCTTGAATCAGACCCATCTGAGGATGAAATTAAAAATGTTTTGGATACTTTTAGTAATCAGCAATTAAGTTGGACAGGAGTACAGGCAATCTGCCACAAAACACTGTCACAGAGACCTACTGTAACTAGTGGTCAAACACCTGTTACACCTGCAACAACAACAAGTGTCCCATTACCTTACATACCTTGTCATTACCTATTTTCCAAGGTCATAATTATGAAGAATTCATTAGTGGTTTTCAATCCATAGTAAATTCACGAACTGACATAGATGAGATTGCTAAGTTCAATTATCTTAAATGTCTTGTGAAGGGAGAACCCTACGAACTGATTAAGTCATTTCCGGTGGTTAAAGGTAATTATCAAATAGCCTTATGTGTCTTAGCAGACAATTACTTTGATGCTGACAAGGCCAGAGTTAGACATGCAGTCTTAATATCAAGCTTGAAGCCACCCAAGCATTGTTTTTCAGACTTACAGGCATTTAGAATCACATTAGACAATGGTCTCAGATCTCTAGGTGCTAAATATGACCTAAGGCAATGTGATTGGTTTATCAGTGGTATTGTACAGGATAAGTTGTCACCACAAACTATTGAACGATTAAATATTATGTTCAATAAACGCTATTTCACTTGTGAAGAAATTAGCAATGGTTTACAAACAATAGTTTCATGCATGCAAGCAACGAGACAAGATGAAAAATCCACAAATCCAGTGGATAACAAACCTTCAACTCAGTATAAAAAGAGTATATCTACTCCCGCTAAACCACATAATCGGAAATCCCATATAGGCATTTATCAAGCTGTGAATGCAACAGACAGTGAACAGACTGTCACACATAAACGCACTCCAAAATGTGTACTTTGTGATGGAACACATTGGGCACAGTATTGTATTCAATACACATCAATGGAGGCACGTAAACAACGTGTTCATCAGCTGAAAAGGTGCATCAAGTGTTTAGGTGAGCACAAGGGAGGAAAATGCTCATTGAAGAAGTGTTTTAAATGCAAGGGTATGCATCATACAGCATTATGCCCAAATACTTTTGCTGAACAGCAGAAGACTTCCACAGAATCAGTAAGTCAACAAGCAACAGCATTAAATGTGAGAGATAAGTTTAAAGCAACTGCTCTCCTGATAGCTCGAGTTGAGTTATCTAATAAATTACACAAACCCAATGTGCTAACATTATTTGATCAAGGCTCACAAAGGTCCTTCATAAGAAGAACAGTGTTGCAGAAACTGAATAAACAACCCTATGCCAAAATACAGTTAGATAAAGCTGGTTTTTTCCACAATTCTGGTAAACAGACATATGACCTAGCCAGAATCACTCTTGGTCTTGGGAACAGGAAAAATACAGTAGAAGCTCTGGTGGTAGATGATTTGCCTAAGTCTGTGCAGGTCCAGGGATTAAAAGAAACAGTTGCAGCACTGAAAGCAGCTAAGGTCAAGTTAGCCTGTCCTGACATACAGACGGACACAATTAGTCCAATTGATTTAATCATTGGAAGTGATTATTATCACTGTTTTGTGCAAAATATAGTAAGTAAACAAGATGTTCACTTGCTGAAAACAGCAGGAGGCCACATGATATGTGGTCCCATTCCCTCTCAAAGTGGGAAAGAAGCTGATTTTGATTCAGTGGAAAATGTACTAGTTACGAGAATAACCGCTGATCATGTACCACAGCAAAAATTATCATTACTGGAAGAAATGAATGAACCAGTTGATAAGTTGTGGGATTTAGATGCGATAGGTATTGATGTAAATAAACCAAGCCCACAAGAGTCTCAGACTTATAACCAATATTTGGACAGTCAAATATAAAGAAGGACAGTATTGGGTTAGGTTACCATGGAAATTAAATCCGCCACCTCTGCCTAGCAATTATCGCATGGCTTTCGGACAGATGAAAGCACAAATACATGAGCTAAGGAAGAATCCAGAGCTGCTGACTGTCTATGATAATATCATACAAGAACAGTTGGACAATAAATTCATTGAGGAAATAGTCGAAGATAAGTTGAAGACAGAAGCTCATTATCTCCCGCACCATGGAGTCAGAAAAGATTCTGAAACCACTCCACTACGTGTTATACAATTGCAGCACACGTGCAAATAAAGATGTAGGAAGTCTTAATGACTGTCTGATGACCGGACCCTCACTAACTGAGAAGCTTCGAGACTTGCTTATGAAATTTCGCTCAAACCCACATGCCTACACGGCTGATATTTCCAAAGCTTTCTTAAGAGTAGGACTACAAGAAATAGATAGAGATTATACTCGATTCTTGTGGCCTGAAAATCCACATGATCCTCAAAGTCCTGTGAAAACTTATCGTTTCAAATCAGTATTATTTGGTGCAACATCCTCTCCATTCTTACTAGAAGCTACTCTAAATACACATATGAAGAAATCTGAAAGTCCCTTCAAAGAAATCTTAAAGAAAAGTTTCTATGTGGACAATCTTAAAGGTAGAGTGAATAAAGAGGAGGATTTGAAATCCTTAGACAGAGAAGGTAACAAGGAAATGAAAGAAGCAAATATGCCTCTAAGGATGTGGAATACAAATTCAAAGCAATTAAGGGAACTTATCAAAGAAGATTTCCCTGAAGCTGAAATTCCTGATTGCAACAATATGCTGGGACTAATTGGAACACACAGGAAGATACTTTGAGTCTCAAAAAGATAAACAATAAATCATGCAGTACACGCACTAAACGTAGTTTACTGTCAGAAGTATCACAATGTTTTGATCCTCTAGGACTCGTCTCACCAATTACCATAAAGGGTAAAATGCTTATGCAAGATGCATGGAAACTCAAAATTGGATGGGATGAGAAATTGCCTCTAGAAATGAGTAAAGCATGGGATGAAATATCCAAGGAGTTTAAGCAACTTCATCAAATTACATTTCCCAGACAAATAGGTCAAGATGGAAACAATTACACATTACATGTGTTTTGTGATGCATCAACCAGAGGTTATGGCGCTGTAGCTTACATGAGTAATGCTGAAGGAAGTACACTAATTACTTCAAAGGTCAGAACAGTACCACAATTGGAACTGACAGCACTCTATGTAGGTTCAAAACTAGCTGTCTATCTCAACAAAGTACTTGATCATCTCACTATTGAAAAAACCGTGATCTGGAGTGATAATGAAGCAGTTCTCCTGTGGTTAAGAAATAATAAGAGTAAGTTGGTCTATGTACAGAACAGAGTAGCAGAAATAAAAGAGATGCAGAGAGATTATCTCTTTCTCCATGTCTCTACCCAAGAGAATCCAGCTGACATGTTGTCACGTGGTGTCCCACTCAAGAAATTTGTGGATAATAAATTATAGCTCCACGGACCGAACTGGCTCTCTAATGAAAATAACTGGCCTCAGCAAAAAGCTCACATTATGCCAGAAGAAACAGTCTGCTTGAACACAGCAGAAATAGGTTGTGTAAATACTGCAGACACAACAGAAATAATCATTGATGGATCTAAATACTAATCTTTGGGCAAACTCTTAAGAGTTACAGCTCTTGTCTTTAAATTCATTAAAGGAATAAAACCTGATTATGAATATCTTGAACCCATTAAATACTGGGTGAAACTAATACAGAATGATGTTTTCTCTACTGAATATAAATTTCTGGAAACACAAGATAAATCCCCAAAGAAACCTGTCATGATTAATTCTTTAGGACTTTATCTCGACTCAGAAAAGATTATAAGATGTCGAGGAAGAATTCACAATTCTTCACTACCTAAAGAAGCCATACATCCAATATTGATCCCCAAGAATCATTTTCTAACAAAACTGATTGTGCAAAACGCCCACAGTAACGTGTTACATGGTGGGGTAGCTGACACACTTTGTCATATACGACAATCCTACTGGATTCCTCAAGGTCGACAAAGTGTGAAAAAGCAAATAAAGGACTGTATTACTTGTCGTCACTACGATATGCGAGTATGTCAGTATCCGGGTCCACCTCCATATCCCTCTGAAAGAGTTTTTCATGTCACTCCATTTCAGGTGACAGGTGTAGATTACACTGGACCAATAATTTTAACCAAAACAGTTGACAAAGTTCCCATCAAGGTGTACATCTGTTTGTTCACTTGTGCTACAACTTGAGCAGTACATCTAGAAGTAGCCACTGACATGTCTGCTAAAACCTTTATCAAATTATTCAGAAGGTTTGCAGCCAGAAGGGCATGTCCCAGACTGATGATTTCAGATAATGCAACGAACTTTGTTGCTGGTGCTGCTTTTATAACCAAGATCTTTGATCAGCCGGAAGTACAACAGATGCTGAATCAACGCAGATGTCGTTGGAGATACATTCCTCCTAAATCTCCATGGCACGGCAGATTTTATGAAAGAATGATCGGCATTGTAAAACGTTGTGTAAGGAAGACTCTTCATCGTCAGAGAATAGACTTAGAAGAATTCCGTACAGTTGTGACTGAAATAGAAAATATAGCCAACAACAGACCTCTAACTTATGTTACCGATGATCTGGACAATTTAGAAGTGTTAAGTCCATCTCATTTACTCCATGGCAGAAGGCTCGAACCTTTTCCTCCCATGAATGATAAAGAAATCATAGAGGATCCTACTTATTTCGAACCTGAGCAACTCAGATGTAAATTCAAACACCTTAATAAAGTGTTTGAACGTTGGGAGAAAATTTGGCGAGAAGACTATCTCACCTCATTGAGAGAACACTTCTATGGAGCTGGTGATCCTGAAAATCATAAGTCCTTAAGACCGGGTGACATAGTGATTATTGACAATGATGGTCCGAGGTCCCAATAGCCACTTGGAAAAATTGTGACCATATATCCTGATGCAAATGGAATCATCAGGACAGTTGATGTTTTAAGCAAAGGTGTAGTGAATAAGCGGACAATAAATAAATTGTGCCGTTAGAATTACACAGTGTTGAAAACAAAATTAGTGATTCTCCAGAAACCACACAGACTAAAGCTGTTCAGAAAAGACAAGCAGCAGTGGTGGCGAGTGAGAAAATCAAATTAATGTGATGAATAGTTCACCTGCAGCGAACCTCCGCCACCCCCCAGTGAGGAAATTTTCTCCAGGAGGGGAGTATCAGCCCCCATCAGCCCCCTTCAGCCCCTTCAGCCCCTTTCAGCCCTGAGGGGCCCAGCCCTCTCAGAAGGGGTAAATATCTTGTTTACTGCTACAGCGAGTAATTGACCCCAGATGCACAACCAGTATGTCAAGCGACCGCCGCTCCTTGCAGTCCAGTGTTGCAGAGTGTATTTTAATAAGAAACAGAACATCTCTTACCTTAGCAGGACAATTAAGGAAAATCCTGCTCCCACTTTATTACCATGGTAGAGATAGTGGATATTGTTGTCTATGCTTAAGACAGCAAGGTTTAAACATTCTGCTTTGCTTCATGGAGGAAGTGGCAAGGAAGCAAAAGTACTAGGTCAGCTTTTCCTTTGTGCTGGGGGCAGTGATGGCGTGGGGCGTTGTGGCGTCTTCAAATTACTTTTGACTCTACTGAGAGTGACACTGATGCCAGGATAACCAACAAAGAACGATCTGTCCGTTAGTGTGAACAAAGTGTCTCACAAAACACAATAAACACTCACAGAGAAGTGTGATCAGCTTCTTTAGTGATAAGATTGTGAACATTAAAGACAAATCTTGTGGAACATAGTGTACCAGTGTGTGTATTCCTAGACTATGGAAGACGTGGACATCCAAGGACACTTCAGCTTCTATCAAGTCACCGATACCTGTCGAAGGTGTGAAGAACACCATAGCTCACGCTACAAGAGCAAGGTAGATTATGAATTTCTTGAAGTACGGGGGACTGTGCAGTTCTTGAGTCGCAAGGAGTTTGTAATCAACCTATAGTTGGTAGTAAGGGGCGGACTTTTGAATCCACACAAGTAAGTTTGTCAGCCATCAGTGAATGAAATATGCTGACATAACACCCCCAAGGGGTAATTTATTGTTTACAAATTATAACTCATTTCAGCCCGTTGAGGAATGACTTCGACAGCTTCTCAAGACCTCGTCTGCAGGGGCGGCTGTGCATGCGATGAGCTGTCTTTCTAAGTTAAGTTTCCCTATATTTAAACTTAGCTGGTAATGCCATTTCTCAACACCTACTGCCTGTTAAATAAACTGTAGAGACATGTCACCATAAAATCCAGACCTGTCACCAGGTTCACTGTTGTAGATCTCAGCAAAATGAGGAAAGTGTAACACACGTGTTCACTTAGAACATAAGAACATAAGAACATAAGAAAGGAGGATCACTGCAGCAGGCTTGTTGGCCCATACTAGGCAGGTCCTTTGCAATACATCCCACTACATATGCAACAGTTAGGTATCTTTATTTCGAAACGTTTCGCCTACACAGTAGGCTTCTTCAGTCGAGTACAGAAAAGTTGATAGAAGCAGAAGATACTTAAAGACGATGTAATCAGTCCATCACCCTTAAAGTTTTTGAGGTGGTCAGTCCCTCAGTCTGGAGAAGAGCAATATTTCCATAGTATGAAACAATATGGAGATGAAGTGACAGGATGGAGCCTTATATAGCGCCAAGAGGTGAGACGTAGGTCACTAGAAGAGGTAAGAACTCAGATGTTGGGAGGTCAGGTCCCTCTCAAATCCAGCCCCTCTCACTAGTGGAAGCTGTCGAAGTTAAGAACATAAGAACATAAGAACGAAGGAACACTGCAGAAGGCCTACTGGCCCATGCGAGGCAGGTCCAAGTCTCCTACCGGCTTAAGCCAATGCACCCAACCTAGTCAGGTCAGGTCACATTGACTTAAGGGAGGAACACGGCAACCGACCTGGTAGCACAAGCTATCAGGTCTAACTCACACCCACCCACATCCACTCATGTATTTATCCAACCTATTTTTAAAGCTACACAACGTTCTGGCCTCTATAACGGTACTTGGGAGTTTGTTCCACTCATCCACAACTCTATTACCAAACCAGTACTTTCCTATATCCTTCCTGAATCTGAATTTTTCCAACTTAAAACCATTGCTGCGAGTCCTGTCTAGGCTAGATATTTTCAGCACACTATTTACATCCCCTTTATTTATTCCTGTCTTCCATTTATACACCTCAATCATATCCCCCCTAATTCTACGTCTTTCTAGAGAGTGCAGATTCAGGGCCCTTAGTCTATCCTCATAGGGAAGGTTTCTGATACATGGGATCAACTTTGTCATCCTCCTTTGTACATTTTCCAGAGAATTTATATCCATTCTGTAATAAGGTGACCAAAACTGTGCAGCATAATCTAAATGAGGCCTAACCAAGGATGTATAGAGTTGAAGAACAACCTGAGGACTCCTATTATTTATGCTTCTTGATATGAAGCCAAGGATTCTATTAGCTTTATTGCGAACACTTATGCACTGTTGTCTTGGTTTCAGATTACTGCTAACCAGAACTCCTAAATCTTTTTCGCAATCCGTAATATTAAGATCTACATTATTTAGTTTATATGTGGCATGATTATTGTCCTGTCCAACATTTAGAACTTTGCATTTGTCTATATTAAACTGCATCTGCCACTTCTCCGACCACTGCATCAGTCTATTCAAATCTTCCTGGAGTGCTCGAATGTCATCGTCAGAATGAATTCGACGGCCTATTTTGGTGTCATCGGCAAACTTGCCGATGTCGCTCTTTATGCCCTCATCTATGTCGTTTATGTAGATTGTGAACAGCAGGGGGCCCAACACTGACCCCTGTGGAACACCGCTCGTGACACTTCCCCACTCTGATTTCTCCCCATTTATGCAAACTCTCTGCTGCCTATTTGTCAACCATGCCTCTATCCAGGAAAAAATTTCTCCTCCTATTCCATGTGCTTTAATTTTCCTCAATAGTCTCTGATGTGGGACCCTGTCAAAAGCCTTACTGAAGTCCATATACACAATATCATATTCATTACCATGATCTACCTCCTCAAATACCTTAGTGAAAAAAGTTAATAAATTCGTAAGGCAGGAACGCCCCTTTGTAAAACCATGCTGAGATTCGTTGATTAATTTATGCTTTTCAAGGTGGCTACGAACTGCCTCGGCAATTATTGATTCCATAAATTTTCCCACTATGGAGGTTAGGCTTATTGGTCTATAGTTCGAAGCTAAGGACCTGTCACCTGTTTTGAAAATAGGTATCACATTTGCCATTTTCCACTTATCTGGCACCATGCCAGTTTGTAGTGATATGTTGAAAAGATTAGCCAAAGGTGTGCTAAGCTCCTCTTTACATTCCTTTAGAACCCTTGCATACAGTTCATCAGGGCCTGGGGATTTGTTAGGTTTTAATTTATCTATTTGACTAAGGACCATGTCACTTGTGACCCTAATAGTACACAGTTTATTATCGTCCTGTTCTACATAATTTATCATTACTGGAATATCGCTGGTATCCTCCTGTGTAAAAACTGAGAGGAAGTATGTGTTAAAAATTCTACACATTTCCTTATCACTGTCAGTGAGCTGACCCGAGGAACTTTTGAGTGGGCCTATCTTGTCCCTGTTCTTACTTCTGTATACCTGAAAGAATCCTTTTGGGTTAGTCTTCGATTCTCTTGTAACTTTAACCTCATAATCTCTTTTTGCTTTTCTAATTCCCTTTTTTATTTCTCTCTTTAACTGAATATATCGATTTCTCAATTGCCCCTCTCCTCTTTTGATTTGCCTATATATGCCTCTCTTTTGACCAATCAGATATTTTAATCTATTGTTCATCCATTTAGGATCATTTTTGTTTGATCTGATTTCCCTATTTGGAACATAATTTGACTGAGCAGCTAGAACTATGCCCTGGAAAGCATCATATCGGCAACCATCACCACCTACCTGACCCTTAGTCAGGTCATTCCAGTTCAGCCCACCTAAGTAATTTTTCAGTCCTATGAAATCAGCCAAGCGAAAGTCAGGGACGGAGACTTGATTGCCATTATTAGGGGAATTCCATGATATATTAAAACTGAGTGATTTGTGATCACTTTCCCCAAGCTCATCATTAACCTCAAGATTATTAATTAGTGTTTCCCTACTGGCAAGAACCAAGTCAAGGAGGTTATTTCCCCTAGTTGGCTCTGTCACAAACTGTTTTAAAAAACAATCCTGGATCGTATCAAGAAAGTCACCTGACTCTAAATTTCCTGTCAAATTGCTCCAGTCAATCTGTCTATAGTTGAAATCTCCCATTAGCACAACATTTTCGTATGTAGATGCCTTACGAATTTCGTCCCATAGAAGTTTACTGCACTCCCTATCAAGATTTGGGGCCCTGTAAATCACACCCAAAATTAGTTTTTTTCGGCCCTCAAGAAGCTGTAACCAAACAGATTCAGTGGCTGACGCTTCTAATTTAATATCTTGTCTAACACAACAATTTAAATTGTCTCTGACATACATCGCTACTCCACCACCTTTCCTGTTGACCCTGTCAGTGTGGAATAATTTATAGCCTTGTATGTGACATTCAGAGGGCATCTCTCTATCTTTCAGATTGAGCCAGGTCTCTGTTATAGCAATAATATTTATGTCTCCTGCACTTGCAATTAATCTTAGCTCATCTATCTTATTTCTTACACTCCTGCTATTAGTATAGTAAACCTTAAGGGAGCTAGTCCCTTGCTGCCATCTGCTGTCCCCCTTTGTTTGCTGACCTGATCTATTGTCTTTATTTATAACTTCATGCTGAATGCCTTTTATACATTTACTGTTTCCAACCCAAGTGTTGCAACCTGCTTGTTTCCCACACACACCCATACCTCTATCTTCCATCAGTTTAAAATCATAGGCATTTCACCAATGGCCTTCTCAATCGAGTCTGCAAGTGCTACCACCCCAGCCCCAGAGAGATGTACCCCATCCCTTGCATACATATCATGTTTGCCATAAAAGTTGTTCCAGTTGTCAATGAATGGGATTGCATGTTCCTTGCAGTATCTGTCTAGCCAGCAATTTACACCAATTGCCCTAGACAACCATTCATTTCCTACTCCCCTTCTAGGCAAGATGCTACATATGATTGGGATCCCTCCCTTAGACTTAATGAAATCTATAGCTGACCTGTACTTATCCAGCAGCTCTTCTCTCCTACCCTTCCCAGGGTCTGTACCAAGATACCCTTGTGTTGCAGTGTCTGACAGATTGAACATTAAAATGGTATAAAATACCGACAGGTTGTTAGGTAAGACACATATGCAACAGTTAGGTATCTTTATTTCGAAACGTTTCGCCTACACAGTAGGCTTCTTCAGTCGAGTACAGAAAAGTTGATAGAAGCAGAAGATACTTGAAGACGATGTAATCAGTCCATCACCCTTAAAGTTTTTGAGGTGGTCAGTCCCTCAGTCTGGAGAAGAGCATTGTTCCATAGTATGAAACAATATGGAGATGAAGTGACAGGATGGAGCCTTATATAGCGCCAAGAGGTGAGACGTAGGTCACTAGAAGAGGTAAGAACTCAGATGTTGGGAGGTCAGGTCCCTCTCAAATCCAGCCGTTCTCACTAGTGGAGGTTGTCGAAGTTGATTGCAGGTCTGTACCAAGATACCCTTGTGTTGCAGTGTCTGACAGATTGAACATTAAAATGGTATAAAATACCGACAGGTTGTTAGGTAAGACACATATGCAACAGTTAGGTATCTTTATTTCGAAACGTTTCGCCTACACAGTAGGCTTCTTCAGTCGAGTACAGAAAAATTAAAATGGTATAAAATACCGACAGGTTGTTAGGTAAGACACATATGCAACAGTTAGGTATCTTTATTATGAAACGTTTCGCCTACACAGTAGGCTTCTTCAGTCAAGTACAGCAGTATCTTCTGCTTCTATCAACTTTTCTGTACTTGACTGAAGAAGCCTACTGTGTAGGCGAAACGTTTCATAATAAAGATACCTAACTGTTGCATATGTGTCTTACCTAACAACGAGTACAGAAAAGTTGATAGATGCAGAAGATACTTGAAGACGATGTAATCAGTCCATCACCCTTAAAATTTTTGAGGTGGTCAGTCCCTCAGTCTGGACTGTTTCATACTATGGAACAATGCTCTTCTCCAGACTGAGGGACTGACCACCTCAAAAACTTTAAGGGTGATGGACTGATTACATCGTCTTCAAGTATCTTCTGCTTCTATCAACTTTTCTGTACTCGACTGAAGAAGCCTACTGTGTGGCGAAACGTTTCCTCAATAAAGATACCCAAGAGTTGATAAATTAAACACATGTGCAACTCTTGGGTATCTTTATTAAGGAAACGTTTCGCCACACAGTGGCGAAACGTTTCCTTAATAAAGATATCCAAGAGTTGCACATGTGTCTAATTTATCAATGTGTCGGTTCTGTGATCCATTCATCTACAATACCCAAGAGATGCACATGTGTCTAATTTAACAATGTGTCGGTTCTTTGAACCATTCATCTACAATCCTGTCAGATACTGCAACTTCTTGGAATCTTAATACTTGGGAATTCTTCGCTTGCCTAACACTTGGGCACGACCTACTTCCACATTGGACAAATGTGACACCACCCACCACTGCTGCACCTCTCCTGCCATACGGTTTATAAGTAGCTTCTCCGCTCATATGCGTCATTCCTCGTTTGTGACTTAGCTCGAGTGGTGACATGTGCTTACCACATCACTTACACATCACTTACACATCGACGATCTCGCCTCTCTCGAATTACCCGTTGTTGGGAGAGACTTCACTTAGAGCAGTGCTTGCTGGAACTTCGTCTTCCACTCCACTATCAGGATTGGTACGTCGGTGGTTGCCTACCCAAGGGCAGGTAGCCTGTTGCTGCCTGAATTCTCTTCGCCTGTTGACTGCACGCCATACAACCAGTCTCGCCACCACTCAGGATATACAGTGCTCCATCAAGCTACAGTTCACCTCCACAGTGTCCTGCGCCAGGCAAGTACGTGTGTCTACTTACACGTACTTGCCTAGCTGAGTACTCTCACTTTTTGGCCGATTGTCACCGCCAATTTCATCTTTTAGCAATTAGACGATGCCCTCGTTGCCTTCCACCTCCCACCCCCCTTCCACTCTCCCCCAAGCACCCACACCTGCCTCTGCTTCTTCTAAATCCAATTCCTTCTCCCTAAACCTCAAATTCTCTAATCCTGATGCCACTATCTGTCCTGAAAATTTATTATATCAGATCACTGGTGCACCTCAACTTAAAGTCTTCAAAACCAACTCAGGTTTCAAACTCCTTCTTGACAAACATTCCTACGAAGCGTACACGTCAACAGATACCAGACAAAAACTTCTCAACGCAGGCTTCACCATTATTTGGACTCCTGAGCACCGTGCCAAAAGCACAGTCACTGCTAAACACGTAGACTACTCTCTCCTGACAGCCTATGACACAGACAAAGAAGACTTAATAAAAGAAATCAGCACTAAGAACAAGGTCTCTGTTGACGATATTTACAGACCCGAGAATTCTACCATTCTCAAAATACGCTGTTCTACTCCTGCTGACGCCTCTACACTCTCCAGTCAAGGAATCTTTGCCAAGACCATCCACATTCCTCCAAACTCTCTCTTCACCCCGAACTTCCACCCAATCACACAATGTCTTAAATGCTACAAATTCGGCCACGACAAAAACACATGCACATCTACACAAGTCTGCTCCAGATGTTCAGCAACTGGCCACTTCTGGAATACTTGCAACCTCCCCATTAAATGTTCTAACTGTGGCGGGTCACACACTGCAGTTGCAAATTCCTGCCCTTCTAGAAAGCACATTCTCTCCTCCCTCAGAGCAAGCCAACCTCCCTCCCTCCCCAACCCCTTCCCTGCTCCTCCCTCTCCTTCCATACCTCCCTCCCCTGCCCCCAATGCCTGGGCCTCCCCACGCACTTGGTCTACCTCTTCTACTCTACACACATCAAACACCAACACACAGAATACAAGCACTTCTCCTTCTACACCCACACCCACACTGGACTACAAAACTAACTGTCAACTCGCCACTGCTGCCCACTCTGCGATGGCAATCATACAAGCTTACCAATCAGACTACTCACATGTCCTTAACCTAATCTTGTCTGCAAACAATCTTCCCTCTTTAATTATCCCTCTTTCCTGCTTCTCTTCTAAGCCTCCTAGAGCCTCTCCCACCTGCCTCTCTCCCACCCCCCGCTTCCTACTCCCACCAGCTCTCCTCCTCCCCTACCCCTCTTCACTACTTCTACACCTCCCACCAACACCCCTACGGCTGCTGCTACGACCACCCCTCCCCCACTTCATTACCCACTTCCTCATCCCCTTCAAAAGCTTCCACTTCCTCATCCCTTACCATAGCTTCCATTTCCTCATCCCTTACCATAGCTTTCTCTCCCTCATCCCCTACCAAAGCTTCCACTTCCTCTGCATCCACCTTCACCCACTCCTCCACCACAACCAAAACTTCCTCCAGGTCCAACTCCACCTCCTCCAGACAAAATCCACTCAAACCTAAACCTGCCCCAACTTCTGAGAGACAGACCAAAGAACATGAAAACAGATCCATCTCTTTCTCCCCCTCCAGGAAACGGGTCCGTAGCACCTACAAACACACATCCACTGATGGCACCACTATCACAGGCTTTAATCCAAACTCCTCCCCCGACATTAACTTTGCTATGACAAAACCATCAAATCATGTTTAAGGTGATTCAATTCAACGTACGTTCTTACTTTACAATTAGACACCTACTGGCCGAGCTCATTGAAGCAGAGAGGCCAGATATTGCTTTGCTAAACAGTACCTGCCTCAAAGCCCCTCAACGTATCCACCATTATGGTTATACTGCACTACAGTTCCCCTATGATCCCCATGATGGAGTTTATATCCTTGTCAAATCCAATATAAAACACGAATTTCTCCCAATCCCTTTTATACAACAACACTGTCTTGCAGTCAGAATACACACCCACCTTGGCCCCTTTATCTTTTTCACCACCTATGCTCGCCCAAACACTATTCTCAACATACACGACCTTTCCTTAGTCTTCAACTACACCAACATACCAACATACCTACTAGCTGATATGAATGCCGAACACACCGCCTTTCATCACACCAGTAACAACCAACTTGGTCACCAATTACTCAACTTCACAAACCACAAACACCTAATTCACCTCGGCCCAGACTTCAACACCTACAATTACACTGGCCAAGGCAAACTCGACATCATTCTGACAAACCGAGCCAGGTCTCTCTTTCAACACTACATATCATCTGGTCCTATTACAGGCTCTGATCACATTCCCGTCATCTTACACATCTCCTCTAACCGTATCCTCATCCCGGCCACACCTTCCTTCTCCTACAAGAACACTGACTGGGATGCCTTCAAACAGCACATAGATAATACTAACCTCACCTATGACTACAACAACAAACCCATCTCTGACATTGACACTCAACTTGCTCTCATCCAAGACACCATTACACAAGCAGCCAACACCGCAATACCAAAGAAAACCCACACCACTCGTTATTCCTTCAAACCCTCAATCAGAACACGAAGACTAATTATCTGTTACCACAACCGCTTTCTCTACAACACACACAGATTTAGTCAAGTCCGATTAGATCTCACTTACCTCAGAAACAACATTCTACACAGTCTAAACCAAGACCACAACAAACACTGGTCACAGCTCATACTACAAGCAGGCAAACAGCGTATCAAAAACACCAAAGCCTTCTGGAACTTTATCAAAAAAATCAGAGGCACCACTCCCACCAACAAATTCAAACACATCACCCACAACAACACACACATCTCAGACGTGAAGGCTGCTACTAACATCTTCAAACACATATGGGAGAACATCTTCCACCCTCACCCACCCCACCCTAACGCTATTCAACACATTCAGAACATAGAACATTGGAACACTACTCACACATACGAAAGAACACCAGACAGCCACATCCATCTGGACTATCTTACCTCCTCCCAAGAACTTGACACTCCTTTCACCAACACAGATGTTAAAACTCTCCTCAGACACCTTCCTCCCAAGGCCCCTGGTGCCTCTGGCCCGAACCATATTATCCTGAAACACCTTCCTGACTCTATCATTACTGCCTACACAAACCTCCTCAATGCCTCCCTTGCCTCCAGATACTTCCCTTCCCTCTTTAAAGCTGCTACTGCTATCCTCCTTCCTAAACCCAACAAAGACCACTCTGACCCTAGAAACTATCGCCCTATCAGCCTCCTCGAAACTTTAGGAAAACTCTTTGAAAAACTCATCAATCATCGCTTTCGCAGATACCTGGAACATAATTCTATACTTTCTGATGGCCAGTTTGGCTTCAGAACACAGAGATCCACACAGGATGCCATTAACATCATTCTCAACTACATCCACATAAACGCAAAACAAAGAAACAGAACAGTCCTGGTTGCAAAAGACGTTGAAAAAGCTTTTGACACTGTGTGGCACGAAGGGCTCAAGTACAAACTCTGCACTAACTTAACCTGCCTGTCCCATCTGTTAACAAAAATGGAGGATCAAAACCAATGCAGCTAAATCCAGTATTACGTATTTTAACTACAGGAAACGTGATCCTCCATTACCTGTCTAGCTCAGAACAGCTGACACCCGCACTTACATCCCCATCACACAATCTCTCACTGTCCTTGGCGTTAATCTTGACTACCTTCTTCGTTTACACGGACACATTCACTCGAGGCATGCAATAGCTACTAAGGCCCTTGCGGGCCTCTACAAGCTGAAACATGCCTCTCAACGCACCAAACTTCACCTCTACAAATCCCTAATACGTCCTCTGATAAGTTACTCTCCTCTAGCCCTCTCTCTTGCAGCAAAAGCAAACTTACTTAAACTGATGTCAGATGGGAGGACTTCGCCACAAGCGAGTCTCTCCATTCCCAATTAGACATCCCTGCACTTAATCTGTACTGGAAGACACTCAGTGACAGACAGATAGACAAACTTGAGACACGACATGACTTCTGGACCTCTCTCCTTGACGAAGACATTCGCAGACCCACAAACCAACACAACCTTTTCTACTCCTTGCATGATCCTGCTCCAAACCTTATTTACAAATAACCTTGGATTCGCTGACAGGTACCTTCTATGACAGGTACCATTCTCTGACCCACGTTCGCCTTAGCTTTTGGGTTAAGATATAGCTCAGTTCTACACTCCTCTCTAGCACTAAACATTGCATGTCCCTTCCTCCCCGCTCACACCACCGGAGCCCCAACAGAAGAGGCTGAATTTCTCTTCTCAATATCTGTCCCACGATCGCCTTCGCTGCTGGGTTAAGCCCTGGCTCTATTTCTACGACTAAGAGCACTCCTCTCCAGCACTATTCTTCGTCTGTCCCGTCTTCCCCGCTCATCCCATTTGGGATCTTACCTGAACTTTCGTTCGTTCGTTCGTTCATGTGCCGTATTCTATTCAAGATTGATGGACTTACCACATCGACTCAAGGTCGAGGGACTGATTACCTCATTCTTCTCCTGTTCTTCAAGTTTAACCTTTGTATGGATTGATGAAGCCACTGTGTGGCGAAACGTTTCCTCAGTAAAGATACCCAAGAGTTGCACATGTGTCTAATTTAACAATTTTTCTTCATAAGGAAGAATTCTAATGCTATTTATTAATTTAGTCATTCTACGCTGAATGTTTTCTAACGAATTTATGTCCATTCTGTAATATGGAGACCAGAACTGAGCTGCATAATCTAGGTGAGGCCTTACTAATGATGAAGAATTGAGACACTTATGCAACACATGGGAATCTTTATTGAAGAAACGTTTCGCCACACAGTGGCTTCATCAGTCCAATACAAAGTAGAAATGGGTAAGGAGAGTAGAAGTTTGAGGTAATCAATGTAATGATGTATAAAGCTGCAGTATAACCTCTGGACTTCTGTTGCTTACACTTCTTGATATAAATCCCAATAATCTATTTGCGTTATTACGTACGCTTAGGCATTGCTGTCTTGTGATGAATGGTTTGAAAAACCGACAAGTTGAAGATTGAGACACTTGATTGAGACAGATTCCTATATGCTGCATAAGTGTCTCAATCATCATTGCTGTCTTGGTTTAAGGTTGCTGCTCAACATAACTCCCAAGTCCTTTTCACAATCTGTATGGCTAAGTTCTACATTGTTTAACTTTTAAGAGTTAGGGTTATGGACACTCCCGAAAAGGGTTATGGACGCTAGTCAGTAGTTACAAGTGTAACACACGTGTTCACCTGACGCCAGTCAGTAGTTACCAGTGTAACACGTGTTCACCTGACGCCAACCAGTAGTTACAAGTGTAACACACGTGTTCACCTGACGCCAGTCAGTAGTTACCAGTGTAACACGTGTTCACCTGACGCCAGCCAGTAGTTACCAGTGCAACACACGTGTTCACCTGGCGTCAGTCAGTAGTCACCATTGTAACACACGTGTTCACTTGACGTCAGTCAGTAGCCACAAGTGTAACACACGTGTTCACCTGACGCCAACCAGTAGTTACGAGTGTAACACACGTGTTCACCTGACGCCAACCAGTAGTTACAAGCGTAACACGTGTTCACCTGACGCCAACCAGTAGTTACCAGTGTAACACACGTGTTCACCTGACGCCAATCAGTAGTTACCAGTGTAATACACGTGTTCACCTGACGCCAACCAGTAGTTACCAGTGTAACAAACGTGATTACCTGACGCCAACCAGTAGTTACCAGTGTAACACACGTGTTCACCTGGACGCCAATCAGTAGTTACCAGTGTAACACACGTGTTCACCTGGACGCCAATCAGTAGTTACCAGTGTAACACACGTGTTCACCTGGACGCCAACCAGTAGTTACCAGTGTAACACACGTGTTTACCTGACGCCAACCAGTAGTTACCAGTGTAACACACGTGTTTACCTGGACGCCAACCAGTAGTTACCAGTGTAACACACGTGTTTACCTGACGCCAACCAGTAGTTACCAGTGTAACACACGTGTTCACCTTAACGCCAACCAGTAGTTACCAGTGTAACAAACGTGATTACCTGACGCCAACCAGTAGTTACCAGTGTAACACACGTGTTCACCTGGACGCCAATCAGTAGTTACCAGTGTAACACACGTGTTCACCTGGACGCCAATCAGTAGTTACCAGTGTAACACACGTGTTCACCTGGACGCCAATCAGTAGTTACCAGTGTAACACACGTGTTCACCTTAACGCCAACCAGTAGTTACCAGTGTAACACACGTGTTTACCTGACGCCAACCAGTAGTTACCAGTGTAACACACGTGTTCACCTTAACGCCAACCAGTAGTTACCAGTGTAACAAACGTGATTACCTGACGCCAACCAGTAGTTACCAGTGTAACACACGTGTTCACCTGGACGCCAACCAGTAGTTACCAGTGTAACACACGTGTTTACCTGGACGCCAACCAGTAGTTACCAGTGTAACACACGTGTTTACCTTAACGCCAACCAGTAGTTACCAGTGTAACACACGTGTTCACCTTAACGCCAACCAGTAGTTACCAGTGTAACACACGTGTTCACCTTAACGCCAACCAGTAGTTACCAGTGTAACACACGTGTTCACCTTAACGCCAACCAGTAGTTACCAGTGTAACACACGTGTTCACCTTAACGCCAACCAGTAGTTACCAGTGTAACACACGTGTTCACCTTAACGCCAACCAGTAGTTACCAGTGTGACACACGTGTTCACCTTAACGCCAACCAGTAGTTACCAGTGTGACACACGTGTTCACTTTAACGCCAACCAGTAGTTACCAGCTTCCATCATAGAAATACAAGAGTGATATGGATGTGTTTAAAATATGTCATAGATTAGCCCATTGTAAAACCTCTTTTAGTTTGTAACTATTCCCGAATTTTCATAGTTTTTTATGAAAATCTGACAGTCTAAACAGTCATTCTTCCCACTTACTATTGGGAGCCACTCATTCCACAGTCTGGAACTACACAGTTTTACTATATGATTGGTCACATGAGGATGGTGAGGAGTTCCTCTATTGGTCAGCGGAAATTCCAGTAAGCTTACATATCCAGATTGAACTTTGGAATCTTTCCAGATGTAACCCTCTAGCGATGCCTTGAAATACTGAAGGATTAAGGCGAAATATCTTTAAATGCTAAGAAACTTTATGTTATCTTCTTTCTCGGGAGCGAAAGTACTATAGTAACGGGCGTGAAGAGTGTAAGAGTGGCTAGGATAGTAACGGGCGTGAAGAGTGTAAGAGTGGCTAGGATAGTAACGGGCGTGAAGAGTGTAAGAGTGGCTAGGATAGTAACGGGCGTGAAGAGTGTAAGAGTGGCTAGGATAGTAACGGGCGTGAAGAGTGTAAGAGTGGCTAGGATAGTAACGGGCGTGAAGAGTGTAAGAGTGGCTAGGATAGTAACGGGCGTGAAGAGTGTAAGAGTGGCTAGGATAGTAACGGGCGTGAAGAGTGTAAGAGTGGCTAGGATAGTAACGGGCGTGAAGAGTGTAAGAGTGGCTAGGATAGTAACGGGCGTGAAGAGTGTAAGAGTGGCTAGGATAGTAACGGGCGTGAAGAGTGTAAGAGTGGCTAGGATAGTAACGGGCGTGAAGAGTGTAAGAGTGGCTAGGATAGTAACGGGCGTGAAGAGTGTAAGAGTGGCTAGGATAGTAACGGGCGTGAAGAGTGTAAGAGTGGCTAGGATAGTAACGGGCGTGAAGAGTGTAAGAGTGGCTAGGATAGTAACGGGCGTGAAGAGTGTAAGAGTGGCTAGGATAGTAACGGGCGTGAAGAGTGTAAGAGTGGCTAGGATAGTAACGGGCGTGAAGAGTGTAAGAGTGGCTAGGATAGGAGAGTGTACTAAAGAACACACCCGACAGTAAGAAGCTGAACGCTACCACCAGTTACTGGATAAAACAAGGATATAGTGGATGTTATGAAATAAGATATTAATATCTTGTCGCTATGATTTGCACTAGAAAACCGAGTGCATGCAAGCTGGCAAATTAAATGAATTGAATTGAATGAGTGAGATCAGATATAAAAGGAATAATGACAAACTGAAACTAAAGCTGAACAGGAGGAGTGTGCAGGTGTTGTCGTCACTTGGCGCCTTACAATGGGAAGGTTGGAATTCGAACCCATGTCATTTTGGCCCACCTCATGCTGAGGAAAAATCACACATGACGCTCTAACCCAGAGAACCACGCAATCCTACAAGAATCACGCACCCAGCAGAGCTACGTGTTGTTCCGTGATCCGAGGACATGCATTGGTGTGGGTGTCTCTGAGCTAATTTCATTCTACTCCCCGTTTGGTGCACTAGCGTCCACGAGCAGTATTTTGTTCTATTGTAACCACGAACGAGTGGTATTGAATCAATAGCAACACTGCGACTAGCGGAGGATTCGAACCCATGTCGTTTTGGCTCGCCACAAAGCACAGTACTCGCCCCCATCCTGTTCCTCATCCTCATGTCAGATATAGACAGAGAAGTAATTCATACACCTTGTTTTCCTTTGCAGACGATATTACGATCTGCATGAGACTGTCATCCATTGAGGACGCGGTAACTATCAAAGAATATATAAACCAAGTGTTCCAACTGGCAACGGAAAACAAAGTGTTGTTCAATGAAAACAAATTCTAACTTCTCCGTTATGGAAAACTGGAGATGATAACTAGACCTGAGTATACTATAAACTCTAAATCATACAATAGAGCGACAAATATGAAGGACCTGGGAGTTGTAATATCTGAGGATCTCACTTTCAAACATCACAACAGTGTTACTATCACATCAGCAAAGAAAATAATAGGATGGATAATGAGAACGTTTTATATATATATATATATATATATATATATATATATATATATATATATATATATATATATATATATATATATATATATATATATATATATATGGAGGGAATATTTTGAGCAATTGTTAAATGTTGATGAAGATAGGGAAGCTGTGATTTCGTGTATAGGACAAGGAGGAATAACATCTTGTAGGAGTGAGGAAGAGCCAGTTGTGAGTGTGGGGGAAGTTCGTGAGGCAGTAGGTAAAATGAAAGGGGGTAAGGCAGCCGGGATTGATGGGATAAAGATAGAAATGTTAAAAGCAGGTGGGGATATAGTTTTGGAGTGGTTGGTGCAATTATTTAATAAATGTATGGAAGAGGGTAAGGTACCTAGGGATTGACAGAGAGCATGCATAGTTCCTTTGTATAAAGGCAAAGGGGACAAAAGAGAGTGCAAAAATTATAGGGGTATAAGTTTGTTGAGTATACCTGGTAAAGTGTATGGTAGAGTTATTATTGAAAGAATTAAGATTAAGACGGAGAATAGGATAGCAGATGAACAAGGAGGCTTTAGGAAAGGTAGGGGGTGTGTGGACCAGGTGTTTACAGTGAAACATATAAGTGAACAGTATTTAGATAAGGCTAAAGAGGTCTTTGTGGCATTTATGGATTTGGAAAAGGCGTATGACAGGGTGGATAGGGGGGCAATGTGGCAGATGTTGCAGGTGTGTGGTGTAGGAGGTAGGTTACTGAAAGCAGTGAAGAGTTTTTACGAGGATAGTGAGGCTCAAGTTAGAGTATGTAGGAAAGAGGGAAATTATTTCCCAGTAAAAGTAGGCCTTACACAAGGATGTGTGATGTCACCGTGGTTGTTTAATATATTTATAGATGGGGTTGTAAGAGAAGTAAATGCGAGGGTCTTGGCAAGAGGCGTAGAGTTAAAAGATAAAGAATCACACATAAAGTGGGAGTTGTCACAGTTGCTCTTTGCTGATGACACTGTGCTCTTGGGAGATTCTGAAGAGAAGTTGCAGAGATTGGTGGATGAATTTGGTAGGGTGTGCAAAGGAAGAAAATTAAAAGTGAATACAGGAAAGATGTGTGGATGAGGATAACAAAAAGATTAGGTGATGAAAGATTGGATATCAGATTGGAGGGAGAGAGTATGGAGGAGGTGAATGTATTCAGATATTTGGGAGTGGACGTGTCAGCGGATGGGTCTATGAAAGATGAGGTGAATCATAGAATTGATGAGGGGAAAAGAGTGAGTGGTGCACTTAGGAGTCTGTGGAGACAAAGAACTTTGTCCTTGGAGGCAAAGAGGGGAATGTATGAGAGTATAGTTTTACCAACGCTCTTATATGGGTGTGAAGCATGAGTGATGAATGTTGCAGCGAGGAGAAGGCTGGAGGCAGTGGAGATGTCTTGTCTGAGGGCAATGTGTGGTGTGAATATAATGCAGAGAATTCGTAGTTTGGAAGTTAGGGGGAGGTGCGGGATTGCCAAAACTGTTGTCCAGAGGGCTGAGGAAGGGTTGTTGAGGTGGTTCGGACATGTAGAGAGAATGGAGCGAAACAGAATGACTTCAAGAGTGTATCAGTCTGTAGTGGAAGGAAGGCGGGGTAGGGGTCGGCCTAGGAAAGGTTGGAGAGAGGGGGTAAAGGAGGTTTTGTGTGCGAGGGGCTTGGACTTCCAGCAGGCATGCGTGAGCGTGTTTGATAGGAGTGAATGGAGACAAATGGTTTTTAATACTTGACGTGCTGTTGGAGTGTGAGCAAAGTAACATTTATGAAGGGGTTCAGGAAACCGGCAGGCCGGACTTGAGTCCTGGAGATGGGAAGTACAGTGCCTGCACTCTGAAGGAGGGGTGTTAATGTTGCAGTTTAAAAACTGTAGTGTAAAGCACCCTTCTGGCAAGAGAGTGATGAAGTGAATGATGGTGAAAGTTTTTCTTTTTCTGGCCACCCTGCCTTGGTGGGAATCGGCCAGTGTGATAATAATAATATATATATATATATATATATATATATATATATATATATATATATATATATATATATATATATATATATATATATATATTGTACCCACGAACGAGTGATATTGATCAATAAGAAAACTGCGACTAGCTAAGAACTCGAACCCATGTTGTTTTGGCTCGTCTCATGGTGAGCGAACACCACATGACGCTCTAACCCACAGGGCCACCAGATCTTAAGATTTGGTGGTCCTGTTTTTTTAGATACTCTAGCCATTAAACTATTTGATGTTTCGGTTGAAGAATCTACGAAAACTCTAGACCCAATAAAGGACACACCTGTAAATTCGTCAGATACTCAAGCAGAGGCTTCTGTTAATGTGGTAACTAGATCACTATCTACGGTAAAGTATTTGCATCCTCTTGTTTTTCCAGCAATAAAACCCTTTGATCTGTCACAAGATGATTTTGTAGATGCAATATATATATATATATATATATATATATATATATATATATATATATATATATATATATATATATATATATATATATATATATATATATATATATATATATATTCTTCTTTCAACACACAGGCCGTATCCCACCGAGGCAGGGTGGCCCAAAAGGAAAAAACGAAAGTTTCTCCTTTTACATTTAGTAATATATACAGGAGAAGGGGTTACTAGCCCCTTGCTCCCGGCATTTTAGTCGCCTCTTACAACACGCATGGCTTACGGAGGAAGAATTCTGTTCCACTTCCCCATGGAGATAAGGGGAAATAAACAAGAACAAGAACTAGAAAGAAAATAGAAGAAAACTCAGAGGGGTGTGTATATATATGCTTGTACATGTATGTGTAGTGTGACCTAAGTGTAAGTAGAAGTAGCAAGACGTACCTGAAACCTTGCATGTTTATGAGACAGAAAAATGGACACCAGTAATCCTACCATCGTGTAAAACAATTACAGGCTTTCGTTTTACACTCACTTGGCAGGACGGTAGGACCTCCCTGGGAGGTTGCTGTTTACCAACCTATGACATTAAACTACAGACACTGATCTGAAGTTTAATGCTGCCTGTCTGTCTCCTTTCTTAAATACTGGGACTACAGTTACTCTCTTCCACATCTCAGTTAGTTGCCGTGTTACGATAAAGCAGTTCAAAATTGTTGTTAGTGGCACATACAGTGAATCTGCTTCCTCTCTCAGGACCCATGGAGAGATTTTGTCTGGGCCCACCACCTTTAAGGTATATAGTTCACTTAGCAGCCTCTTCACATTCTCCGCGATTATTTATTGAGTATCCAGCACTTGTTGGTGTACCCTACCATTCTGGTTTGCTGGAAGCCTTTCTCTCCACTGAAAATATCTCTCTAAATCTCGTACACAGTGGCCTGGTAGCTAAAGCTCTCGCTTCACTCGGCGAGGATCTGGGTTCGAATCCCAGCCAGGGTAAAAACAATGGGCGTGTTTCATTACACTGGTTGTCTACATTCCCCATCAGTAAAATGGGTACCTGGGAGTTGACTGGTGTGGGTCGCATCCTGGGACAGAACTGGCCTAATTTGCCCGAAATGCTTTGCATAACAAGCGGCTTTCTATATCGTAGTATGTCATTGATGTCGGCTAGACCTGTATATCTTGTACATGCACTGGTAGAAATAAAGATATATTATTATTCTTGAGTTCCTCACATATTTCTTGGTCATTTCTTGTCATCTCCCCTCCTTCCTTCCTCATCCTGATTACCTGGTGTGTGTGTGTGTGCTTGCGTGTGTACTCACCTAATTGTACTCACCTAGTTGAGGTTGCAGGGGTCGAGTCCAAGCTCCTGGCCCCGCCTCTTCACTGGTCGCTACTAGGTCACTCTCCCTGAACCATGAGCTTTATCGTACCTCTGCTTAAAGCTATGTATGGATCCTGACTCCACTACATCGCTTCCCAAACTATTCCATTTCCTGACTACTCTGTGGCTGAAGAAATACTTCCTAACATCCCTTTGATTCATCTGTGTCTTCAACTTCCAACTGTGTCCCCTTGTTACTGTGTCCAGTCTCTGGAACATCCTGTCTTTGTCCACCTTGTCAATTCCTCTCAGTATTTTGTAAGTCGTTATCATGTCCCCCCTATCTCTCCTGTCCTCCAGTGTCGTCAGGTTGATTTCCCTTAACCTCTCCTCATAGGACATACCTCTTAGCTCTGGGACTAGTCTTGTTGCAAACCTTTGCACTTTCTCTAGTTTCTTTACATGCTTGGCTAGGTGTGGGTTCCAAACTGGTGCCGCATACTCCAATATGGGCCTAACGTACACGGTGTACAGGGTCCTGAACGATTCCTTATTAAGATGTCGGAATGCTGTTCTGAGGTTTGCCAGGCGCCCATATGCTGCAGCAGTTATTTGGTTGATGTGCGCTTCAGGAGATGTGCCTGGTGTTATACTCACCCCAAGATCTTTTTCCTTGAGTGATGTTTGTAGTCTCTGACCCCCTAGACTGTACTCCATCTGCGGTCTTCTTTGCCCTTCCCCAATCCTCATGACTTTGCACTTGGTGGGATTGAACTCCAGGAGCCAGCTGCTGGACCAGGTCTGCAGCCTGTCCAGATCCCTTTGTAGTTCTGCCTGGTCTTCGATCGAATGAATTTTTCTCATCAACTTCACGTCATCTGCAAACAGTGACACCTCGGAGTTTATTCCTTCCGTCATGTCGTGTGTGTGTGTGTGTGTGTGTGTGTGTGTGTGTGTGTGTGTACTCGCCTAAATGTGGTTGCCTGGGTTGAATCATTGCTCCTGGCCCCGCCTCTTCAATTGTCACCACTAGGTCCTCTCTCCCCCTGCTTCACGAGCTTCATAATGCCTCTTCTTAAAGCTATGTATGGATCCTGCCTCCACTACATCACTCTCCAGACTATTCCGCTTCCTGATAACTCTATGGCTGAAGAAATACTTCCTAACATCCCTGTAACCCATTTGAGTTTTAAAGTTCCAGTTGTAACCCCTTGTTGCTGTGTCACATCTCTGAAACATTCTATCTTATCCATCCTGTCAATTCCTCTCAGTATTTTATATGTTGTTATCATGACACCCCTTTCCCTTCTGTCTGAGTTCCCTCACCCTTTCCTCGTAGTACATACCCTTCTTCTCCGGGACTTGTCTTGTCGCAATCCTTTGTACTTTCTCTAAATTCTGGACGTGTTTGGCCAGGTGTGGGTTCCATACTGGTGCTGCATATTCCAATACGGGTCTGACATACCCGGTGTACAGTGTCGAGAATGACTCCTCACTTGGGTGGCGAAACGCTATTCTCATGTTTGCCAAGCGCCCATTCGCTGCAGCAGTTATGTGGTTGATGTGCGCCTCAGAAGATGTGCTCACTATGATGCTCACCACAAGATCCTTTTTCTTGAGTGAGTTTTGCAGGCTGTACTCTGCGGTCTTCTTTGCCCTTCCCCAAGGTTCATAACCTTGCACTTGCTGGGGTTAAACTCCGAGAGCCATTTGTCGGACCAGGCTGCAGCCTGTCCAGATCCCCTTGTAGGCTTACCTGATTCTGGTCCGCTTGTATTCTCCTCATTAGCTTCACATCGTCTGCAAACAGAGACACCTCTGACTATCCCTTCCGTAATGTCATTCACATATACAGGAAACAGCACCGGACGTAGGACTGGCCCTTGAGGAACCCCACTCGACACATGCACCCACTCTGACACCTAGTCTCAAACCGACACACGTTGTTTCCTTCCTGTCAGGTATTCCCTGACCCATCGCAGTACTTTCCCTCCTGTTCCTGCCTGCTCCTCTAGTTTTTCAACCAGTCTCTTGCATGGGTCTGTTTCGAAAGCCTTACAGTCCAAGAAGATGCAGCCTACTTATCCCTCTCTCTCCTGTCCTACTTCCGTTACCTTGTCATAGAACTCTAAAAGGTTTGTGATGCAGGATTCTCCTTCCCTGAAGCCTTGTGTGTGTGTGTGTGTGTGTGTGTGTGTGTGTGTGTGTGTGTGTGTGTGTGTGTGTGTGTGTGTGTGTGTGTGTGTGTGTGTGTGCGTGTGTGTACGTGTACTCACCTAATTATACTCACCTAATTGCGGTTGCAGGAGATATGCCATAGCTCCTGGCTCTGCCTCTTCACTGGTCACTACCAGGTCACTCCCTGCTCCGTGAGCTTTATCATACCTCTTCTTAAAGCTATGTATGGATCCTGCCTCCACCACCTTCTTTACCAGACCATTCAAATTCTTGACAACTCTGTGACTGAAGAAATACTTCCTAACATCCTTATGATTCATCTGAGTCTTCAACTTCCAGCTGTGACCCCTTGTTGGTGTGTGCCATCTCTGAAACATCTTGCCCCTCTCCACCTTGTCGATTCCTCTCAGTTGATATCACGTCCCCACTGTCCCTCCTGTCCTCCAGCGTCGTCAGGTCGATTTCCCTTAACCTCTTCTCGTAGCACATGCCTCTTAACTCCGCGATCAGTTTCGTTGCAAACCTTTACACTTTCTCTAATTTTCTGACGTGCTTGGCCAGGTGTGGGATCCAGAGTACATACTACTAGTGAGAATATACTACTAGTGAGGACATACTACTAGTGAGGACATACTACTAGTGAGGACATTCTACTAGTGAGGACATAATACTAGTAAGGACACTACTAGTGAGGACATACTACTAGTGAGGACATACTACTAATGAGGACATAATACTAGTAAGGACACACTGCTAGTGAGGACATAATACTAGTGAGGACATTCTACTAGTGATGGCACTACTTGTGAGGACATATTGCTAGTGAGTACACACTGCTAGTGAGGACACACTGCTAGTGAGGACACACTGCTAGTGAGGACACACTGCTAGTGAGTACACACTGCTAGTGAGGACATGCTACTAGTGAGGACATAATACTAGTGAGGACATAATATTAGTGAGGACATTCTACTGGTGATGGCACTACTAGTGAGGACTCTTCTAGTGAAGACACTTATAGTGACGATTCTGCTAGTTAGGACACATTACTAATGAAGACATAGTACTAGTGAGGGCACACTACAAGTGAGGACTCACTACTAGTGAGGACATACTACTAGTGAAGACACTACTAGTGAGGACAAACTACTCGTGAGGACACATTACTAGTGAGTCCTTGCTTCTAGTGAGGACACTAGTAGTGGTTACACTAGTAGTCATGACACTACTAGTGAAGACACACTCTAGTTAGTAGACACCTCTAGTGAATCACTGTAGATGATATACAGTAACTAAATGGGTATAACTATGACCATACTTTCAAAAGGGTGGACCGGTAAACCAGTAGAAGACCTCGGCCAGATAATCTATAGATCCAGTGGCAAGTCATCACATGACTAAGACTCGCATCAGGAAACACTTGTCCCGTTTCTTGACCATTCTTACCTAAATTAACCTAGCTGTAAATGAACTACTAATATTTCAAAGTGTGAACACATGCCTCATAAATATTTGAACATTATCTTTAATGTAGTCATCATAATCCTCTGTTCACTATTATATTTTCTACCCTAGTCATTTTTCTAACCTATTCAATCTAAGCTAATTATAACACTAATAAACTTACTGTAAACTAATTATAGGTGCTACTCTTGACTTGGCCGCCCAAGTTATTCTGGTTTAGTTAACAAATCCAGATCAAACAGAAGACCAGTGTCTGCCGTTATCACCTGCAAGGAGGCATTGTCTGTTCCACCTCTTTAAGCACATCAAACAAGATGCCTCTCGCTCAAGGCTACACGATGAGTCAGACATGACCTGTAAATCCTGTTCCTGACTTTCAGTGGGGTTACGACCGGCAGTTAAATCAGTTAAGTCTTGACTAGATTGTTATTAAAAGAGAACGTAAAAAAATGATTGTCTCTCAACCCATAATCCGCAACGTTTCTGCCAGTGAGACATCTGATACATTGGTTTCTACAGTATGTGAGGACATACAGATTTTTAACTGCATAATAATATCTTCCAAACAGACTCAGGGACGTGGCTAATCGATTATGGATGGAAATGGAAGAGAATAATGCTAAGTAACAACAAAATAAGATAAGATATAATCTCATTTTTTCTTGCAGGCGATTTATTTGTTAATTAAAATGTTCTACACATAATGATTACCCACACTGGCCAACACAAAGAATTTTACAGAGGAGAACGCTTGTGAATACACACACTGGCGAGGAAACACATTCCGGAAAAACACAAAATGAAAGGCACATGCTACTGAACACTCTGGTGAACACACTCTAATGAACATATACAAATTGGAGAACATACACTCTAGTGAACTGATGAAACGCAGCGCAGGGAGCATATATACAGTGGAACGTAAACTAGTGAACACTCGTACTGGAAAACAAACACTGATGAGCATGCACTCTGATTAACAAAGACAAGTGAACCCACTCGAGTGTACACATACTTGTAAACGCACAAACTGATGAAAACAAACTGGTAAAATCACACACTGGTGAAAACACACTGGAGAACACACAGCTGTGAATGGATCCCTGCAACCACAAATAGCTGAATACACACACTAGTGAGTACACACACTGGTGAAAACACACTGGAGAAAGCATGGACTGGTAGATACTAGTGGAATTGGTCTCAAACCTGCACACTGAAATTATTGCTTATGAACACAAAAAAGGCATGACAGACTGTGCGGGTTAATTCCAATGAAAAGAGGGGGAGAGATGAGTACAATGAGAACTAAGTGTAAGTGTAAGGGGATATCTAAACACTCCAAGTTGCTTTCAAGAGGATACTCAACAGCTTCCTCAAAAACAGCTCATGATCAGCCGGGTTGTTTTGTACACGTCAGAATACGGTCAGCGAGCACCAACAGCTTGATCGATGAAGCCAACAATTAAGAGACCTGATCTGGAACCAGGTCGCAGGAGTGATGAACTCCGGAAGGTACTCCAGGGAAACACACACACACACACACACACACACACACACACACACACACACACACACACACACACACACACACACACACACACATGCACACACACTGTAACGAATCAGGGAATACTTGATGTTAAGGGAACAACGAGTAATGGCACGCAACGAGGTGTCAAATTGGACGCAAGTAACGAGCATGGTTCCACAAGGGTCAGTACTAGGACCGCCGCTGTTTCATGAATATATGAATATGACGGAAGGAACGGATTCATGTGTCCCTATTAGCAGACGACTTGAAGCTAATGAGGAGAATACAAGTGGACGAGGATCATTTAAGACTAAGAAAGGATCTGGACAGGAAGCAAACCTGATCCGACAATTGTCTCCTGGAGTTTAACCCCACCAAATTCTTGGGGGAGGACAGAGAAGACCACAGAAGACGTACGTGTTCAGGGATCAAAGGCTACAAACCTCGATAAAAAAAAAAAAAGATATTGGGGTGAGTATCATATCAAGCACATTTCCCTGGGGCGCACGTCAACCAAATATCTACTACGGCAATAGGACGCCTGACAAACCTGAGAAGAGCGACATCTAAGTAAGGAGTCATTCACGACACTGTACACCGTGTACGTCAGGCCCATAATGGAGTATACAGCACCAGTATGGAATCCACACCTAGTCAAGAATATCAAGAAATTAAAGATAGTGCAAAAGTTTGCAACAGAACTAGTTCAGGAGCTGAACAGTATGTATAAGAAGGAGAGGTTAAGGATAATTAACCTAACGACACTGAAGGGCAGGAGGGACAGGTGGGACATAATAACGACGTATAAGTACTGATACAAATTAACTAGGTGGACAGGGACAGAATATTTCAGGGATGAGACACAGGAACAAGTGGTCACAACTGGAAGTTCAAAATTCAGGTGAGTCATACTGATGTTAAGAAGTATTTTTTCAGCTGTAGAGTTGTCAGGAAGTAGAACAGTCTGGAGAATGAAGCAGTGGAGGCAGGATCCATACATGGCATTAAGATGAGCAAGGGGTGAGTGAACCTAGTAGCGACCAGCGAAGAGGCGGTGCCAGGAGCTGTGGCTCGACCCCTGTAACTACATGTAGGTGACTGCATATTGGTGAGTACTCACACACACACACACACACACACACACACACACACACTGTGGGGCCAGGAGCTGTGACTCGACCCCTGCAACCACAAATAGGTGAGTACACACACACTACTAGTGAAAATACACTATTAAAGATAAACTACTAGTTAAGATACGCAATTAGTTAAGATACATTACTAGATAAGATACACTTGTAGTTAAGATACACTACTAGTTAAGATAAACTACTAGCTAAGATACACTACTAGTTAAGATACACTACTAGTTAAGATACACTACTAGTTAAGACACACTATTAGTTAAGATAAACTACTAGTTAAGATACTTGTTAAGATACTAGTTAAGATACTTGTAGTTAAGATACACTACTAGTTAAGATAAACTATTAGCTAAGAAGCACTACTAGTTAAGATACACTTGTAGTTAAGGTACGCTAGTAGTTAAGATAAACTACTAGTTAAAATACACTAGTAGTTAAGATACACTAGCAGTTAAGATATACTAGTAGTTATGACAAACTAGTAGTTAAGATATACTAGTAGTTAAGATAAACTACTAGTTAAGATACACTAGTAGTTAAGATACACTAGTAGTTAAGGCAAACTAATAGTTAAGATACAGTAGGTAAGATACGCTAGTAGTTAACATACACTAGCAGTTAAGATTCACTTGTAATTAAGATGCACTAGTAGTTAAGATAACCTACTAGTTAAGATGCACTACTAGTTAAGATACACTACTAGTTAAGATACACTACTAGTTAAGATGCACTACTAGTTAAGATACACTACTAGTTAAGATACACTACTAGTTAAGATACACTAGTAGTTAAGATATACTACTAGTTAAGATACACTAGTAGTTAAGATACACTAATAGTTAAGATAAACTAGTAGTTAAGATACACTTGTAAAGATAAACTAGTAGTTAAGATAAACTACTAGTTAAGATACACTATTAGTTAAGATACACTAGTAGGTAAGATACACTAGTAGTTAAGATACACTAGTAGTTAAGATACACTAGTAGTTGAGATACACTAGTAGTTGAGATACACTAGTAGTTGAGATACACTAGTAGTTAAGATACACTAGTAGTTAAGATACACTAGTAGTTAAGATACACTAGTAGTTAAGATACACTAGTAGTTAAGATACACTAGTAGTTAAGATACACTAGTAATTAAGATACACTAGTAGTTAAGATACACTAGTAGTTAAGATACACTAGTAGTTAAGATATACGTGTGGTGGTGGTGGTGCAGTAGCATTATTAGTTTATCTATTCTAACCGATCCTAACCTATCCTAATCTAAAGTAACCTAGTCTAACTTAATCTACCATTTACAAAGTGTGGTTTGGCTTTTCTAGTTAAACTGATTTATCTAACCTAATCGAGATAAATTTATATAAATGCAGTAGAGATAAATTTATATAAGTACAACCTTCATTCACAGGCATAGTTCATGGCCTTCGTAGTATTGCTGAATATAGTCTAATTATACGTAATTTATCATATTATATTCTCCATTTACTATCGGCATTAAATACGAGTTGGCCACATGAATTATACTGAATTTTTAAATCAGACTAAGTAATATAATCCAATGTAATGTGGAGTAACATAATCTAATGTAACATAAGCTTAGTGACGACACAGTTTGTGGTACGCCTTCAGCCCAATCACCAAATATAATTCTTGATCTCTCCTCACAAAGGCACATGTCTCTGTTTATTGTATTTATTGTATACACTGTACAACATCATTGCAGCAATTAAAATTACAATTATAGCTACCGTCGTGTAGGTTACTCACCTCTCGCCCGATGGTTCAGCAGTACTGCGAGGCTCCTAACTTAAGCACAAACTAGACTGCACTGAAACACACGCCACCGCTACGCCACTTTGCCTTTGTGTTTGTTACTACTGTATCGACCAAACCTGTTTTCTCTTTAGGTTATGCTCGGGTATGAGCTACATGTATCTGGTGGTGAGCTCTAAATATTTACATATGTTAATTAGGAGAGATTTGTGCCTGACTGAAGATGTTGCATGTTGACACGTTGCTTTGTGGATATGGTCCCTGGTGTGGGGTGACTGTGGATATGGTCCCTGGTGTGGGGTGACTGTGGATATGGTCCCTGGTGTGGGGTGACTGTGGATATGGTCCCTGGTGTGGGGTGACTGTGGATATGGTCCCTGGTGTGGGGTGACTGTGGATATGGTCCCTGGTGTGGGGTGACTGGATATGGTCCCTGGTGTGGGGTGACTGTGGATATGGTCCCTGGTGTGGGGTGACTGTGGATATGGTCCCTGGTGTGGGGTGACTGTGGATATGGTCCCTAGTGTGGGGTGACTGTGGATATGGTCCCTGGTGTGGGGTGACTGGATATGGTCCTGGTGTGAGGTCACTGTGGATATGGTCCCTTGTGCGGGGTCACTGTGGATATTGTCCCTGGTGTGAGGTCACTGTGGATATTGTCCCTGGTGTGAGGTCACTGTGGATATGGTCCCTCGTGTGGGATCACTGTAGATATGGTCCCTGGTGTGAGGTCACTGTGGATATAGTCACGGTTGAAGATTACTGCTAAAATGATCAAGGGAATAGGTCACATAGTATAGGGCGTCCCGTAGCTCGATTGCTAGCGCACTCACCTCACACACTGAGGTCCGGGGGCTCGATCTCCGGTACAGCAAGAAAACATTAGGACATGTTTCCATAAGACACTTGCTATCCTGGGTACGGGTGGCATCCTGGGACAAAACTGACCTAATTTGCCCGAAATGCTCTGCATGACTAGCAGCTATCGCTATAGTAGTATGTCATTGATATCAGCTAGTATTTAATCAGTAACAACATTGTCACTACCCGAGGGCTCGTACCCTTGTTGTTTTGGCCTGTCTCATGGTGAGTGAAGATCACACGACGCTCTAACCCACAGGACCAACCAATCCTGCAAAGATCACACACCCAGCAGAGCTAGGTGTTGTACCGTGATCCGAGGACATACGATGGTGTGGGTGCCTCAGAGCTAATTTCATTCAACTCCTCGGCACTCACACCACCATCGTACGTCCCTCGGATCACGGTAGAACACCTAGCTCAGCTGGGTGCATGATCACTGTAGGATTGGGTTGTTCTGTGGGTTAGAGCGTCGTGTGATTTTCGCTCACCAAGAGGCAGGCCAGAACAACACGGGTTCGAGCCCTTGGCTAGTCGAAGTGTTGTTTTATATATATATATATATATATATATATATATATATATATATATATATATATATATATATATATATATATATATACTATATATATATATATATATATATATATATATATATATATATATATATATATATATATATATATATATATATATATATATATATATATATACATATATATATATATATATATATATATATATATATATATACTATATATATATATATATATATATAGTGTATAGTGAATGAAGTGTATAGCATCGTTATTTACGATTAATCATCGTGGTCAGGCTGACACAGCAAACTCAAGCCATGAACACCAGCCATATGTACTCTGTACCCTTCATGGTCATTGACCCTGAGGTTAAGCTTAGTAGGTCAGTAGTGTCTGACTCGATTATTGCTGACTTAAGCATAACAAAACTCAGCTGTTTATAGCAGTACAGTGTTTCTTAAACATTCTGAGTGTGGTGCTAGAATTTTCAACATACCATTAAAATGGCTTGTTTGAAAACTCAGTTTCAGTCTTTACAGACTAAGATTATACAATTAGAAAATCTAATTTCAGTCTGTATAGGATTAACTCAAGATACAAACATAGATTTTGATGATCTTGAGGCCAAATTTGAATTACTTACACAACGTCTGGAAATAATTAATTCAGACTATTCACATTATAAAAAGGAATTTCTTGAATCAGATCCATCTGAGGATGAAATTAAAAATGTTTTGGATACTTTTAGTAATCAACAATTAAGATGGACAGGAGTACAGGCTATCTGCCGTAAAACTCTGTCACAGAGACCTACTGTAACTAGTGGTCAAACACCTGTTACACCTGTAACAACAACAAGTGTCCCATTACCAAGCTTACCTACATTGTCATTACCTATTTTCCAAGGTCATAATTATGAAGAATTCATTAGTGGTTTTCAATCCATAATAAATTCACGAACTGGCATAGATATCATGTGGGAGTTCGACACGTGGATTAGGTAAGAAATACTCACGTAGGCTGGTAGTACGTATAATTACAGATAATGTGCGTAACGCCCTTGCAGCCGGCCGTACCTATCTCCTTGCTCACACTCGTAACACTGACTGCCTGGCCGCCCAGTACCCAGGGGTCTTTGAATAATGCCAGGTCAGCGCAATATGAGTTCACAGTGACTCAGGCAGAGACGGTTGGTCGTTGAGTCAACGGTACACTGGTTACTGGTAACTGGTTACTACTACTGAGAGCTCGGCGACGCTAACGTATGTCGTCCCGACATACAACTAATACAAACTAGAGATGGCAGGTATACGGCTTGGGCTGATTCTATACAATGTCAAAGTACACAACAATTAAACATTATAACATACATAAGTAGAACATTGGAATGGAAGCTTACATAACTGAAACTGTAATGCAATACAAGGTATACTATAGTACAACTTAAAACTCAACAAATGAACAACGAACTCAACATTGAGATTACAAGTGATAAAAAAAATTTTGATCGATCGATCTGTATTCATGTGATCTACGGATTCTGAGGAAGGAATATATACAAAGAAAGAGTGTTTAACAGAAAGGCAGATTCGGTGCACTCAAATCTAGACTGTTAACTCTCAGAATGCGGAGAGAACATGAACACAAAAAAAGAATTCTTGAATACTGATAAGTTGATACTGTAATTATTCATCTATACAGGTTATTTACATTTAACCCCAACTCTGCTAGGGTGAGATTGACATATGCAGAATGGGTGTCATCTCTGGGATGATCAAACTCTGTAGCATTGGCTAACTCATGCTGTATTTGAGGCAAATCTGAATTGGCTGTTACAAATGATATTTGAGGATTTCTCAATACCTGTCGTGTACGTAGGGAATAACGACATTCAGGTTGATCGTCTGACTGAGTATCAGAGGAAGAGAGTACAGGATCAGGAGGATTGTCAGAGTCTGTCACATTAGTCTGGGTTGGAACATCATTATCATCACATACTAACTTCATATGATCCAAATGCGATTCTTTATACTGACCAGTACTAATCTCTCTAACCTTATACTTATTACCAGTGATATGTTCAACTACTCGATAAGGACCAACAAACTTTTGATCAAGCTTTGGCATTGCAGACGTTTTGTTAAAGTTAATCAGCATAACTCTTGAACCTACTTTGATTTTGGATGGTTTTGCTCGAGTGTTTGCGACTCTTGTAAATTCTGCTGTTGATTTATGAAGTGTTTCACGGATTCTTCTAAAAACACTTTGAGCTAAGCTGGTACGAGTTGCTATGAAATCATCAGGGTTGTAATTTGGTTTCGGATTAGAATATAACAACTCATAAGGCAAACGTTTATCTACACCATACAATGCATAATGTGGAGTGTCACCTATAGAAACATTGTAAGCAGAATTTATAGCACACTGCACATCAGGTATAACTTCATCCCAAGTTTCACTGTTGGGATTGATAGTGGCTCTCAAGACATCAAGTACTTTCTTATTGGTTCGTTCCGCTAACCCATTGCTGGCAGGATGATGAGGAACAATGGAGAATTTAGAGATCTTGTACAAGGTGCACAAATTTTCAAGAATTTCATTACAGAATTCACCTCCATTATCTGTTACTAGGGACTTAGGAGTGGTATGCCTGCAGATAATGCGTTCTTTAAACGCTTTAGCTACTGTCTCGGCAGTCTTATCTGCAATAGGAACTAACTCACAATATCTGGTGAAATGGTCTACCATAACACACCGATGTTTGTTGCCTTGGAGGGAACATTGGAAATTAGTTAACAAATCTAGCGCAACTCTTTCCCAAGGTTCGCTAGTAGTTGGATATACTTGGATTGGGTTAGGACCATTAGCATTGCCTTTATGTTGCATGCAGACACTACATTTCCTAACATACTCAGAAATATCAGTTGCCATACGAGGCCAAAAGTATTTCAATCTGGCTTGTTTTACTGAACGATCCATACCAGGGTGTGCAACACCTGGTACATCATGAACTAGCTGTAAGGCTACATTCATTAGTGACTGTGGAATTACTAACTGGTATACTCTTCTGCTAGGAGTACCCAACTCGGCTGTTCGATACAGTAATTCTTGGTTCATGACAAAGTCACTGATGGGTGCTGGTGGCTTCACAGTCAGAATAAGATCTTCCTGGAGCAGGAATCGAATCACACCAGACCACATGGGATCTGTTCGTTGAGCATCCTTTATATCTTCAGCACTAAATGGAGGGTCTGCAGTTACTATACTAACATGTCGCGATAAGGCATCTGCGACTACATTTGACTTGCCAGGTAAATGCTCAAAGGTGGGATTGAACTCTTGGATAGTCAAGGTCCATCTGGCTAACCTTCCAGTAGGTTGTTTGTTCTGGAATAAGGGTATCAGTGGAGCATGGTATGTCAAGACATGAACAGAGTACTGATAAATAATGTCTCGGAAGTGCTTTAAAGACCATACTATTGCTAAAGCTTCTTGCTCAGTTACTGTATAATTACGTTCAGCCTTTGTAAGGACTCGGCTAGCAAATGCAACTGCGTTGTACTTGCTATCGGTCTTCTGAGCTAGTACGGCACCTATGCCAATTGAACTAGCATCAGTTGTCAGATAGAAGGGCTTAGAAAAATCTGGAAATTTCAAAATTGGAGCAGATGTTAGCTTTTCTTTGAGAGTTTGGAATGCTCTTTCTTGACGGAAGGTCCAAACAAAAGGAGCATCTTTCTTAAGCAACTCAGTTAGAGGAGCAGCTATGGAAGAAAAATTGGCAATGAAAGATCTATAAAAACCTGCTAAGCCCACAAAGGATCTTACGGCATCAGCAGTTTTGGGAGTTGGAAAATTTAGTACTGCAGTTACTTTACTTTGGTCAGTCGTAACCCCTCTAGGAGTGACTACGTGACCAAGAAACTTAATTTCTGATCTGAAAAATTGACATTTAGACAGTTTGATCTTTAAATTGGCTTCTTCAAGCTTACCAAGTACTACATCAAGTCTTTTCAAGTGTGTATCCACGTCTTTAGACATGACGATTACGTCATCTAAGTACACCATAAGTGCATTACCTATGAGACCTCTAAAGATATTAGTCATGAGCCTTGAGAACGTGATAGGGGAAGATCGTAATCCAAACGCCATACGGAGGAAGTGATAATGACCTGTAGGAGTGGAGAATGCAGTTAGCTCTTGGCTGTCCTCGTGAAGAGGGACTTGCCAAAACCCTTGTAACAAATCCAGGGTTGAAAAGACTTTGTTATCTCCGATATTACGTAAAAGATCACCCAGTACTGGGAGTGGAAAGCGATCTGGAATGGTTTTCGCGTTTAACTTCCTAAAGTCAATCACTGGGCGCCAAGTACCATCCTTCTTAGGTACTAGTATCAAGGGTGCATTCCAAGGGGAATTGCTAGGTGCAATAACTCCATCATCAAGCATTTGATTGATCAATTCTTCTGCGACAGCAACTTGTGAATGAGGCATTCTGTACGCAGGTATGTAGATAGGTCTAGTACCAGGTTCAAGTGGAATACGATGGGACAATAAGTTCGTTATACCCATCTTCTCACCTGGTAAAGCAATGGCTTTACGACGTTTGTTCAACAGAGTCAACAAACGCTTGACTTCATCTGGGAAGTCAGTGGGAGCTAAGTCTTTCTCCTCAACTGGTGGAACAGATTGATCCAGTGAAGTGGATGAGGTCTCCCCGGCAGAAATAGCACCGACCCACTGGTCAGGTGACAACTCATCCTCTACCTGAACAGGGTAAGGATAGTGAACAAGGTCAACAAGATTGGTATTTGCTCTGAGGCGAACACTGTGACCAGAAGTGTTGGCCAGGTAGAAATGGATCTTACTATCTCGTACAACATGTAAGGATGGTTCAACAAATAGACCTTTTACTTTGCAAGAATCACTGTCAACTAGGACGGTATCACCATCTGGAACACTAGGAACAAGAACAGACACTCTAGTGAGAGCACTAGCCGCAACAGAGACGTCTTTCTGCAGACGGCATGTGACATCAACAAGAGATGGCATTACTAGTTGCAAGTAATTGTTTTCCGACAAGGCGTCCCCTGTGGAGAAACTACTACTCGAACTAGCAGGAATTGCAGGGATAGGTTGTGCACTCAAGGCAATCTGAGTGTCCTCGGACACTTGAGGCATCGGACTATCCTGCAAGTCTGAAGGTATAGGTGGAACACTGATGGGAGTGACAGAATTACCAGTGCCTGACCGCTTGGGTACGCTACTGGAGAATGCATTAGCTTGTAAGGACTTAATCCGTACATCATACTCTGCAGCAGTATAACAGATTTCTGATCCAAGCTGGTAACCCCAGAATGGAACGATCAAGTCGTCAATTTGGGCATGCCATCGATAAGGGTCGAGCACAATGCGTAAGTCTCGCATGGAAGCAAATCCCAGTAGAAGGTCACCAGGGAAAGTAATCTGGTCGACAACAAGGAAGGAAACAGTGAAGTCTCTACCTTGGATAGAAAAGGTTAGGGAAGTCCGACCTCGGACACGCAGGTGAGAACCAGATACTCCACTAAGGGAGGACACATGAGTCGGTTCTACGAGAAGGACATGTCGTAACTTCTTATCCTTAAACAAACTAGACCTAATAATATTGACTTGCGCACCCGAGTCCATGAACAAATGAACGGGCGCATTATAAACAGATGCTTGCACTATAGGGCCTATGGTTGCATTGGAAGTTATGTGCAAACAAAAAGGTGGATTGTCATCAGAAAAGACTTGTTCTACTTCATCCCCAAAATCATCTATGTCAGAGACATGTGAAGCAACATCATCAGCAGGATTGTCATTCTCGAGACTGCTTAAGGCTTCAAAGGAATTGTGAACGGGGATGGTGTACTCATTATCACCTACTGTCACCATGGGATGGTTTGACTGGGGCGCTCGAATTCCCCCGAATTGGAAGAACGAGCCTGGTTCTGGTTAGTTTGAGAATTGGAAGAATGAGCCTGGTTCTGGTTATTTTGAGAACCACGATATCTGTTTGCTCTACGGGTTCTGCGGTTGGAACGGCCAAAGAAAGACCTAGAGTACTGAAGGTTATAGAGAGCATTGCACTCAGATGTGTCATGTCCATGTATTCTATGATAAGTACAGTAGGGAAGATCTGGGTACTCATCATCAGTACGACGTCTCTTAGGGTAACTATCAAGACAATTAATTGCAATATGGCCACGGAAACCACAGTTATAACAAGTCCGCCGACTATGGTTACTGAATGTACTACAAATACTACGAGGTGTATAACGACTCTGTACACTGGTTCTTGGTGATCTCTGAGATGGTTGACGACCATGATTTGTCTCTGTGGCGCAAACAAGAGGTGGTGCAGACTGAGGCATATGTGTGACATTACTTTTGATACAAGGGAAAGTACCCTGGGGGCACAAGGAACGTACATGATTTAAGGCTGTAAGTGGTTCCATCGTCACAGTTGGAGGATGAGCCTCATAAGCACACACGGAAGCAGGTGGCATTAGTTCTTTAATTGCTCCAAAAGCTGCCAATTTAGCAAACGATGCTGTGGATGGTTTATCCTCGTCAGGGACAAAAGATGATGATTGGACAGCATTGATAAATGATGATAAAAGTTTGTCTAATCTAACAGCAAATGCACTCAACGATTCATTACTCATGGGTGTAGCATTCACTAGTTCCCTAAGAACGACATATGGATCAGCTGCTTTTACTGGGACAAGGAAAGAACGAATCAGTTCCTCATATTGTGACCACTTAGTAAGATTCCTGAAGTCTCGCATATCAAGGAGATCAACAACGTGAACAGCAGCAGGAGATCGATAAAGAGCTTCTTTAGCAAGTCTGATAAGACTTTCCTCTGAAGGAGGACCTTCAACTAGAGCACTAGCACGAGAACGAATGGCTGCAAACCATGCTTCAAGACTATGTACATGGCCATTGAATAAAGGTCACGCATCAAGGGAATCACGAGTATAACTATAGTATCTCGGTATCTGGGTCGGTCTGTCAGTCGCTAAGGAACTGTGAGGACTGATGACAGGGGCAACAGTAGCCTGAGAGGTCGGAGTGTCGACATTCACTAAAGCATCACTTGACGGTATGTGAGACATAATGGCAAAGTAGCACGAGAACAAATAAGGCAAAAATAATGAACAATATAAATGATATAAAATTCTAGAATTGAAATAAAAGATATACAACTAATTCTGCAGAAGGAATAAAAAAAAAAATGTCTAAGATACACTGCAAGAGGAAGGACAACTCAAGGTCAAGAAAAATTTACATTGAAATATAAAAGTAAAAATATTACTGTAAAGTAAAAGGACACAAGTGCAACTAATGTGACATTTATTGTGGCAACGTTTCGCTCTCCAGGAGCTTTATCAAGCCATTACAAACAATACATGGACACAGGGGGTATATAAAGGCTCAGAGTGAGGTGAATACTAGTGAGGAGTTTACACTATACCCTGTGGAGGCTGTGACAAGATCTACGTAGGTGAAACAGCAAGAAACCTCGACACCCACCTCAATGAACACATATACGCATGTAGGAACGACAACTTAAACAACGCCTGTGTACAACACCGAAATTCCACCAATCATCTTATGAAATTCAGAGACGCCCAATTAGTGATAAAAGAAACTAATTTCCGCACACGCAAGTGCCTTGAATCAGCACTGATCGCTGTTTCAAATACAATTAAACAAAACTACGGCAGCTTCACCATCTCCGAAGTCTTAGCAAGAATCCTCCTGAAAACAGTAAACCCTGCCATCACATAGTCTCTCCTGTTATATTACACCAAGCACAGAGAGTGAACACTGAAACAACCTGCCTCATTCCAGTTTATATTTGTCCAACCTATTTTTATGTTACCCAAGTAATAGCTTTTATATCCTTTTACTCATGTACGAATTAATTGCTCTACCATATTGTATTACTTTTGTCACTACCACTACTACTACTACCACCACTAGTGAACATCGAAATGGTACCTCACTAGTATTCACCTCACTCTGAGCCTTTATATACCCCCTGTGTCCATGTATTGTTTGTAATGGCTTGATAAAGCTCCTGGAGAGCGAAACGTTGCCACAATAAATGTCACATTAGTTGCACTTGTGTCCTTTTACTTTACATATTGTCGGTAATTCTACCAACTTTATTACAAAAATATTACTGGAGACTGAATTAAATGCAAAATGAGCTGTCTTTACTCTTGCTAATAAAGAAATTAATTAATTAAATTTTAAATCAAAGTAAAAGTATAAAATAAAATTATTAAATTGTTAACTGGGAAATTTAAGTATTTTCTAAGAATGCATAGACAAAATTAAAATATAAATCATAAAAATATTAATAAAAGAAAATAATTCACTGCAGAACAAGTGCAACAAAATAAAGTGTAGTCACTGCAGTAATAAAGTGTCACTGGGAAAACTCAGGTTAAATGATAAAATTAAAATATGAAGAAAAAAAAATAAACTGATTGAACACTTTAACTCTTAATTGTAAATTAGACAAAACAATTTACTCAAGCAGAGTAAAGAAAACACTTTACGTTAAAATTAATTAAAATTTCATCAAGAGTGAATTTGTTCAAAGAAATATAAAAATATGAATAAAATAAAACAAAGGAACAAAACGGGTAGGTTAACACTTACAGTGGCAGGGCACACTTCATTATTATAATATATTCTTACAACAAAATCCTGCTGTGACTGATACGACAATACAACAAAATCTTGCTGTGACTGATACGACAAAAATTTGCTGGCAAAAATAATGGTACACAGTCTGCGAAAAAATTAGAGGAATGAGACACTGCTGGCATACGAAAAAAAGACACATATAGAAATAAATGGATAATTTGGTATACTGGGGTGAATATCACTGCGTGAAATACAATGACAATTACTGGAGAATACAACGCTGAAAGAATACAATAAAAAAAATGAATCACTTCACACAGAGTGACTGACTGGTACACTACACAATAATACTTACTACAGACGAGTAGCATAAAAAAAAAACACAGATAAAAAAAAAATATAAGATAAGTGAAAACACTGAAAAATATTGTAAAAATAATGAGTCAAAGAAACACTGAAAACACAAGGTTTAGAGTACACAAGAAATTTACTATAAATGTCTCACACACGCAAATGTCTTTAAATGCTAGAAAAATGACTCTAAATTATCACTGAAGTCTGTAGTAGTCGGGTGATTACTGGTGATGAGGGTAGGTCTTAGGTTGTCCTGCGCGGTGACTGACGCCTCCTACACCCACTGTTGTTGGAAGAAATGCGCTCACTCGGTGAACTCCCATAATTGGATTTTATCGGTGGCGCTCACCTACAATCTCTTGACCAATTATGTGAGCCAAAACAGTAGTAGGACCCGGTACAAGGGTGCAAACAACCACAGGTAGATGAGGTGGGTGTCTGGTGGTGGATGGCTGGTGGCTGGTGGTGGGAGTGGTGGAGGTAGAGTGTGGTGGGTGAGAGACTCTCGCTGGGGCACTGCCGCGCACCCCACTCCACCCACGAAGGTGGCTTGATAAGCCACTATGCCACAGGAATGGTGAAAACCACTCTTAGCATCCAACAGGGAGCACAAAGCGATATAGACAATACTTCAGAGGAACTTGGCTTACTTCTTACTGCGTGGCTTACTTCTCTCTCTCAGCTGGGTTAGAAGCTGGGTTGGCTGACTGGCTTACCCCACGAGAATGGCTGACTGGAAGACGTGTAACGATGCACAAAGCACGGAGGAGCAGTTGGATGACAGGAGACAGGCTGGATGATAGGCTGACTGGCGTTCACTTCCACAGTCTGGCTTACTGACTGGCTTAATTGCAAAATCCGGGTCAACCCCTCGGAGATTGAAGCAATTAGCACACGAACTAAGCCAGGAAGCTTGAAACGGCTGCAACAGGCTTGCAGGCTGGAGGTGGTGAGTGAGGGTAGTGCTGGTGGGTGAGGTTCACCTTTGACCCTGCCGCTACTCACAAACAGCCTTCTAACGTCTTGAATTACCCTTAAAAACGTAAATCCACGCTCCACACCGCTGTCACCATTTATCATGTGGGAGTTCGACACGTGGATTAGGTAAGAAATACTCACGTAGGCTGGTAGTACGTATAATTACAGATAATGTGCATAACGCCCTTGCAGCCGGCTGTACCTATCTCCTTGCTCACACTCGTAACACTGACTGCCTGGCCGCCCAGTACCCAGGGGTCTTTGAATAATGCCAGGTCAGCGCAATATGAGTTCACAGTGACTCAGGCAGAGACGGTTGGTCATTGAGTCAATGGTACACTGGTTACTGGTAACTGGTTACTACTACTGAGATAGATGAGATTGCTAAGTTCAATTACTTTAAATGTCTTGTGAAGGGAGAACCCTATGAACTGATTAAGTCATTTCCGGTGGTGAAAGGTAATTATCAAATAGCCTTACATGTCTTAGCAGACAATTACTTTGATGCTGACAAGGCCAGAGTTAGACATGCAGTCTTAATATCAAGCTTGAAACCACCCAAACATTGTTTTTTCAGACTTACAGGCATTTAGAATCACATTAGACAATAGTCTCAGATCTCTAGATGCTAAATATGATCTAAGGCAATGTGATTGGTTTATCAGTGATATTGTACAAGATAAGTTGTCTCCACAAACTATTGAACGATTAAATATTATGTTCAATAAACGCTATTTCACTTGTGAGGAAATTAGCAATGGTTTACAAACAATAGTTTCATGCATGCAAGCAACGAGACAAGATGAAAAATTCACAAATCCAGTGGATAATAAACCTTCAACTCAGTATAAAAAGAGTATACCTACTCCCACTAAACCACAGAATGGGAAATCCCATATAGGCATTTACCAAGCTGTGAATACAACAGACATAAAACAAACTGTCACACATAAACGTACTCCAAAATGTGTACTTTGTGATGGAACACATTGGGCACAGTATTGTATTCAATACACATCAATGGAGGCACGTAAACAACGTGTTCATCAGCTGAAAAGGTGCATCAAGTGTTTAGGTGAACACAAGGGAGGTAAATGCTCACTGAAGAAGTGTTTTAAATGCAAGGGTTGCATCATACAGCATTATGCCCAAATACTTTTGCTGAACAACAGAAGACTTCCACAGAATCAGGAAGTCAACAAGCAACAGCATTAAATGTGAGAGATAAGTTTAAAGCAACTGCTCTCCCGATAGCTCAAGTTGAGTTATCTAATAAATTACACAAAACCAATGTGCTAACATTATTTGATCAAGGCTCACAAAGGTCCTTCATAAGAAGAACAGTGTTGCAGAAATTGAATAAACAACTCTATGCCAAAATACAGTTAGATATAGCTGGTTTTTTCCACAATTCTGGTAAACAGACATATGACCTAGCCAGAATCACTGTTGGTCTAGGAAACAGGAAAAAGACAGTAGAAGCTGTGGTAGTAGATGATTTGTCTAAGTCTGTGCAGATCCAGGGATTAAAAGAAACAGTTGCAGCACTGAAAGCAGCTAAGGTCAAGTTAGCCTGTCCTGACATACAGACGGACACAATTAGTCCAATTGATTTAATCATTGGAAGTGATTATTATCACTGTTTTGTGCAAGATATAGTAAGTAAACATGATGTTCACTTGCTGAAAACAGCAGGAGGCCACATGATATGTGGTCCCATTCCCTCTCAAAGTGGAAAAGAAGCAGATATTGATTCAGTGGAAAATGTACTAGTTACGAGAATAACCGCTGATCATGTACCACAGCAAAAATTATCATTACTGGAAGAAATGAATGAACCAGTTGATAAGTTGTGGGATTTAGATGCGAAAGGTATTGATGTAAATCAACCAAGCCCACAAGAGTCTCAGACTTATAACCAATATTTGGACACTGTCAAATATAAAGATGGACAGTATTGGGTTAGGTTACCATGGAAATTAAATCCACCACATCTGCCTAGCAATTATCGCATGGCTTTCGGACAAATGAAAGCACAAATACATGAGCTCAGGAAGAATCCAGAGCTACTGACTGTCTATGATAATATCATACAAGAACAGTTGGACAATAAATTCACTGAGGAAATAGTCGAAGATAAGTTGAAGACAGACGCTCATTATCTCCCGCACCATGGAGTCAGAAAAGATTCTGAAACCACTCCACTACGTGTTGTATATAATTGCAGCGCACGTGCAAATAAAGATGTAGCAAGTCTTAATGACTGTCTGATGACCGGACCCTCACTAACTGAGAAGCTTGGAGACGTGCTTATGAAATTTCGCACAAACCCAAATGCCTACACAACTGATATTTCCAAAGCTTTCTTAAGAGTAGGACTACAAGAAATAGATAGAGATTATACTCGATTCTTGTGGCCTGAAAATCCACACGATCCTCAAAGTCCTGTGAAAACTTATCGTTTCAAATCAGTATTATTTGATGCAACATCCTCTCCATTCTTACTAGAAGCTACTCTTTGAGCATTAGCTGCCTGACTGCGGTGGAGCGCGGTTGTGCTCGGCACCCCTCTGCTGTTTGTCAGGAGAGCTCTCATAGCAACAATATGGCGCTGAGTATCCGACGTAGGGTGAACACTGTCGGCGTTGAGCTGCTTCGTGGGGCGATTTCCCCCTCTACGGCGCAGGTGTTACTTCCGACAATCATCAGGGAAACGTACGGAGTACAGGATGATGAAGTTTATGGTGTGGCCCTGAATGGGGCCTATCGTCTATTCGTCAAGTTAAATTCGACTGCTGTGTACGAGTCGTTAGTGACGAAATTTGAGCATGTGAGTATTGATGTAACTCCAGCTGTCAAAGTGCGACTCATAGACGTCTCTCACCACTATACGTGGGTGAAGTTGCGAAATGTCCCCTTCGAGGCTGACGAGGAGGACTTACGAAAGGTGTTTGCAGCTTATGGTACCGTGCATCTGGCAACCCAAGGCAAGTGGGCGGCAGGTGCGTACATGGGACGTCCGGAGGGTACATTCTCCCTCAAAATGACACTGAGGCACCCGATCCCGTCATACGTCGTGATGCCGGAGTTTAGGACCCAAATTCTAGTGGCGTATGCTGGGCAGCGACGAACATGCAGGTTGTGTGGGGAGTATGATCATATGGCGGCGACGTGTGGGAGGCAGTGGAGGGCGCCGGCGCAAACAGGTGGAGCACCAGTTACAGGTGTGGATGTCATTGAGGAGAATTCCAAAGGAAAACGAGGAGATGGCCGTCTGTGGAGTGAAATTGTAGAAGAGTCTCTTGTGGTGCATGATGGGCGAGGCACGAGTTGTGTGGAGCCAAAAATGGCCACTTTGCCGGTGACGGGGGAGGAAGTGCTAATTCAGCAGGAGGTGCGGGAGCTGGAGGAGGAGATCGACGAGGTATTGAAAACTTTACCTTCTTCGGGCGAGGATAATGGCTTGGTCCGTGAAATGGTGCCTGAGTTGAAAGGAGAGTGTGGCGGGACAGGCACGAGAAGGAAGAAGGACAACTGCAGGCACAGAGAGGAGTCACCGTGCTCTGCGCTACAGGTCACAGTAGAGGTTGATGTTCACTGTGAGGAATCTTCGGAAGAAAGTATGGCGGTAGAGGGTGTCACGAGGAAGAGGGCGGCTGCGTCAGACTCAGATGATGTCCTGACGCCCGCGCAGAGGTCTGGGAGGAAGGATGTATATTCTCGAGACAGCCAGGATAAGAGGCATCGGAAAGGGGGGGGGGTGGATGGTGACAAACCACATGTTGACCCTGGGGCAGGAGGCCCTGGGAAGGTTGAGAGGAGAAAGGGTTGGAAGCTTTAGAAAGGCCTTAAGTGCATGACTGTGAATGTGAATGGACTGTGTGCTGGTGTGAAGAGGGAATGCTTTCGTATGCTCTTACGTCGATACAGAGTGGATGTAGTCTTTCTACAGGAGCATAATTTCAGGGAGGGTAGAGTGCTCGAGGTGGCAGGGTATAAGGTGTTGACTCTGCCATCGGCACGTTTGAAAGGTGGTGTGGGTTTATTGATAAAGGAGGCGAGCCTGTTTGTGTTGCAAAGAAGTGAGGGGGGAGGGGGGGAGGGTGTTGCGTGTGGATGGGTGGTGGATGGGGCAGAGGGTAACCTTTGTAAGTGTGTATGCACCAGCTGAAAATGATATGAAAGTAAAGAGGGATTTTGTGTGTGATGATCTAGTTTTTGCTTTCCGTGGTTTACCTGCAGTGGCCATCGTTGGTGGGGACTGGAATTGTGTGATCAGGAGAGCGGATGTGGAACCACGAGGGGGCGGGGCATATGTTGACAGCATTACGCAATCTTTTGGTGGACGTTCAGTTGAGGGATGTGGTAGGTGGGGGAGCGTGGGAGGTGGAGCATACTTTCGTGAGGCGAGGTTATGCAGCTAGGTTAGACAGGTTGTATATATCTCATAAGGTATTGTCAAAGTCTGTCCGCACTATTGAACTAGCTTTTTCGGATCATAGGGCGGTTGTAGCAGAAGTAGAGTGGGATTCCCTAGCTAGTATCTCTAGGGGATATTGGAAATTAAATACGAGTCTGTTGGAAGATGAGGAGGGGTTGGGGGGTTTTACAGAGCTGTGGGAGAGATTAACTGAGGAGGTACAAGGTGTGGAGGACGTGGTGACGTGGTGGGATGGTGTGGCTAAGGACCGGATTCGGCATTATTATGTGAGGGAGGGGAAAAGGATTAATTCTTTAAAATTTGGGTTGCTTAATTATTTGGAGGACAGGTTACGGGGTTGTTATGTAAAAGGGGCAGTAGAGGATATCTATCCGATAGACAACATTATGATACTTAAAGAGAGGTTGCGGGAAATCCAGGACGAGCGGTTCCAAGCGGTGAGAGTAATGGCGGGGGTGGAGGAGGTGTTATGGGGAGATAGGCTGTCCTCGTGTGTGTTGTGCAGACAAAAACAACGTCAGCAGGCAACAGCTATTCCATGTTTGGAGGTTCTTGAGTCGGTGGGAGGGTATAGGGCGGGTCAGGTTATCCACACTACGGATGGGATGGGGTTGTTTGCGGATAAGTGGTACGAAAAGTATTGGCGGGAGGAAGGGGTAGGATTAGGAGATTTAGAGAGGGTGTGTGGAAGTGTGCCATGTAGGTTAGGACACAGTGATAGGGAAGCTTTGGGGGGGGACATAACTGAGGGGGAAATATGGAGAGCTTTGAGTGCCATGTGAAAGGGCAAAGCACCGGGAATCGATGGACTGCCGGCGGAGTTTTATCAACAGCATTGGGAGTTAATAAAGGGTTTTTTTGGTGATGTTACTAAACTTGATGAAGGTAAGGGGCAGGTTGGGTGATAGACAGGCAACAGCTGTAGTTGTTTTGGTACCGAAGGGTAAGGAACAGCGTTCGCTCAGGGACTATAGGACAATATCGTTGTTATGCGCGGATTATAAGTTATTTGCGAAAATTTTAGGAAATAGAATTAAGTGTGTTGTAGGGAGGGTTGTATCGGAAACCCAGTTTGGGTTGCCAGGTAGGTCTATGGGGGTGGGGCATGATTTTTTAAGGGATTTCGTGGAAGGAAAAGGGGGGGAAGGGGGGGGTTGGTTGCACTAGACTGGCAAGGAGCTTATGATAGGGTGGAGCGAGAGGCGTTGAGAGCTATCCTTAGGAAACAGGGCTATGGGGAAGAAATAGTGGGATGGGTAGAGGCGTTATATAGAGGGGCAATGGTGAGAGTACAGATTAATGGAAGATTAGGGGGGAGGATTGCAATGGGCAGAGGTCTTAGACAGGGGTGTCCTATGTCACAGCTTTTATTTTTTTTTTTTTTTTATATTTTATTTAAAACGTTGTATTACAACATAAAAGAATAAATATATAGAAGACCACAATCCCTTAACAAACAGGTATCCAAAATATAATTCATAATCACAGTACACCATATAATTCATAATCACAGTACCCCATATAATTACCATGCAAACATGCATCCTTATACCTGAACTAAACATTTCCCATATATGGTAACTCTGACATCATGATAATACACGAGGTCCAGTGAACCTTCTAACCCAACCATCCTACTTTACATGTGTCTGTTATATACAGTGCACCACTAAACACCACCTTGACCATCCCCAAAATGCCTTACACTCGAGGCTTCCTAACCATAATATTGTCACTTACGACGTACATTACATAATAATAACGGTAAGTATACCAGAACTATCAGTACTAACTTAGATATTTAATGAAGTGTTACATAACACTTAAGAACTTGTACTTATATGTTATTTAAAACCATACATAAGACAATAGGACAAAAAACAAACAGATTACATTTCAAGAACATTACCTTCACATTTTTTTTAACAGTATTTCTATTGCATCCTATTATACTTTTGAATTTTATATAGCAATCCCTACCCCACCTCCTTTGCTGGACTGACTGAGTGCCACACTTCTGGCGCAGCAAAGGATACATAAGAAGAAATAACTAATAATTACATGATCACACCAACATACTATTACAGAATAACAAAAAGACGTACTAAGTAAATTTGAACCTACTTATAAATTACATTTCAACGCAAAATACACATTTAGTATCAAAAGGAGAACCCCATCTTCACCGTCTGAGCTTATTAGACATTTTCACCATTCTGACACATCAATATTATTATTAATAATAAACTTTCACATTTACATTGACTAAAAAAAATTAACATATTCAAGTCCTGAGACAATAAAAAATTTACATCTACACTACAAATAACTTCTATCCTCCTAACAACTCCAGATACTTTTTTATTTTTTCTCACTAATACATATTCCCATTTTTTTATGTATTATGTTCAACAAGATATATATATTTATTAACAATGTTCCAGAGCAATATCAGACTTACTCTGTCACGCACTAAGTTACACAATATAACTTATGGCTCCTAATAAAACATGTACCGGGCAGTACTACCTCAATCATTAACAAAACCAACCTGGCAAAAGACACTTCAGAAAGCCACCCCCTGCCATCCCCTGACCCCATGCTATCTGTATTAAAAAAAAAAACACAAACTCACGTTCCCTTCCATGCTCAAGTTCGTACCTGACGTCGAAAGTCATAAAACCCGTCTCTTAACCAAATGTCACCAGTTCACCCCCCCTACGCCCCCCCTTATTCCTAACGACTTTACACCCATATGCTCCACTACCACACACTTTTATTCCACCTTCCATCCTCCACTAGTCTCAAAAAAAAAAACAAGAATGCCAGTTTAGGGAGAACCAGCCCAATCCAGCTCTAAACTACACCCAACCCTAACATTACACCTACCGACAGATTACGATAACCCAAGGGAAAACTATTTACCCACAACCTCCCATATAGTAGCCTATTTCTGCATACTGTACGATACACACTCGCCGCAAGCGCCCGCACCCTACATTCACCCCCCACCTCCCGCATGCACCAAGACACATACAAAAAATCTGCCACAACATACATCACTGCCCTCCGAATGTCCTTGGAAACCCCTCCCACATCAAAATGCAAAGCCCTCAAAGTCGATATGTTTCTCCCCCCTCCTGCCACTATACCCAGAACTCTCGCTAACCATGCCCTTACTAAACCCAAGTTTTCACAAAAATATATGGCATGAAAAGCCGTCTCCTCTTCCTCACAATGCAAACAAGTGCCAGCACCTACATAACCCATTCTATATAGCACTGACCTTGTAGCTAAAATTCCCATAAAGAATCTATAAACCACTTCACGAACCCTTGGCTTTAATCTGATCTTCCGAAAGTCTTCCCAAATGCCCCTCCAATCATACATTGGGTATGTAGCTACTCCCTGTATCACTGTACCCTGCCAACCTGTCCTCCCAAGCCTACTTACCCTTACTTTTCTTGCTTCCCTTACTGCCAACAAATTTTGCACCATATCTTCACACTCCAGTAGTGCCTTTCCCTTCCACCATTTTTGCACATCCTTCATGACCTCTCCCACCCTTCTACCCCTCTCCCCTCCCACCCTCAAGTATCGCTGCTTCACATACACTGCCTTCACTCGTGTGTCCAAAGGTATAAGACCCAGCCCACCCTGCCGCACGCCCATCATCACCACCTCCTTCCGTAGCCATGGCTTCCCATAACCCCACAAATACCTCAAAACCACCCTCTCCAGTTCCTGAATATCACACGACCTCAGGGGATATATTTCTGCCACGCCCCACACTTTACTGTACACAAGTGTATTTACTACCACCACCCTCTGCTGCAATGTTACATCCCCAGTCCTCCACCCGCGCATCCTACCCATCGCTCTACTCACTACTTCCTTGGAATTTATTCTCTGTGCCTCCCCAGCGTCCGCCATATACACAACCCCACATATCTTAATTCTATCCACTACGTTCCACCCATACTGTTCCCCCAACCCTCCCCCCACCCACGTGCCTACTTCTAATAACTTTGACTTTGCTCCATTAACCCTCATCCCTGTCGCCCCACCAAAAATCTCTATTATACGTCCCACATTCCCCAATCCTATTTCCCCTCCTACCAAAACTGTGGTGTCATCCACATACCCCACAATACCACATCTCCCAGGACCCACCTCTCCCTGTTCCCACACTCCTTCCTCTATAAGCCTATAAAAAGGGTCCTGCATGCATGCAAAGAGGATTTGAGACAAGGGGCAACCCTGTCGCAAACCCATCCCCATCTGCACCGGCAACCCTAACTTTCCATTAACCTGTACCCTGACCGTTGCAGGCGTATACAAAGTAGTCGCCCAGCGCACAATCTCATCACCAAAACCCTGTTTTTTTAAAATACACCACAACATATGTCTATCTACACTGTCATAAGCCTGCTCCCAATCAATCTCCAAGATCCCCCCCCGGTGTCTACCCTCCACAAAATCCTTAATTCTTCCATGCCCCTCACGCATACTTCGACCTGGAATCCCACACTGTCCTCTATGTAGGACTCGGTCAAGCACCTTTTTCATACGGTTACCTAAAACCTTCGCAAAAACTTTATAATCTGCACACATGAGGGAGATTGCCCTAAAAGCTCCCAAGGTCTTCCCCCCCCTCCTTTATAGACCAAAACTACTACCCCCGTGCCCTGCGATTCCCCCAACACTCCCCTTTCCTTCATACAGTTAAACAACCGGACCAGACATTCCTTCATACAATCCCAATGTGTAATATAGAAATCATTAGGAATTCCATCAATGCCCGGCGCTTTTCCCCTACTCAAGCCCATTATCGCCTCCTCCACCTCCTCCTCACTGATCCTACCCTCTATTACCGCACTCTCCTCCTCCCCTAAAATACCTCGAATTCCTTCTCCCAGAATCTCTCCCTCCCTCTCTCCTCCCTCCCTCTGCTTAAAATTCTCCCTAAACCAATAATCAGCATAATTGCTCATTCCATCCGTGGTACTAAGTACCTGCCCCACCCTATATCCCCCCACCCCTTTACACACCTCTAATCCCATAATCGTGGTCATCTGTTGCCTATTCCTAAATCTCCTCAAAACACATCCTGACGGTTTGTCACCCCATAGAACCTCCTCTAAACCTTCCCTCACACGTATCGCATCAAAACGAGAATTTTGTATATCCCTCAATCTTCCCCTTAAAACCTCTATTTCTCCATGTCTAGCCCCCCCTCCCCCTTCATAACAATCATTTAGCTGCCCCTCTAAATATTTCTGTAACCCATACCTCCACCTCGCCTCATCCCTTCCTCTATGCTGGTAATACTCCCTAATCTGCAATTTAGCGTGCTTCTCCCACCATTCCAAGACATCCTCCTCTTCGTTGCGAGCCTCCCATAGTTGCTTCCACCATTCCCTAAAAAACAACCCCTCCCCCTCTCCCTGAAGTAGCCTCACATTCATTTTCCAATAACCCACATACCTACGAACCATCCCTTCCCATGCCATCTCTGCCAAAACGGCACGATGGTCCGAAAAACCTAAATCTATCGTCGTTACACGTTCTACTGTTATATCTCGAGTTATATATATACGATCCAACCTGGCAGCATAACCCCTCCGCATAAACGTGTGCTCTACTTTCCACCCATCGCCCCTGACTATGTCATAAACCCCTGCATCCCTCAACAAATCCCTCAATACTCCAAGTACACACCCTGCCCCTCTCGGCTCCACATCCTTATTCCTGATTACACAATTCCAATCCCCACCTATTATAGAAACCATTGGTAAACCCCGCATGTAGAAAAGCAAAACCTCCCTTACAAAATGCTCCTTTACCCGTATGTTACTATCTGCCGGCATATATATCCCCAGAAAACATACTCTAATCTCACCCCATATCCCTTCCACCCTCACCACCCTCCCCTCCCCTCCCTCTTCCCACTTGAGCACGTGGAATGGGCTGGATTCCCTCACTGCCACTGCCACCCCACCCTTTAATTTCCCTGAACTACCAACATACATCCTAAAACCGTTCAGCCTCAACTCTCTGCCATACTTGAAATTGTGTTCTTGAATAAAACACACATCAATGTTAAAACGCCGCAAAACATCCTCCAACCATACTCGTTTACCGTCAACTCTAAGGCCATTCACGTTTATCGTTAGACACTTAAAGATTCAGAAAGGGTGGCTTTCCTCTATGTCTCTGTGTCCTGTCTGTTCCACTCTTTGCTGCTTCTGTCTTTTCCCGTGCACTCTTTCCCACCTGTACCCCCTCCCCCCCCCTGTGCACTACCCTGCCCCTTCTTAATCACTCCTGCCCACGTCTTCTTCCCTGTACGCTGAGCTGGTGTTATAACATTCTCATCTGACGAGCCTCCAGCCCTCTTTCTAGATGTGCCCTCAATTTCCATATCAGTATTTCCATTGCCCTTGTGCACCTCAGCTTCCACCTGTAGCAACTGCAACATGCCAGGCTCTGACCCCAGAGGCTCTGGAATCTGCTCAATCAAGTCCTTCTCAACCATCAGAATTCTCCTGTTTGTAGTTGGGTTCTCCTCCGCAGGCACGTCCAGGAAAGACTTAATCATCTCCTGTAGGGGCGTAGATAACTCCTGTGGATCACCGGTCTCTCCCACCCCCACAGGCTGCTGCTCAACTCCCGGGCCCGCTTGCGGGGGAGCATCCGAAGCCACTGGTAGTGTCACACAATTCTCTAACTCGCCCTCCACTTCATCCGCCCAATTACCTTTGCCTGCTGCACTCAAAGACTTCGGCAGAGGTTCCGCCTGAGACTCTGTGTCTACTTGCCGTTCCCAAGGCCGCGGCGCTGCTGCTTTACCACATCCGGCCGCCATGTGGTCAAAAGCGCCGCACAGGCGACACGTCTTTCGTTGTCCCGCGTAGGTCACGTACAGCTGTGTCCTAAAATCCTCCAGGACAACATACGATGGAATAGGTCTTCTTAAAGACATCTTGACGGTGTAAGATCCAGCCGGCAACCCTTCATAGATTCCCTCTGTCCATCGAACCAAAGTTATACCATGCACCTCACCATATCTTTGAAATGTCTCTCGGATATCCACATCGTCTGCCTCGAAAGGAACGTTGCGGATCCTCACCCAGGTGTAGTATTTTGAGGCATCTCGCAGGCGTACCTCCAGACCAGACGATACGGTGATGTTCTTCTCCTGGTACTGAGTCACCGTCCTTTCATATGCCTCCACTGTGCAGAACTTTATGAAGATTCGTGATGATCCATTAAGTGCTACTCCGTGCAATTCTTCAACTTCAATGCCAAACGTGTCCCGAATAATCGTTGGTAATAAAACAGGGGCATTCGTAGGGTAAATTGCCCCTTTAACAAGGTCAACACACACGGTGTTGCTCCTCCTGCGGTAGCTGGCAGCCATCTTGGTGAAAACAGGAAGTTGCGCACCAGAGAAAGCAGGAGCTGTTTGCGCAGTGCGTCCACTCAGCCCGAAAGCGAAGAGGACAATACAGCTTTTATTTGCATGCATACAGGACCCCTTTTATAGAATGGTGGAGCGCCATATGGGCGTTAGTGGAGGGGTTGGGGGGTACAGGGGGCGTTTGGCCTGTTCTCATAGGGTATGTAGATGATACCACTGTTTTGGTTAGGGAGGGGATGTCCATAAACGCCTTAGATGGAGTGTTCGACACGTTTGCATGTGCAACTGGTATGAGGGTAAATTCGGAGAAGTCCATGGTTATGGGGTTAGGAACTTGGGGGGAGAGGGTTGAGTGGGGTAGTGCAGTCGTAAAGAAGTGGGTGATGTCATTAAAAATTTGTGGTCTAATCTATGCAGATGATCTTGATGTTGCACGTGTTAATAATTCGGTCAGGTTGGTAGAAAGGATTCTGGGTCGATTGGGAGCATTGCGGCCTTATCATTTGACCCTTGTGCAGCGTGCCATTGTAATTAACGTTTTATTGTATAGCAAGGTTTGGCATGTGGCTGCCGTGTTCCCTTTAACGGGGACGGCAATTGCAACTATACTTAGAGGGGTTTTTAAATTTTTTGTGGGGTTCAGGTTGTGATTGGCTTAAAAGGGATGTAGTAATGTTACCTGTGCGTCAGGGGGGGTTGGGTTTAATGAACTTAAAGAGGAGGGTCAAATGTATCTTCATTAAAAGGGAGGTGATGAGGGAGGGTGTGAGTAGGGGGGGGGGGGGTAAGGTACACAATAAATTGAAACGCATGTTTTCTGGGACGGAGTTGAGGGAGTGTGAAACTATTTTGAGGGCACTGGTGATGGTTAGGGATCTGGGTAAGGTAAAAATAAGTAGGCTGTGTAGGATGTCAGTGGAAAGGGTTGTGGCTCCGGTGCAGGGGATTTTCCCCATGTATGACTGGGGATGTATATGGAGAAGGTTTGGTAGGTTAAGATTACAACCCCGTGGACGTGAGGTGATGTATCGGTTTTTGCATGGGATTTTACCATCGGGAGTGGTCTTACGAGCTAGACGGGTGGTTGAGGGGGGGTGGTATGTGGAATATGTGGCGGGGAGGATTCTGCATTCCATGTAGTGTATTTTTGTGAGGGGTTGGGGAGCGTCAGGGGTTGGTTGAGCAGGGTGTTGCATAGGATAAGTGGTCAATACTTTTCTGTTCTGCGGGCATTGAGTCTTGATGTGGGGGGTATGGATGAAAGTATTATTAGGGCTGTGGGGTACATTTTTTTTTTTTTTTTAATATAATTAGCATTTATTAAATTACTAAATAGTGCACAATGGTGTGTCAGGACTCAGTACAGTCAGGTAATATCACCTGGTATATTAAGACCCTAAAAATTGATATTAACTTAAATATAATTTAGTGTTCCATAACATTAATGGTGTAAAACATACTAGGATTAATATATTACAGTACTTGACAATATAAAGATTGTGGTTGCAGGGGTCGAGTCACAGCTGCTGGCCCCGCCTCTTCGTTGGCTGCTATTTTTTTTTATATTTTATTTAAAACCAATACAGTTTAACATAAAAATAAAGAAACAGTATGGAACCTAATCAAATTAACTGACAAACGGATTGTACCTACATGCTCGCAAGATATTACAACAAAAACTTACATCAAGAACATAACTAAAAACAAAATTACATGTCACAGGGTCATGAATTGACATATATACAAAACCTTGCATATATATAAATTGTACATATAAATGACATCTGACAAAGGTTCAATACACTTGAACATAAAATATACAAAGAAGTTATATCAGTTAAATCCCATCCTTCACATTAATCAAAAAACCAAAACCTAACATCATAATCTGACTAGATAATCTACATACTTATCCCTAACAATACAGCTGAACATATCCCAACATACAAATAAACAGAAAAGAATACAGCTTAGAACACAATAACAAGCTCTATACTGTTACAATACACCCATATAAAACTTTCAGACAAATGGACTACGTCACTAAACTGTCTAGATATGTCTGTATACCATACAGACTAAAACTTAACATCAAGAACTTGCATGAACACCAAACCGGTATCAGGGTACAGACCTTAATTATAAACTTTAAAAAGAATCAATCATGCGTATATAAAGTATTACATAACGTCTGACCCATGACAAAGGCTCAATACAATAGAAAGAGATATATATTTATATATATACACATACACACCCACACACACACACACACCCACATCCACACACACCCACACGTACACAAAAATTTTCACAAAATCACATTAATCATATGCACTGTATGCACAATGCAAAACAGGATATAAGTATCTCTCATCGTGCAAAAACCCAGCACGTAACATAAATACAAACTAAAGCACACTGCATGTCGCAAATAACTTATTTCTCAAGAATCATGTTATACAAGACTGATACACATCATAATTATACATAAAAAATCTACTATATTATACCTACATTCTGAAAAGTGTTATATCTACCATAACGAGACCTTGAGCTCTACATCCACACTTGGATGCCATAAAGTCCCAATGAAAACCAGGAAACCATTCCAAACCCACATTCACAACACTCTCACGACCCCCCCCCCCCAGGGAGGCGAGCCCGCTGTTGCCCCCTGACTCCCTCCAACCTATGAAAACCCCTTCATTCACTCATATCCAATCACAGATTTACGAGAATCCCTAACGTTAGCATTCTATACCCCTCTGAGAAAGCCTGATCCCACCTCCTCCCATACAAATCTCTGTTACGACACCTCGTACTATAGAACGTTACCGCAAGAACCTTTCTTCTCTCCTCACTATCCCCTCTCCCCCTCATCACCCACGACATATATATATAATCTACCATGATATAATCTAAAGCTCTTATGACACCCTCGTCTAACCCACCCATATCTAGACTTAGAGCACGCAAAACCGACACCCCACGGCCCCCCACCCTCTGTACCAACCTACTTAACCAGCACCTAACCTCCTCTAGCCCTTCACAAAAGTAAACTACATGGAACGCTGTCTCATCCCCTCCACAGATACCACACCCCCCACCCTCTACAACCTGTCTGTTTCGTAATATCTCACCAGACGGAAGGATCCCATGCAGAAAACGAAACATCACCTCACGCGCCCGAGGTTTTAACTTCAATTTACTAAATCTAAACCAAATACTCTTCCACGCATACATGGGGAACAAACCCTCAACTGGGACAACGCACCTACCTACAAGTAACCTACACAAAACCCTTATACGAACCTTTCTCAGTTCCCTAACCAACATAACAGCCCTCAAAACTATTTCACATTCCCTCAACTCCATTCCTCGATACCACATACCCAGCCTGTCGTGTATCCTTCCCAAACGCCCCGCGTTCACACCCTCACGCAACACTTCCCATTTAATGAACACACATTTAGCCCTCCGTCTCAAATCCAACAACCCCAACCCACCCTGACTTACAGGTAACATTACAACCTCCCTCCGTAACCAATCACAACGTGAACCCCATAAAAATTTGTACACCCGTCTTAGTATCCCCGCAATCGCTGTCCCTGTAATTGGGAACACAGCTGCAACATACCAAACCTTACTATACAATAAAATGTTCACGACTATCACTCGCTGTATCAGAGTTAGGTGCTGGGGTCTCAGAACACCTAGACGCCCCACGATCCTTTCCAATAACCTATCCGAATTTTCCTCCCGCGCCGCAACCATGTCATCCCTATAAATAATACCACAAATCTTTAAAGACACCGCCCATTCTTTAACAACATTACATCTCCCCCCCACACCCCCCACCCAAGAACCCAACCCCATGCACCTTGACTTCGCACTATTTACCTGCATACCCGTGGCACTTCCAAATAATTGCACCACCTCGTCCAACACTCTCATTGACATCCCTGCACGAAAGAGAACAGTGGTGTCGTCAACATATCCAATTAACCCCGGCCAGGCCCTCCCACCCCCCACACTTCCCGCACATGGCGTACATAAGCTACGGTCAACCATTCTATAAAAGGGGTCCTGGAAACACGCAAACAATATTTGGGACATGGGGCATCCCTGTCTAAGGCCTCTTCCCATTGCAATTTCCCTCCCCATACACCCATTAATCTGTATCCTCATTTTCGCCCCCTTGTACAACGTATTTACCCACTCGACTATTTCCTCCCCAAAACCCTGTCTCCTAAGTATAACCTGCAAAGCTCCCCTTTCCACTCTATCATATGCTCCCTGCCAGTCTAGAGCCAACAAAGCCGCCCCTCCACCCCCACCCTTAGCTTCCACAAAACTTCTCAGTATCCCATGTCCTTCAATCATCGACCTTCCCGGCAACCCGAACTGAGATTTTGACACCACCCTCTCCACTACACATTTGAACCTATTACCTAAAATTTTTGCAAACACCTTATAGTCTGCACACATCAGTGATATGGCTCGGTACTCCCGAAGGGTGGGCTGCCCCTTGACCTTCGGGACCAGCACTACTACTGCTGTTTCCTGCTTCTCCCCCAACTTACCCTTCTCCTTCATACTATTAAATAACCTAACTATAAATTCCTTTATCAACGCCCAATGTTGTAAATAAAATTCTACCGGGAGACCATCAATACCGGGAGCTTTCCCCTTCCTCATTCCCCTTAACGCATTCTCTATTTCCTCTGCCGTAATCGTCCCACCTAAAGCCTTTCGATCACTATTTCCTAAATTACACGTCACATACGTACACACCTTGTCCAATGCCCCGTCACCCACCCCCCCACTGTTCCAGTATTTCTCGTACCAAGCCTCCGCATACGCACACATCCCCTTCGTGGTTCGTATCTCCTGCCCTACTCTATAATTCCCAACCATCTCCGTTACCTCTAAACATGGTATAGCCGTCAGCGCCTGCCTTTGCTTTTGATGCCGCAAAACACACGCTGACGGCTTGTCGCCCCAAAGCACTTCCTCCACCCCTGCCTGCATCCTTACAGCTTGAAACCTTTCATTTTGCAACACCCTCAACCTCCCCTTTATTTCAGCTATTTCATCCATAGGAAAATTATTCCCACCCACCCCCCTCCCATAGCAACCTCTTAACCTATCCTCTAAATAGTTAGCCAGTCCATATTTTAAATTATTAATACGTTTTCCTTCTCTCACATAAAACTTTCTAATCCTTTCCTTTGCGACACTATCCCACCATGTCACAATGTCATCCACTCCCTGTTCTTCCACACTAAGCTCCCTCCATAGGACTGAAAACCCCTCCAACCCCTCCTCATCTCCTAACACACTTATATTTAATTTCCAATAACTTCTATATATGTCCGCGAGCGTCCCCCACCCAACCTCCACCACCACTGCCCTATGATCTGACATTGTAGTCTCAACAGTACTGAAAGATTTCACGTTCACTCCCTGAGAAAGGTACACTCTATCTAGTCTCGCAGCATAACCACTCCTAACAAACGTATATTCAGTCTCCCACACCGCTCCCCCAAAGGCATCACGTAACCTAACATCCCTTAATAAATCCCTAAGAGCCACAGACATATATCCAGCTCCTCTTGGGTCCACATCAGCCACCCTGATTACACTATTCCAGTCCCCACCAACTATCGCCACCTCTGGCAGTGCACTTAAGAAAAACACAAGATCCTCACACACAAAATCATTCTTTACCTTTATGTTATTTTCTGCCGGCGCATACACACTCACAAAAGACACACGCTTACCCATCCACCACCCATCCACACGCAACACCCTCCCTCCCCCTCCTCCCTCGCTTCTCTGCAAAACAAACGGGCTCGTCTCCCTTATTAAAATTCCCACACCACCTTTTAGACGGGGAGATGGCAGGGTAACTACCCGAAATCCTGCCACCTCCAACACCCTACCCTCTTTGAAATTGTGCTCCTGCAGGAACACAACATCCACTCTAGATTTATTCAGAAAATTACGAAACCAATCTCTCTTCATACCGCTACATAACCCATTAACATTTACAGACATACACCTAAGGCCTATTAAAGTTTCCACCCCTGCTTCCTCTCATCACTCTTTACAACTCCAGAGCTTGAATTTACGTTCAACACCTTCAGAGTGCTCTCTTTCCCTCCCCCCTTCTTCCGGTGCCTCCTATCATGGCTACCACCACCTACACCACTACCTTCACACTTCACCTCAGTCTTTTTCCCAGGCCTTTGTGCAGGCGTAAGGACGTCATCAGAATCTGATGTAGCCGCCCTCTTTCTCGTGACAGTCATGTTACACATATCTTGATCAGATGTTACCTCTCGATGAACCTCCACCTCCACCTGAGAATGGTGTAATGAGTCAATGGATGACTCCAAACCACCATCACGTCCCAAATTATCATGTCTCAGACTTTCTGGAAGCGACGATTCTCCAATGACACCACGCTCAGATGTAACATCCCTCTCTGGTGGTGACAACGTCTTCAACACCTCCACCAATTCCTCCTCAATCTCAAGAACCTTCTCTTGTACTTGCTGCTCCTCCTTATCCACAGGAGACGACACCTGATCAGGCAGTTGGGGGCGGGACTCCAACTCACCACCAGTCCTGTGTGCCCGATCCACTATCTCGCTCCACAAAACACCACGCCCTCCATCCGATGTTTGTTCCTCACCTGCCACCTTTGAAGCAGGGGCTGCGACGTCCACCACAGGTCCAGGCACATGTCTTCGCTTGTCACAGGTCGCCGCTATGTGATCATACTCACCACATAGGCGGCACGTACGTCGTTGTCCTGGGTACATTACCATTACCTGCGTCCTGAAATCTTGTAGGTACACATAGGATGGTATTTGGTGCCTCAAAGTCATTTTGAGGTTGAAAGAACCCTCTGGAAAACCAGCATAGGCTCCTGCCGCCCACGTACCATGTTGAGCATAATGCACCGTCCCATACTTCTCAAAAACTTTCCTTATATCTGCCTCGTCCGCCTCAAAGGGAACGTTGCGTAACTTGATCCACGTATAATACCGTGAAACATCTATCATTCTTACAGTGACAGCTGGTGTGACGTTAAGACTCACGTCCTGAAACCTGGTGATTAACGATTCATAAACCGTTGCTGATAGCAGTTTGACGAAAATTCGTTGTCCTCCGTTCAATGCTACACCATACAAGTCACAATCTTGTACTCCATAAGTCTCCCGTATGATCTTTGGCAATAAGACTTGCGCAGAACTGGTCGTTATCGTTCCTTTAAGTAGCTCGATGCCTACAGTATTTATCCTTCGTCTCAGACTAACCGCCATCTTGACGATCACAGTGCACCTAAGTTGTTAGCCGAGGTGTGACAGCACCACTTCACACCACTGCAGCCAGGTAACTGACAAGGGCGCTCGCCTACACACAGCAGAGGGGTGCAGAGCGCTACCGCACACTACCGTGGTCAGGCAGCGAATGTGTGGGGTACATTATGGTAGATTATGTTTACATAATGTGGGGAATGAGGGGGAAAGGGGTAAGTGAGGTGAAGAGGAGGGTATTGGCTGTTACGGTTTATAAAACGTTGTGCCGTAATAGAGAACTTTATGGGAGGAGGTGGGAGAGGGCATTCTCTGAGGGATATAGAGACCTTACATTAGAGGTTTTATTAAATTTGTAAATTAGGTGGGTGGGGCAGGGTAGGGATGGTACAATGTGTTATGTCGATGGGCTGTCAGGGGTGGAAACGGGGTCGCCTCCTGGTATGTAACGGGTGAATGTGTATGAACTTGGGCGTATGATGTGTATTCATGGTTTGTGACGAGTATACTTAATATATGTGTTTGACTTTGCAGTGGGACATTGTTCTATGTATGTTATTCATATGCATGTTTTTAGATGCTTGTAGAGGTGTCAGTGTGTTGGATCCTTGTTATTAATATATTCTGTGTTTGATGAACATATTGTTTTTACCTTATTCTCAATACATTACGTTAATTGTATTTAACGTATAAGGTGTCCTACTTTATAATTTACAAAGTGACAATATATGCATATCGTTGGTGTGTTTTGTTAATCATATAATAATGCATTTTGGAACTGTTCGTTTATTGGTTATCATAGGTGTAGGGGTTTTCATGTATGCGTGAGGAGGGATATTTGTGTAATCTCAAAGTTCATGTTTGTGTGGTTGTTAATGATTTATTCTGTGTAAGAACTGTTATTGTCTTATCTATCTCTTGTATTGTATTGTTCTAAATAAAATATAAAAAAAAAGAAGCTACTCTGAATACACATTTGAAGAAATCTGAAAGTCCCTTCAAAGAAATCTTAAAGAAAAGTTTCTATGTGGACAATCTTCAAGGTACTGTGAATAAAGAGGAGGATTCGAAATCCTTATACATAGAAGCTAACAAGGAGATGAAAGAAGCAAATATGCCTCTAAGGATGTGGAATACTAATTCAAAGCAATTAAGGGAGCCTATCAAAGAAGATTTCCCTGAAACTGAAATTCCTGATTGCAACAATATGCTGGGACTTAATTGGAAGACATAGGAAGATACTTTGAGTCTCAAAAGGATAAACAATAATTCATGCAGTACACTCACTAAACGTAGTTTACTGTCAGAGGTATCAAAATGTTTTGATCCTCTAGGACTCGTCTCACCAATTACCATAAAGGGTAAAATGCTTATGCAAGATGCATGTAAGCTCAAAATTGGATGGGATGAGAAATTGCCTCTAGAAATGAGTCAAGCATGGGATGAAATATCCAAGGAGTTTAAACAACTTCATTGTGAGGGAAAAGTTCAATAGATAGGAGTAGAGATATAGTAACGATAGTTTCATTACCGGCTACTAGTTAAGGTAGGGTAAGTCAAGCTCCCGCCTTTTCTCCCCCACCCCTAAAGTGATAGTTTGATTGCCGGCTGCTTGTTAACGTAGGGTCAGTCTAGCTCCCGCTATCCCTTCCCCTCCCTCTTCCCCCCCCCTCGAAAGGTGACGTGTGGGGCTCTGGTCAAACAGTAAATCACTCGACTCACAGCTCCCAACACTACTGTAAGTACCTGCCTGACTTGTATTCTAGTGGATTTATTGGTTAAAAGCTTTACTTTTGACCAATAATAAACTTAGTCCTTTCAGCCTTGCTCTATGTTGACTGTTGTAATAATCACCACGTCTTTTCAGTAATGTACACTGCCATGGAGAGTGATTATTTAAGCAGTGGGTAACCTGTCTATCTTTCCAGTTTGGATGTCAGAGAGGGTCACCTGGCAATCAACGAGCAGAAAAGGAGAAGGACTAACGTCCAGAGACTTCTCCATTTTGTATTGAAGTACCTGTGCACCTGTATGAAATTGCAGGACATAACCCCACATCATTGCAGCGGTAAAGAACCTGCTTTCCTGTCATCGGGATATTATACTCACGGCAATAATCTGTGAAGATCTAGCCAGTGGTGGTCACCAACACCTGCGACCCCCCTCCCCCATCATCAGCAACGGCTACGATTTCAACAAGTCACCAACACCAGACACCCACGTTTTATATACATTTAAATTAGCGTTGAATTCAGTTATCATTTATATTTTTCATTTTTCATTTTCTTTAAAAATAGGATTAATATTTCATATTTAAGTGTTTTACATTTTATATTTTCTATATAATAAAGTGTTTATGTTTGTCAGTTATTATTTCTTTTTCTATTCACTAATTTTCCTGAGGAGGAGCCAGCCTGAGTAATACTGACTGAAGTTGTTACAGGGCTGAGTAAGCCTTCACAAGTGGCGACCTTGCCAGGATCAACTCTACTGAATCAAGATTCAACTCCATCTCGAATCTACCATTTGAACTTCAACGCTGCATACCACAGACGGTTACCACCAGCCATGAGTAATCATTCTCTATGGTAGGACTACAGTACAGGTATTTAAAAAATTTGGTGATTGTTATAGTCTCAGTTTATTGTAAGTAAAGTCAGGCAGGATATAATATTTAATTCTGCCACCATTTATATGTAGCTTGAAACACTTTGGAGGATTAGACTCTAGGGACCCGAGATTTTCCAGTGACAACTTGTTTCATTGAGCTCATTATATCAAGGGAACTGTCATAGGACACTCTTGATTTGTTGGTGAGAAGATTGGATGGTCAAGTGACCCCATTCTACTTACTGTTTGCTCAGAGCCAGCATAGAACCCTTCGTTTTCATTAATACATATTGTTTAATTGAAGCAGGGATCGAGCCCTCTGGTTTATTTACAGTTTGAGCGGAGCAGGAATTGAACCCTCCATTTTCTTTAATACCCGTTTCATTTCCTCTGATAGTTTAAGATATTTTTGCAAGCATGGATGAATACCAGTTTTGGATGAACGCTGGAAGTAAGTTAGGAATAACAGGGAAAAATTTAGAATCTTTCATTAGTGCTAAGATCCAGGAAAGACTTGAAAGAGAGAGAATTGAGAGAGAAGAAAGACAGAAAGGGAAAGAGAAGAAGAAAAGGAGAGAGAGAATTGAGAGAGAAATCCAAGAAAGACAGAAAGAGAGAGAGAAGACAAAAAAGAGCATGATAGACTTGATCGTGAGGAGAGAGCAAGAGTACGTGAGGAACAAGCTAAGATACGTGAGGAACAAGTTAAATTAAAGGAACTTGAGGAAAGAGCAAAGGATAGAGAAGTTGAGGAAAAAGCTAGAGAACGTGAAGAAAAAGCTAGAGAACTTGAGTTAATAGAGAAAAGGATCGCGAGCTCGAAAAATCTCGTCTTGAATTAGAGAATAAAAAGTTAACTTTTACACAACAACAATTAGAGGAAGGAGTAATGGAACAACGTGCACTCAGTGCACATATTCCAACACCTAATTTACCTCCCTTCACAGAGGGGGAAGACATAACTTCATACATTATCAGGTTTGAAAATACCGCTACCCTCTGTGAATGGCCTGCTGACACCTGGGCTACCAGGTTAGGAATGTTATTTTCTGGTACAGCTTTGAATATCTATGCAACTTTGTCACAGGATATCATATGTAATTATAACCTACTAAAGAAGGCAATCCTTAAAGCATATCAAAAAACCACTAATTCTTACAGGAAAGATTTCAGGTATGCCACCTTACAGCCTGGCCAGAACTTACAACAGTTACAGGTAACACTCTTTCGTTTGTTCGACTTTTGGATAGATAGTTCTGGCAGAGTTTACTGCCAGAGGGGAATCATAGGCCTGTTTCCCGTGTGAAAAAAATAATAATAATTGAACTTTGTGTCAGAGGAAAGAAAGTCTCCCTGAAAGCATTGAGTATACATAGTGTATAGTGTATACTACAGTGGCTCCCTAGTATATTGATGATAAAGGCTAAAGTGTCATTTGAAAACAGGTGAATTTGTAAATGAAGTGATAAGCCTATAGAGGCAGGTGCCAGAAGTCGCCAGAAACTTACCACAGGTCAGCTGTTTTTAATAATCTTCCTGGCCTGCTAGTGTACTCGCATATAATCTAGTGATACCAGTGAATAGCAGAATACAGTGTTGTAGTAGCAACTAACCAGTATTATAATGGTACTTAGTGGAGTGGAGTGACTTTCATTAGTTTCTTTTCTTGAAATACGAGACGTTATTGTGAATTTCATATAACCTGTAGTTACCAGCGGTCGCAATATACACAACGAGAAGCAATTATTACTACAGAAAAAGCGTCCTTCCTCCAAAATTTGCACCAGTCAACTATAGTGATAATATAGCATTTATTGTGGTGGAGACGGAAAAAACAAAAATAGAAAAGCCAGATACAGCGATTGATAAACAAAGAGGTCGACTGTACGTCATTGTAGGAGCTGCCAGATATCACCGGCTCTTCAACACGCAAGTTATACTTTTGTATCAGTCAAATCACATATTACTCGGGTAGATAATTTCCAGTAGATCCTTCATGTGTTAGCTCAAATCACCGACCAGTATGTTTTAAATAAGTGACCCACTGATCAGAGCAGATCGACTGGTCCGAACCCTTGACTGGTCCGAACCCGGGACTGGTTTCAAACAGTTTCGTTGGACAATAAAGCAGACTGTAAATGGATGGGTTTGTAGGCGCCCTTATAAACACAAACATTAAAAATCAGGAACGTGACGGTAAGCTGTCCAATATACAAAAAGAGTTAGAAACAGAAATACAAATAGCTAGAGCTTCATTTAAGGTTATTAATATAATATTCAAGAGGTTGCTAGTAGAATTGCAGTAAATCAACCATTCAAATCATTATGAAGCTGTGTGTAGTCTGTGGTCAGTCAAACAAACGGGCTTCCACATGGATAAATTGTCATTTTTGTGGAAATTGGTGTCACGCTCCTTGTGCAGATATCCCAGAACTAGCTACAAGCAGTATTAAAACAGAGAAGTGTTTTTGGGTATGCCCAAATGAGGAAAATCTGTGGACTAAAATCACAAGGGTATTAAAAGAGCATAACATCAAAGCTGCTTTCATAGAAAACCTGGAAGCTTTCTACAACAGATGGGAACATAAAAAGTCTGGGCTGAATGGTACTGCCCTTGATACTGGCCATGTAGTCACAAACTGTAAGGCTGGAGGTGATGTCCTGGTAGTCAGTAAATGTGGGGCTGATAGTGCTGTCCTGGGAGACAGTAATGGTGAAGCTGGAGATGCTGTCCTGGGAGACAGAAATGGTGAAGCTGGAGATACTGTCCTGGGAGACAGTAATGGTGAAGCTGGAGATTTTGTCCAGGTAGTCGGGAATTATACGCAGGAAGGAATACATATAAATGACCTCATAGAGGACAGGAGCCATAGTAGGGAAACAAGTGTAGTCAAAGATAAGATAAAACCAATATTGCAAACTAGAAATACCGCAGGAAATAGCAAACAAGAGGACTCCAATAGCAATAGTGAGGATAAATTACCAAAAACAACTGGTGGGAGCTCCATTGTTGGTGCTAGGGAGGATAGAAATAAGACAGGGAAACATGCACCAACAGGGAATACAGTCACAGAAACCCAAGGCAAACGGAAACCAAGCCTGTGCACATACTATGCACTTGGTATCTGCTGGCATGGGAAATCTGGAAAAACAGATGGGACATGCAACTATGACCACCCTAGAAAATGTCATGCCCATATGACAACAGGAAAATGCAAACTCCCTTCCTGTAAGCTTTTTCACCCTGAAATGTGTACCTCTTCAGTACAGGAAAGACTGTGCTATAACTTAAATTGCCAGGCATACCATCTAAAGGGGACAAAATGATACAAAACATCCAGGCCATGGGAAAACCTGGGTAGCCACAGCCACTCAAGAGGGAGAGGTTTTTTAGTGCCAGGAAGGAAAAAAAACTGGCAGGAAATGGCAGAAATCGTACAACAAATCCAGTCATTCCTGGAGTGGAACCACAGTCGATGGCCTCCACTCCAAACCAACAGATACAGATACTAATGCCGGAAAAAAAATCCCCCCCCAGTACCAACAATACCACCAGTCCGATAACATTCTTCTTTGCAAATATACAGGGTCTAAAGCCAGCAACAAACAACAAAATACCTTTCATCCATGGACTGCTTGCAGAGGCAAAGGCAATGTTCGCGGCTTTCACTGAGACCCACATAAAGGATCACTTGGACAACGAAATATGGATCCCAGGTTACAACCTATACAGATGTGACAGAGTGAACAGGCAAAAGGGGGGGGTTGGCCTGTACATTGCAGAGTCACTTGTTTGCACAGAACTGCTTAATGCCTCAAATGACGTAGTGGAAGTTTTAGCAGTAAAGGTCGAGAACCAAAACCTAGTCATTGTGGTAGTCTACAAGCCTCCGGATGCAACATCCCAGCAATTCCAGGAACAGCTGTTAAAAATTGACCACTGTCTGGAAAATCTTCCAGCTCCTGCACCCAACATCTTGCTCCTGGGGGATTTCAACTTAAGGCACCTAAAATGGAGGAATATAGCAAATAATATTGTTGCAGTAATAACACCAGGAGGCAGCTCTGATGAAAACTCACACTCACACGAGCTTTTAAATCTCTGCACAAAATTCAATTTAAACCAGCAAATAATAGAGCCTACTAGACTGGAGAATACACTAGACCTCATCTTCACTAACAATGATGATCTGATAAGAAATGTCACCATATCAAAAACAATATACTCAGATCACAACATAATTGACGTTCAGACATGTATGCGTGGAGCCCCAGACCGACAAAAGGAGACTAGTCACGAGGGAGCATTCACCAAATTCAACTTCAATAACAAAAACATAAAGTGGGACCAAGTAAACCAAGTCCTAACCGATATAAGCTGGGAAGATATACTAAGCAACACAGACCCAAACTTATGCCTAGAACAGATTAACTCGGTGGCACTCGATGTATGCACAAGGCTTATTCCTCTAAGAAAAAGGAGGAGTAGATGTAAAATAGAAAGAGACAGGCGCTCCCTTTACAGGCGACGGAAAAGAATAACAGAGCGGCTAAAAGAGGTCAATATATCTGAAATGCGCAGGGAGACACTGGTCAGAGAAATAGCAAGCATCGAACTTAAGCTAAAAGAATCCTTTAGGAGTCAGGAATCGCGGGAAGAACTAAAAGCCATAAATGAAATCGAAAGAAACCCAAAGTATTTCTTCTCCTATGCCAAATCAAAATCGAGAACAACGTCCAGTATTGGGCCCCTACTTAAACAAGATGGGTCCTACATAGATGACAGCAAGGAAATGAGTGAGCTACTCAAGTCCCAATATGACTCAGTTTTTAGCAAGCCGCTAACCAGACTGAGAGTCGAAGATCAAAATGAATTTTTTATGAGAGAGCCACAAAATTTGATTAACACAAGCCTATCCGATGTTATCCTGACGCCAAATGACTTCGAACAGGCGATAAATGACATGCCCATGCACTCTGCCCCAGGGCCAGACTCATGGAACTCTGTTCATCAAGAACTGCAAGAAGCCCCTATCACGAGCCTTTTCCATCCTATGGAGAGGGAGCATGGACACGGGGGTCGTCCCTCAGTTACTAAAAACAACAGACATAGCCCCACTCCACAAAGGGGGCAGTAAAGCAACAGCAAAGAACTACAGACCAATAGCACTAACATCCCATATCATAAAAATCTTTGAAAGGGTCCTAAGAAGCAAGATCACCACCCATCTAGAAACCCATCAGTTACACAACCCAGGGCAACATGGGTTTAGAACAGGTCGCTCCTGTCTGTCTCAACTACTGGATCACTACGACAAGGTCCTAAATGCACTAGAAGACAAAAAGAATGCAGATGTAATATATACAGACTTTGCAAAAGCCTTCGACAAGTGTGACCATGGCGTAATAGCGCACAAAATGCGCGCTAAAGGAATAACAGGAAAAGTCGGTCGATGGATCTATAATTTCCTCACTAACAGAACACAGAGAGTAGTCGTCAACAGAGTAAAGTCCGAGGCAGCTACGGTGAAAAGCTCTGTTCCACAAGGCACAGTACTAGCTCCCATCTTGTTCCTCATCCTCATATCCGACATAGACAAGGATGTCAGCCACAGCACCGTGTCTTCCTTTGCAGATGACACCCGAATCTGCATGACAGTGTCTTCCATTGCAGACACTGCAAGGCTTCAGGCGGACATCAACCAAATCTTTCAGTGGGCTGCAGAAAACAATATGAAGTTCAACGATGAGAAATTTCAATTACTCAGATATGGTAAACATGAGGAAATTAAATCTTCATCAGAGTACAAAACAAATTCTGGCCACAAAATAGAGCGAAACACCAACGTCAAAGACCTGGGAGTGATTATGTCGGAGGATCTCACCTTCAAGGACCATAACATTGTATCAATCGCATCTGCTAGAAAAATGACAGGATGGATAATGAGAACCTTCAAAACTAGGGAGGCCAAGCCCATGATGACACTCTTCAGGTCACTTGTTCTATCTAGGCTGGAATATTGCTGCACTCTAACAGCACCTTTCAAGGCAGGTGAAATTGCCGACCTAGAAAATGTACAGAGAACTTTCACGGCGCGCATAACGGAGATAAAACACCTCAATTACTGGGAGCGCTTGAGGTTTCTAAACCTGTATTCCCTGGAACGCAGGAGGGAGAGATACATGATTATATACACCTGAAAAATCCTAGAGGGACTAGTACCGAACTTGCACACGAAAATCACTCACTACGAAAGCAAAAGACTTGGCAGACGATGCACCATCCCCCCAATGAAAAGCAGGGGTGTCACTAGCACGTTAATAGACCATACAATAAGTGTCAGGGGCCCGAGACTGTTCAACTGCCTCCCAGCACACATAAGGGGGATTACCAACAGACCCCTGGCAGTCTTCAAGCTGGCACTGGACAAGCACCTAAAGTCAGTTCCTGATCAGCCGGGCTGTGGCTCGTACGTTGGTTTGCGTGCAGCCAGCAGCAACAGCCTGGTTGATCAGGCGCTGATCCACCAGGAGGCCTGGTCACAGACCGGGCCGCGGGGGCGTTGACCCCCGAAACTCTCTCCAGGTAAACTCCAGGTAAACTCCAGTTATGAATCTCTTAGACTTCGTGGATGCTGACCAGTTCCTGACAACTCTTCCTCACCAAATACGAACATTCATCAGAGAACGTAACCTGATTAAAGCTGAGGAAGTTGCTGAGGCTCACAATTCCTATAAAGACCTAAAGGGATCGAACCCTAAGGGTAAGGGTTCATCAGACCTTAAGAAATCAAAGCCTCTAGTGGAAAGTAAAAAGGGTTCTTTTATTCTTGTTTGTCATTTGTGTGGTGTTAAGGGACATAAACGTCCAGATTGTCCTTCTAAGAAGGTCCAAAAAGTTGGAAGATGTTTTAAAGTCTGTAATGACCAAGCACCCTTCTGTTCAGGAACAGTTAATGGACTTAATGTATCTACCATTTTACGAGACACTGGATGCACATGTATAATCATTTCTGATAAGCTGTTCCCTAACCTTGAAACTCATTCCTCTGCTATACTTTCACACTACTTGGGCCGTACAGACACTTTTCCTACCATCCGTTGTTACATTAGGTCTAAATGGTTCACAGGTTGGTCTGAAGCCGTACTAGCTCCCATCACTTCTTGCTCCGTACTAATAGGTAATGTAAAAGGTGCCATTCTTCCTTCTGAGGTTGACCTTTCATCACCAAAGATGGATATAAGTGTTTCAGATCCTCTTCCTGTGGAGTCAGAGAAGCCCCTCGAAAGTTCAGATGAGACAATGTCTCGTGAGATTCATGTGGGATTAAAAACCAGTGATGCTACTCTCGAAAGCGAGGTAGTAGGATCACCGGTTCACTTGTTAGATGAAAGTGAAGATATCACCTCTGATACCATAAATGTCTTGACTAGGGCTCAGACCAAAGCCCAGGCTTCTCCTACTGTCCATCCTTTGATTTTCCCTGACTTTAAGCCTTTAGATATATCGAAGGACTCCTTTGTCAAGTTACAACGTAATTGCCCTTCTCTTCAGAATTGCCATAATGCCGCTAAACAAAATCAAGTTATCCAAAGGAAAAACTTTTCATATAAATTTGAATATATAAAAGGTATCTTGTACAAGTCAGTATTCAAATTAAATTCAGATGAGATAGACTATTCCATCTTAGTTGTTCCAAGTCAATGCAGAGAGACTGTTCTTAAAATGGCTCATGACCTGCCAGTGGCCGGACATTTCTCGCATCGTAAAACCTTAAATAAAATTAGGGAAACCTATTGTTGGCCAAAAATGTCCTCAGATGTCAGTACCTATTGTAGATCATGTAAAGTTTGCCAACTGTCATCCTCCCGAGGTACCAGGCGAGTACCTATGGTCAAAATGCCTATCTTTACGGTACCGTTTGAAACAGTAGCTATTGACATCGTTGGTCCTTTATCTCCACTTTCATCTGGGGGACATAGATATATATTAACATTAGTTGATTATGCTTCGAGTTTCCCTGAAGCCATACCCTTAAAGACCATAACTACTACAGAGGTGGCTGAAGCCCTTTTGTCCATCTTCTCCAGAGTGGGCATCCCTAGAGAAATTCTGTCTGACCGTGGGACACAATTCACATCTGACTTAATGCAACATCTATACCAACTTCTGGGAGTGAAGCCTCTCATCACAACACCCTATCATCCCAGCTGTAATGGGAGGATTGAGCGCCAGCATTCGATTCTCAAGTCCATTTTAAGGAAACTTTGCTCCCATACTCCTAAGGAGTGGCATCGTTACCTACCCTGTGCTTTGTTTGCCATAAGGGAAGTTCCCAGTGACTCTTTGGGGTTTTCACCTTTTGAACTTCTCTATGGTAGACAGGCCAGAGGCCCATTGTCCATCCTTCATGACTTATGGACTAATGAGGAGGTAAATGCTGAGGTTCAGTCTTCTTACCAGTTTCTCCTTGACCTTAGATCCAAACTTGAGGAGACCTCTGACATAGTTTCGAAAAACTTAAATTTGTCAATGGACCAGTACAGAACCTATTTTGATTCCAAAAGTCAGAGGAGAAGTTTTAAAGTAGGTGATGAAGTTCTTGTACTTTTGCCTATCAAGTCAAATTATTAGTAGCATGAAAAGGTCCATATAAAGTATTAAAAATTTGTGGGAAAGTTGACTACCTCATAGAAGTCAAGGGGAAACCTAAGCTTTATCATAACATCCTCAAGAAATATTACCGAAGAAATTCGGTTAACTGCCTTAACAACTTTGACTTAGTTTTTCCACACAAACTTGATAAGACAACTGAAGAATGTAAAGTGTGCGTAATTGATACCTCTAACTTAGACTATGATGAAGAACTACAAGACTTGGTGACTCTCGACCACTCGGATGCAACCAACATTAATATTAATGAATCTTTGGATGACCATGAGAGACATGAACTACTTCAATGTGTGAGTAACTTTTCAGACGTCTTTACTGATATTCCAGGTGTTACCTCCACGGTAGTCCATAAGATTGACTTAGTGACGGACAATCCTATCAAACGAAAATTATACCCAGTTCCAGTTCACCTTAGGGATGCATTTGACCAAGAGGTAGACAAATTATTAAAACTAAAGATCATTGAACCTTCAGTATCTTCATATTGTTCACCAGTAGTCATGGTTAAGAAGGAGGATAATTCATATAGACTTGCTATTGACTTCAGAGGCCTTAATGCTATAACTCGGTGGGATGCTGAGCCTATGCCCTTAATAGATAGCGATCTACACAAATTTTATGACTCTTCCTTCTTTTCAGAGATTGATATTGCACAGGCATATCATAAAGTAATGTTAGATCCTTCTTCTAAGCAGTACACCGCTTTTCCTACACACCAAGGACTGATGCAATATAGAACTATGCCCTTCGGTTTGGTAACTGCCTGTGCTACCTACGTGAGACTGATGATAAAGGTCTTGGGTAATATGCCAAATGTTTCAGTTTATTTTGATAACATTTACGTAATGACATCTGCGTGGGGCGAACATATCCAAACATTAACATCAGTTTTGCGTAGGTTATGCTCACATGGCCTCACTGCCAAGCCGAAGAAATGCTTCCTTGGGTATAACAAGAATAGATATCTTGGATTGATACTTTCTAATAACACTCTGCAGCCTCTCTCCAGTAAGATCAAAGCTTTATTAGAATTTAAATTCCCCAAAACCAAGAAGCTCATGCGAAGCTTTCTTGGTTCTGTAAATTTTTATGCACAGTTTATCCCTAACCTTACTGATCTTACAGGCATCTTATCTGACTTCCTTAAAAAGTCTGTGAAGGAACCTCTTGAACTTTCCGACGTAGCTCGGGAAAAGTTTTATGAGATTAAAAGTATCTTCTCGAAAGACCCTGTACTTAAGATTCCAGATATTAATAAAACATTTTGTTTGAGAACTGATGCCTCCAATACTGGCTTAGGTGCGGTGTTACTACAATACCATGATGGTACTCCCTTCCCTGTATGCTTCCTAAGCCGGAAACTCCTTCCCGCAGAAACAAGATACTCCACAATAGAAAAGGAATGTTTAGCCCTTGTGTGGGGTATCTCCAAACTTAAATTTTATTTGCTGGGAAAAGAATTCATTTTAGAAACGGACCACAAACCTTTGATATACCTAGAAACTTTTAAGGGAACCAACAGTCGCCTCTTGAGGTGGACATTGGCACTCCAGGCTTTTAAGTACCATATTGTGTATATCAATGGTTCATCCAATTATTTCTCTGACTGGTTAAGTCGTGAGTCAGTAGATTTGTTGCCTTACGCAACTTCCACATGTTAGAACTTTTTCCTCGCCTATTCTTCTTATACTCCTTGACTATAAGTCTTGGTATGGGGGAGTGTGAGGGAAAAGTTCAATAGATAGGAGTAGAGATATAGTAATGATAGTTTCATTGCCGGCTACTAGTTAAGGTAGGGTGAGTCATGCTCCCGTTTTTCCCGCCTTTTCTCCCCCACCCCTAAATTGATAGTTTGATTGCCGGCTGCTTGTTAACGTAGGGTCAGTCTAGCTCCCGCTATCCCTTCCCCTCCCTCTTCCCCCCCCCTCGAAAGGTGACGTGTGGGGCTCTGGTCAAACAGTAAATCACTCGACTCGCAGCTCCCAACACTACTGTAAGTACCTGCCTGACTTGTATTCTAGTGGATTTATTGGTTAAAAGCTTCACTTTTGACCAATAATAAACTTAGTCCTTTCAGCCTTGCTCTATGTTGACTGTTGTAATAATCACCACGTCTTTTCAGTAATGTACACTGCCATGGAGAGTGATTATTTAAGCAGTGGGTAACCTGTATCTTTCCAGCTTGGATGTCAGAGAGGGTCACCTGGCAATCAACGAGCAGAAAAGGAGAAGGACTAACGTCCAGAGACTACTCCATTTTGTATTGAAGTACCTGTGCACCTGTATGAAATTGCAGGACATAACCCCACATCATTGCAGCGGTAAAGAACCTGCTTTCCTGTCATCGGGATATTATTCTCACGGCAATAATCTGTGAAGATCTAGCCAGTGGTGGTCACCAACACCTGCGACCCCCCCCCCCCATCATCAGCAACGGCTACGATTTCAACAACAGTCACCAACACCAGACACCCACGTTTTATATACATTTAAATTAGCGTTGAATTCAGTTATCATTTATATTTTTCATTTTTCATTTTCTTTAAAAATAGGATTAATATTTCATATTTAAGTGTTTTACATTTTATATTTTCTATATAATAAAGTGTTTGTCTGTTATTATTTCTTTTTCTATTCACTAATTTTCCTGAGGAGGAGCCAGCCTGAGTAATACTGACTGAAGTTGTTACAGAGCTGAGAAAGCCTTCACATTCATCAAATTAAATTTCCCAGACAAATAGGCCAAGAGGGAAACAAGTACATATTACATGTGTTCTGTGATGCGTCAACCAGAGGTTATGGCGCTGTAGCTTACATGAGTAATGCTGAAGGAAGTACACTAATTACTTCAAAGGCCAGGTTAGCACCCTTGAAGGTCAGAGCAGTACCACAATTGGAACTGACAGCACTCTATGTAGGTACAAAATGAGCTGTCTATCTCAACAAAGTACTTTATCATCTCACTATTGAAAAAACCGTGATCTGGAGTGATAATGAAGCAGTTCTCCAGTGGTTAAGAAATAATAAGAGTAAGTTGGTCTATGTACAGAACAGAGTAGCAGAAATAAAAGAGATGCAGAGAGATTATCTCTTTCTCCACGTTTCTACCGAAGAGAATCCAGCTGACATGCTGTCACGTGGTGTCCCACTCAAGAAAATTGTGGATAATAAATTATGGCTCCACGGACCGAACTGGCTCTCTAATGAAAATAACTGGCCTCAGCAAAAAGCTCACATTATGCCAGAAGAAACAGTCTGCTTGAACACAGCAGAAATAAGTTGTGTAAATACTGCAGACACAACAGAAATAGTCATTGATGGATCTAAATACTCATCTTTGGATAAACTCTTAAGAGTTACAGCTCTTGTCTAAATTCATTAAAGGAATAAAACCTGATTATGAATGTCTTGAACCCATTAAATACTGGGTGAAACTAATACAGAATGATGTTTTCTCTACAGAATATAAATTTCTGGAAACATAAGATAAATCCCCAAAGAAACCTGTCATGATTAATTCTTTAGGACTTTATCTCGACTCAGAAAAATTATAAGATGTCGAGGAAAAATTCATAATTCTTCACTACCTTAAGAAGTGGTACATCCAATATTGATCCCCAAGAATCATTGGCTAACAAAACTGATTGTGCAAAACGCCCACAGTAACGTGTTGCATGGTGGGGTAGCTGACACACTTTGTCATATACGACAATCCTACTGGATACCTCAAGGTCGACAAAGTGTGAAAAAACAAATAAGTGACTGTATTACTTGTCACTACGATATGCGAGTAAGTCAGTATGCAGGTCCACCTCCATATCCCTCTAAAAGAGTTTGTCATATCACTCCATTTGAGGTGACAGGTGTAGATTACACTGGACCAATAATTTTAACTATAACAGTTGACAAAGTTCCCATCAAGGTGTACATCTGTTTGTTCACTTGTGCTACAACTTGAGCAGTACATCTAGAAGTAGCCACTGACATGTCTGCTGAAACCTTTATCAAATTATTCAGAAGGTTTGCAGCCAGAAGGGCATGTCCCAGACTGATGATTTCAGATAATGCAACGAACTTTGTTGCTGGTGCTGCTTATATAAGCAAGATCTTTGATCAACCAGAAGTACAACAGATGCTGAATCAACGCAGTTGTCGTTTGAGATACATTCCACCTAAATCTCCATGGCACGGCGGATTTTATGAAAGAATGATCGGCATTGTAAAACGTTGTTTAAGGAAGACTCTTCATCGTCAGAGAATACTTAGAAGAATTCCGTACAGTTGTGACTGAAATAGAAAATAGAATCAACAACAGACCTCTAACTTATGTTACCGATGATCTGGACAATTTAGAAGTGTTAAGTCCATCTCATTTACTCCATGGCAGAAGGCTCGAACCTGTTCCTCCCATGAATGATAAAGAAATCATAGAGGATCCTACTTATTTCGAACGTTGATTGAACGTTGGGAGAAAATTTGGCGAAGACTATCTCACCTCATTGAGAGAACACTTCTATGGAGCTGGTGTTCCTGAAAATCATAAGTCCTTAAGATCTGGTGACATAGTGATTATTGACAATGATGGTCCGAGGTCCCAATGGCCACTTGGAAAAATTGTGACCATATATCCTGATGCAAATGGAATCATCAGGACAGTTGATGTTTTGAGCAAAGGTGTAGTGAATAAGCGGACAATAAATAAAGTAGTGCCGTTAGAATTACACAGTGTTGAAAACAAAATTAGTGATTCTCCAGAAACCACACAGACTAAAGCTGTTCAGAAAAGACAAGCAGCAGTGGTGGCGAGTGAGAAAATCAAATTAATGTTAAGTGATGAATAGTTCACCTGCAGCGGACCTCCGCCGCCCCTCAGTGTGGAGAAATTTTCTCCAGGAGGGGGGTATCAGCCCCCTTCAGCCTCTTTCAGCCCTGAGGGGCCCAGCCCTCTCAGAAGGGGCAAATATCTTGTTTACTGCTACAGCGAGTAATTGACCCCAGATGCAGTACCAGTATGTGACGTGGCTCGACGCTCCGTGTGGTCCTGTGTTGCAAAGTGTAGCTTAATAAAAGACAGTTCATATCTTTCCTTAGCAAGACAATTAAGGAAAATCCTGCTCCCACTTTATTACCATAGTAAAGATAGTGGACATTGTTGTCTATGCTTAAGACAGCAAGATTTAAACATTCTGCTTTGCTTCATCGAGGAAGTGGCAAGGAAGCAAAAGTACTAGGTCAGCTTTTCCTTTGTGCTGGGGGCAGTGACGGCGTGGGGCGCTGTGGCGTCTTCAGATTACTTTTGACTCTACTGAGAGTGACACTGATGCCAGGATAGCCAACAAAGAACGATCTGTGCATTAGTGTGAACAAAGTGTCTCACAAACCACGATAAACACTTGCAGAGAAGTGCAATCAACTTCTTAGTGATATTGTGTGAACAATTATTGATGAACAGTGTAACAACGAGTGTTGCGATCCAACAGAGTGTAGTGCGACATTCTTCAAAGAACACTATTCTTCAATCAACTCAACGGATATCCGGGCGTAATTATGGGTCAGATACATATACCCAGGTAAGTGTTCTAACTCGTGATGTACTACTATTGACTGCGCAGTTGAGTATAAAATCGTGAGTTAGTCACTTATCATAAAACCCGGTGATATGCGGACCTTTGAGTCCGCACAAGTAAGTTTGTCAGCCATCAGTGAATGAAATATGCTGACATAACACCCCCTAGGGGTAATTTATAATCTTACAAATTATAACTCTTTACAGCCCGTTGAGAGATGACTTCGACAGCTTCTCAAGACCTCGTCTGCAGGGGCGGCTGTGCAGGCGATGAGCTGTCTTTCTAAGTTAAGTTTCCCTTTAAACTTAGCTGGTAATGCCATTTCTCAACATCATGAGACATTACCAGAACTAAGTCACACACCTCCAACTAATACACAATCACTTTACTAAGTTCATGTTAACTATTCATTAACTAAAAATATTAATACAATTTACCCACCAAATTTATGTTATAATCATCAAAACATAAAACTGTTTTGCACAGTATGAAAATAACAGCATCGAAAGTCAAGTCTGACCCGAAACTGCTGTATAGACACATCAGGAGGAAGACAACAGTCAAAGACCAGGTGATCAGACTGAGGAAAGAAGGTGGGGAACTCACATGAAATAATCACAAGATATGTGAGGAGCTCAACATAAGATTTAAGGAAGTATTTACAGTAGAGACAGGAAGGGCTCTCGGAAGACAGCACTGAGGGGAACACCGACAGGGAATATACCAACAAGTGTTGGATGACATACAAACAACGGAAGAGGAGGTGCAGAAGCTGCTAAGTGACCATGATACCTCAAAGGCGATGGGTCTGGACAACATCTCCCCATGGGTCCTTGGAGAAGGAGCAGAGATGCTGTACATACCACTAACCACAATCTTCAATACATCCCTTGAAACTGGGCAACTACCTGAGGTATGGAAAACGGTACATGTAGTCCCCATTTTTAAGAAAGGAAACAGAAACGAGGCACTAAACTACAGACGAGTGTCTCTGACGTGTATAGTATGCAAAGTCATGGAGAAGAATATCAGGAGGAGAGTGGTGGAGCACCTGTAATGGAACAAGATTATAAACGACAACCAGCACGGATTCACGGAAGGCAAATCCTGTGTCACAAACCTTCTGGAGTTTTATGACAAGGTAACAGAAGTAAGATGCGAGAGAGAATGGTGGGTTGACTGCCTTTTCCTGGACTGCAGGAAGGCTTCATTGCTCTGGCAGCTACCAGTTTGGTAGCCACCAGAGCAATGAAACTTATGGGGGAGGTCCTAGGTGTTACCCCATCTCAACAGTGGTACCGACTCAGGGAGAACCCCCTCCAAATGATAGAAGCTGGTCCAGAGCGCAGTGTACCGCCATCCATCGGCTTCGTTTGGGCTTTCCCACAGTCAAGATGATGGTAGACAAGGCTGAGGAGGACATGTGCCAGCACTGCCAGCACTTTGTCCAGCTCCCCCTCACACACTATCTTCTGGAGAGTGAAGTTACTGAGACACTCTGCAGGCAACTAGCACTGATGTCCCCTGCCAAAGAGGACCCAGAGATGACTTCAGCTACTCTAGCGTACCATGGAATCAACGAACCAGACAAGCTGTTGCCCGTGATAACGACATATCCTCCTCCTCCTCTCTAGTGGCCACAGTTAGGAGTACATATGGTGTTGTCGCATATGAGATGAACTGACCAGAAGAGTGCTTGAGCAGCATACGTTGCATCATTGTAGACCCCTTTCTCATTCGGGAGCCAGAGACGGGTCATCGCAAGATCAAGACCCGTGTCAGGACTCCGGTCTTGGCGATCTTTATACACACATACATATTGTTTGTAACGGCTTGACAAAGCTCCTGGAGAGCGAATTTGCCACAATAAAATGTCACATTACTTGCACATGTGTCCTTACTTAACACAGTGTTATTTTGTCTTCCAAAGCTTTATTTCTCAAACTGACAACACCTCATTAGAGCGGTTTTAAATTTTTCATTGCTGGGGAATTATGACTTGGGGAAGGTTCATGGAACTATTGCCATGAGCAGGTACTCTTTTGTAAATTTAATATATCTATTCCTGATTTTTGTTACTTGAGAAGCCTTTTCAGTTCACCTTCGTATGATTCGTATTGGATTGTAAAGCTGCTATTTTTTCTATTAAAATTTATAAAATGTTTTGGTATTTTTTCCGTGAAATTACTTGATAATGCCTCTTTGGATATGGAAATTGATGGATTTTATGAAATGAATAATGTCCATTAGGTCAGGCTGTGCACGAACAAGTCGTCAGTTTGCTTACAGTAAATTTCCTTGGATATGTTGTTTTCTGTGCAAGAACTGGGAAATGTCTTCAAATTTTTAGCAATGGTAGATTTTTTTTCAAATGAAGCTTTGTATTAATTTTGGACTGTGAAACTTTTAAAGCGCAAATTTTAATTAATAAACAAGTCAGTTTCTACGCATTAACTATAGTATGCCTCTTCTGATAGTCTCAGTTTATAAATACTGGTGTATCTTTCCTACAGAAATATTTGAATTGATTCTGGATATTTGTAGCTACTTTCCCAATTTTAAAAAAATGGGAAGATATAAATACCGGTTTTCAGACGATAATTTGCTAATGCCTCTTTCAATCTATTTCAAATCTTCATCTCTGAAAACTTGAGAACACTTCTGAGTAGCATCAAACATAAGTAAGTAAGTAAGTAAGTGAGTAAGTAAGTAAGTAAGTTTATTAAGTAAGTGAGTAAGTAAGTAAGTAAGTTTATTCAGGTATACACAAATACAGTTACATAGAATTATCATACATAGCAGCATATGTGTAGAGAACCTGGGATAACCCAAAAAAGTCGGAGTGACATATTCATCGACACCATACCTAACCCTTCTAGGGTAGGGTAGGTGCCTGAGTCCGAGCTTTTAGCTCATAAGACTGTCATTCCCATTTGCTCCCTTGGGGCGGGGATGGCAGACCAGAGAGGCCTAGCTTGTGGCTAGGCCTGGGGACAGTTGGTCCCAAAGATGAGGAGGTACTTGTGCCTCCTCCCATGAGAGACTTCGGTCTCAGACACTCCCTAAAGAGGGAGCCAAGGCCGGGCCACCACTTGGAAAAGGCCCGGGCCGGGAGAATACCGGCTAATCTTTAATAATAAGTGACTTATTTCCATTGGTTCTGTTTTGGGATATTAGTTTCTCTGCAGTAACTAAAGAATGTCTCTTTTGATTTGCTCTAAACTATCGTAGATAATGTATCCGTCTTAGTGGAAAGATGGAATTAATAAGAGGGTGCGTGGATGCCATTTTGCCATTATTATTCAAGAATTTGGTATATTAGTTTCTGTGTGATACCATGTGAATGTCTCTTTTGACTGGCTTCAAATTTTCATTGTTAACATTTAACTGTATAACAAATTTATACTGCTCTCTGTACTTTCTTATGCGTGCACCATAATAGAGGGAGCTGGGCTTACACAATACTTGGGTACATTTCTTGGACTATTGACGCAGAGGGACATCGGCTGATGCAACTTGGTCTCTTCACTACCATAAGCATCTGTGTGGATTTCTCATACGGTATGAAGCAAATTTCTGGGTTATGTTGTGTTGTCCTCTGTCCCTAAAAAAATCCATATACATAACATACCACAAGGGAATAATATACGGCTGTCCGTTTTCTGCAGCAAGAACAGAAAACGGGCAGCCAATGTGCGCAGTAGAATTAGATATGTCAGATCTTCACTGGCTGGCTTCTTGGCTACAGGTAAACTTTCTAGGATCATTGAGTTAAGGGGTTTTGGGCTTACGGGGAACACTGTTCTCGGATAACGCAATGACCAAAACACATCTAGTTTTCAGTGGGCTGGAGTTTATGGAAAGTTAGTCTTAAAACTTGAGAAATGTACTTTGTGTACTAAACCTTGCTGCTACTGCATGGGTTCCTGCCTCATATTTTATGTGATTTGTTCGCAATCATGTTATTACGACTTCTTGAGACATGTAGTTATTATTATTGTTGTTATTGATGTTGCTGTTGTTATTGTCATTATTATTTACATAAGAACATAAGAACATAAGAACGAAGGAACACTGCAGAAGGCCTACTGGCCCATGCGAGGCAGGTCCAAGTCCCTACCGGCCTAAGCCAATGCACCCAACCTAGTCAGGTCAGGTCACATTGACTTAAGGGAGGAACACGGCAACCGACCTGTTAGCACAAGCTATCAGGTCTAACTCACACCCACCCACATCTACTCATGTATTTATCCAACCTATTTTTAAAGCTACACAACGTTCTGGCCTCTATAACGGTACTTGGGAGTTTGTTCCACTCATCCACAACTCTATTACCAAACCAGTACTTTCCTATATCCCTCCTGAATCTGAATTTTTCCAACTTAAAACCATTGCTGCGAGTCCTGTCTAGGCTAGATATTTTCAGCACACTATTTACATCCCCTTTATTTATTCCTGTCTTCCACTTATAAACCTCAATCATATCCCCCCTAATTCTACGTCTTTCTAGAGAGTGCAGTTTCAGGGCCCTTAGTCTATCCTCATAGGGAAGGTTTCTGATACATGGGATCATCTTTGTCATCCTCCTTTGTACATTTTCCAGAGAATTTATATCCATTCTGTAATACGGTGACCAAAACTGTGCAGCATAATCTAAATGAGGCCTAACCAAGGATGTATAGAGTTGAAGAACAACCTGAGGACTCCTATTATTTATGCTTCTTGATATGAAGCCAAGGATTCTATTAGCTTTATTGCGAACACTTATGCACTGTTGTCTTGGTTTCAGATTACTGCTAACCAGAACTCCTAAATCTTTTTCGCAATCCGTAATATTAAGATCTACATTATTTAGTTTATATGTGGCATGGTTATTGTCCTGTCCAACATTTAGAACTTTGCATTTGTCTATATTAAACTGCATCTGCCACTTCTCCGACCACTGCATCAGTCTATTCAAATCTTCCTGGAGTGCTCGAATGTCCTCGTCAGAATGAATTCGACGGCCTATTTTGGTGTCATCGGCAAACTTGCCGATGTCGCTCTTTATGCCCTCATCTATGTCGTTTATGTAGATTGTGAACAGCAGGGGGCCCAACACTGACCCCTGTGGAACACCGCTCGTGACGCTTCCCCACTCTGATTTCTCCCCATTTATGCAAACTCTCTGCTGCCTATTTGTCAACCATGCCTCTATCCAGGAAAAAATTTCTCCTCCTATTCCATGTGCTTTAATTTTCCTCAATAGTCTCTGATGTGGGACCCTGTCAAAAGCCTTACTGAAGTCCATATACACAATATCATATTCATTACCATGATCTACCTCCTCAAATACCTTAGTGAAAAAAGTTAATAAATTCGTAAGGCAGGAACGCCCCTTTGTAAAACCATGCTGAGATTCGTTGATTAATTTATGCTTTTCAAGGTGGCTACGAACTGCCTCGGCAATTATTGATTCCATAAATTTTCCCACTATGGAGGTTAGGCTTATTGGTCTATAGTTCGAAGCTAAGGACCTGTCACCTGTTTTGAAAATAGGTATCACATTTGCCATTTTCCACTTATCTGGCACCATGCCAGTTTGTAGTGATATGTTGAAAAGATTAGCCAAAGGTGTGCTAAGCTCCTCTTTACATTCCTTTAGAACCCTTGCATACAGTTCATCAGGGCCTGGGGATTTGTTAGGTTTTAATTTATCTATTTGCCTAAGGACCATGTCACTTGTGACCCTAATAGTGCACAGTTTATTATCGTCCTGTTCTACATAATTTATCATTACTGGAATATCGCTGGTATCCTCCTGTGTAAAAACTGAGAGGAAGTATGTGTTAAAAATTCTACACATTTCCTTATCACTGTCAGTGAGCTGACCCGAGGAACTTTTGAGTGGGCCTATCTTGTCCCTGATCTTACTTCTGTATACCTGAAAGAATCCTTTTGGGTTAGTCTTCGATTCTCTTGCAACTTTAACCTCATAATCTCTTTTTGCTTTTCTAATTCCCTTTTTTATTTCTCTCTTTAACTGAATATATCGATTTCTTAATTGCCCCTCTCCTCTTTTGATTTGCCTATATATGCCTCTCTTTTGACCAATCAGATATTTTAATCTATTGTTCATCCATTTAGGATCATTTTTGTTTGATCTGATTTCCCTATTTGGAACATAATTTGACTGAGCAGCTAGAACTATGCCCTGGAAAGCATCATATCGGCAACCATCACCACCTACCTGACCCCTAGTCAGGTCATTCCAGTTCAGCCCACCTAAGTAATTTTTCAGTCCTATGAAATCAGCCAAGCGAAAGTCAGGGACGGAGACTTGATTGCCATTATTAGGGGAATTCCATGATATGTTAAAACTGAGTGATTTGTGATCACTCTCCCCAAGCTCATCATTAACCTCAAGATTATTAATTAGTGTTTCCCTACTGGCAAGAACCAAGTCAAGGAGGTTATTTCCCCTAGTTGGCTCTGTCACAAACTGTTTTAAAAAACAATCCTGGATCGTATCAAGAAAGTCACCCGACTCTAAATTTCCTGTCAAATTGCTCCAGTCAATCTGTCTATAGTTGAAATCTCCCATTAGCACAACATTTTCGTATGTAGATGCCTTACGAATTTCGTCCCATAGAAGTTTACTGCACTCCCTATCAAGATTTGGGGCCCTGTAAATCACACCCAAAATTAGTTTTTCTCGGCCCTCGAGAAGCTGTAACCAAACAGATTCAGTGGCTGACGCTTCTAATTTAATATCTTGTCTAACACAACAATTTAAATTGTCTCTGACATACATCGCTACTCCACCACCTTTCCTGTTGACCCTGTCAGTGTGGAATAATTTATAGCCTTGTATGTGACATTCAGAGGGCATCTCTCTATCTTTCAGATTGAGCCAGGTCTCTGTTATAGCAATAATATCTATGTTTCCTGCACTTGCAATTAATCTTAGCTCATCTATCTTATTTCTAACACTCCTGCTATTAGTATAGTAAACCTTAAGGGAGCTAGTCCCTTGCTGCCCTCTGCTGTCCCCCTTTGTTTGCTGACCTGTTCTATTGTCTTTATTTATAACTTCATGCTGAATGCCTTTTTGTTGCAACCTGCTTGTTTCCCACACACACCCATACCTCTATCTTCCATCAGTTTAAAATCATAGGCATTTCACCAATGGCCTTCTCAATCGAGTCTGCAAGTGCTACCACCCCTGCCCCAGAGAGATGAACCCCATCCCTTGCATACATATCATGTTTGCCATAAAAGTTGTTCCAGTTGTCAATGAATGGGATTGCAAGTTCCTTGCAGTATCTGTCTAGCCAGCAATTTACACCAATTGCCCTAGACAACCATTCATTTCCTACTCCCCTTCTAGGCAAGATGCTACATATGATTGGGATCCCTCCCTTAGACTTAATGAAATCTATAGCTGACCTGTACTTATCTAGCAGCTCTTCTCTCCTACCCTTCCCAATATCATTTCCACCAGCACTGAGACAGATAATGGGCTTGTTCCCATTACCTGACATGATATTATCCAGTCTGTTGACAATGTCCCCAACACCAGCTCCAGGGAAGCACACTCTATCTCTCATCTTCTTATTCCTATTACAAAAAGCACGGTCAACATATCTTACCTGAGAGTCACCAACCACAAGAATGCGCTTACCTTCATTAGCAGGGGCAGTAGTACCCTTACCTTCACTGGCCACTGAAGTACATTCATCCTGGAGAACAGAGAAGCGATTTCCTACCTTCAGATCTTCACTCTTAACTTTCCTTACTCTGATGCGCCTCCCATTACTGTGAACAACTCGCCACTTGTAGCAGGTACTGGGCTGCACCTCACTGCTGGTAGCCGTTGCTACCTCCCCACCTACAGCCTCCTCACAGTGAGAGACAGACTGCACCTCACTGCTAGAAGCCTCATTCCCCACATCTCCAACCACCTCACACTCTCTCCCAGGCCCATTGAGGTGGACCTTCAGCCTCCTAATCTCCTCCTGGAGAAGCAAGACCTCCTCCTTCAACTCTCCAACCTCAGTTTTTAAAACACTGCAGAAGCAAGCCATGCTTTGTAACCGTCCACGCTAATCCCCAAAGCAGCTCAGGGTCTGTGACCTCACGTGACGACTGACCACTGAACACTGAGACAAGTAGGAATTTTTAGGACACCTAGGTCACAAAAATGTCTCCCTTCGATACCTACCATCTACCTCTCCACACGTTGCTCTAGACCTATATTAATTGCAAATGAAATGTACATACACACCAGGAATTCTGGTAAAATTATTATAATTTTTGTGAACTGTATATTAAAATTAATAAATGATTACATATACACATTTATATAACAGAAGGAGAATTTATAATCATAACACTCACCAATTTGTCTGGAGATTACTGTGTATCATACTCAAAAACCTCCCTCTAACTAAATTTATGATGATAATACTGGCCAGAATTACAAACATAATTTAGATAGCTTATCTGAGGTTCCTGGAGCAGTCCTGTACATTGATTTAATGCTCAAATTATGCAGAAATGCACATCCAACAATTTGGGCTCCTATTTGAGAGGTGTAAGCCCAATATAACCTCTTGAGTAACGAAAATTATACACCTTATTTTCACTAACGTTTTCTTGGCTCATTCAAAAAACATGGCGACTCTCTGCTCCTCAGCGCAGGCGCCGAGCTTCCCATTTTTTATAATATAATTTTTATTAAATACAATATATTTTATTTATTTACATACAAATACACTATTTTCGGAAAATGTACTATATATTTTCCACAAGGCGTATGGAAATATAATAATAATAATAATAATAATAATAATAATAATAATAATAATAATAATAATAATAATAATAATAGTAATAATAAAAATAATAATATCTTTATTTACTACAAGTACATGCAAATGGTATACAGGCTTAACTGACATCGGTGACATACTACTATATAGAAAGCCGCTTGCATGCTGAGCATTTTGGGCAAATTAGGTCAGTGTCCCAGGATGCGACCCACACCAGTCGACTAGCACCCAGGTACTCATTTTACTGATGGGAACATAGACAACAGGTGTAAAGAAACACGCCCAATGTTTCTACCCTGGCTGGGAATCGAAGTCAGACCCTCGCCGTGTGAAGCGAGAGCTTTAGCCACCAGGCCACCAGATGCCTAACGTTTCCATTCGTTCGTGGAATGAACCCCAGTCGTTCAGTTGTGAGGTGAGGTTACTACCAAATGAGTTATGAGCCTCAAAATTAAGATGTATTAAAGAAATTAAATGATTCAGTAATGATTTTTGCTGGAGGTACTTACAAGGAAGAAATACCAACGAGTGAGAGTCATGATCAGGTCATTTATCACATCGCTAGCTGTGCAGTAATACGTAGCTTAGCACTCCCTATCACCGGGGAATGCAGCATACCCCAGGGCACCATTGGTAAGGTCAACACCCCACCGTGACCGCCAGGGCGCCCAGAACTCACTCTACATTAACATCTTCTCTGTGTAACTTCCTCCTCATCAGTATCTTCCCCAAGCATAACATCTCTTCCTCTTTATTATTAAAAAAAAATGGACATTCAGCATTGTGGTTTTACCCTACTCAGTAGTGATAGTTACACAGTGGGAACCTTCTCTCGTGTATAACTCTCTCTCTCTCTCTCTCTCTCTCTCTCTCTCTCTCTCTCTCTCTCTCTCTCTCTCTCTCTCTCTCTCTCAAAACCGCTCCTATGTATTCCCTCTCTCCATCAAAACCGCTCCTGCATAACCCTCTCTCCATCAAAGCCACTACTATATAACTTCTTCCCATCAAAACGGCTCCTGCATAACCCTCTCACCGTTAAAACCACTTCTATATAACCCTCTCTCCATCAAAACCACTACTGTATAACCTCTCTCCATCAGAACGGCTCCTGCATAACCCTCTCACCGTCAAAACCACTCCTGTATAACCCTCTCTTCATCAAAATTTCTCCTGCATAACTCTCTCAAAACCACTCCTGCATAACCCTCTCTTCGTCAAAACCGTTCCTGTATAACCCTTTCTCCATCAAAACCGCTCCTGTATAACGCTCTCCTTCAAAACTGCTCCTGTATAACTCTCTCCGTCAAAACCGCTCCTGTATAACTCCGTTTAAACCTCTCCTGTGTAACTCTCTCCGTCAAAACCGCTCCTGTATAACTCTCTCCGTCAAAACCACTCTTGTATAACACTCACACCGTCAACACCTTTCTTAAAACACCTCTGTCGAACCTCCATATCAACACTTGGTCTGCATAACCCTATCCCCGTCTTACACTTCTCTGAATAGCACTCTCCCCATCGACACCTCCCTTGTATAACACTGTACTTAACAACACCTCCCTTATATAACACTGTACCTAACAACGCCTCCCCTGTATAACACTGTACCCAACAACACCTCCCTTGTATAACGTACCCAACAACACCTCCCCTGTATAACTCTGTACCCAACAGTACCTCCCTCGTATAACACTGTACCTAACAACACTTCCGCTGTATGACACTGTACCCAACAGCACCTCCCTTGTATAACACTGTACCCAATAACAACTCCCCTGTGTAACACTGTACCCAACAGCACCTCCCTCCCTTGTATAACACTGTACCTAAGACACATATGCAACAGTTAGACAACTTTATTCCGAAACGTTTCGCCTACACAGTAGGCTTCTTCAGTCGAATACAGAAAGTAGGCAGGAACAGTAGAGATGTGAAGACGATGTAATCAGTCTCCGCACTGTCGCTTGATCTTCAGATAGTTCCTGACTATGGAACTGAACTTCTCCAGGCCGAGGGACTGACAACCTCAAATTCTACGACTTTAAGGGTGATGGACTGATTACATCGTCTTCACATCTCTACTGTTCCTGCCTACTTTCTGTATTCGACTGAAGAAGCCTACTGTGTAGGCGAAACGTTTCGGAATAAAGTTGTCTAACTGTTTCATATGTGTCTTACCTAACAACCTGTCGGTATTGTATACCATTTTGATGTTCATCTTGTCAGACACTGCAACACGTGGCATCTTGGTACAGAAAACACCTTGGACAAGCTTTTCAAGTGAGAAGGGTTGGATCTGAGAGGGACATGACCTCTCAGTTGCCTTTCACTACTACTACTACTACTACTACTACTACCCTGCACCTCTCCTTCCGACAGTATTTAAGTCTCCGCACTGTCGCTTGATCTTCAGATAGTTCCTGACTATGGAACTGAACTTCTCCAGGCCGAGGGACTGACAACCTCAAATTCTACGACTTTAAGGGTGATGGACTGATTACATCGTCTTCACATCTCTACTGTTCCTGCCTACTTTCTGTATTCGACTGAAGAAGCCTACTGTGTAGGCGAAACGTTTCGGAATAAAGTTGTCTAACTGTTGCATATGTGTCTTACCTAACAACCTGTCGGTATTGTATACCATTTTGATGTTCATCTTGTCAGACACTGCAACACGTGGCATCTTGGTACAGAAAACACCTTGGACAAGCTTTTCAAGTGAGAAGGGTTGGATCTGAAAGGGACATGACCTCTCAGTTGCCTCTCACTACTACTACTACTACTACTACTACTACTACCCTGCACCTCTCCTTCCGACAGTATTTAAGTCTCCGCACTGTCGCTTGATCTTCTACTTCAACTTCGTCCGTTCACACAGTTGCTCTCCACCACAAGAAGCCTCTCTTCGACCCCGCCGGGGTCACATCCTTTTCACAATGCTGTCGAATCGTGTGAAAATCAAGCCTGTGAATGGTGCAATAAATGACTCCTCGAAGTTAGCTTTAGCTACCGTCGTAAGGACCTGCCTGCAGGTCAAATTTACGGCAATCCACTCTCTGAAAGACTCCTTCATTGTCGTCTGCACAGACGATACGGAAGCACTAAAACTAATGGACGACTCTTCAATCAGGACCCTACAAACGCAACAATTCACTCTATCCCCGTCTCCATTCTTGAAGTCGAAACGTTCTGTCTTTGTGAAAAGACTGGACAATATCGTCACCTCTCTCTCTACTGAAGCACTGAAGACATCTATTGAGGAACAAAACACCTGGGCCTCGGTAGACAGCATCTCCAAGATCCCCAACGCCTCATCTATGCTGAAGATTACATTCTCAGACATCTCCATGGCTGCCCAAGCTCTCTCTGACGGTCTGGCCATCTCATATTACCACATTCACCCAAGTCATATAGAACAAGAACGTTTCACATACATCTCCCACTGCTGGACCTGCTACTCCTATAAACACACCACCAAGGACTGCCCCATCAAGGATATGAAGTTTTGTTCAAAATGTGGGAATGATGGACACGATTTCAGATCCTGCACCATTACTACAGCACCAACATGTCTTAACTGTAAGGGTAATCATCATACCCTTGCAGCTAAGTGCCCACTCAGGAAAGAAATCATATTGAAGAAAACTAAAGTTCTGAAGAACACCTCCAATTCACCGACACACGCTGCAATAACCAAACCACAAACCGACACCACCAAGACTCGACACGCTAATCTACAGGCACCATCGCCCAGCAACTCCCTCTCTCCACTCCCCGACGGTGCTCCCTCAAAGGTGCTGTACTGCATGGTGTATGCACACCTTGCAAACGCAGCAAACCCCGGCACTTTCAACATCACGATTAACGAACTATTCCGTCTGAACAACATGCCTGCCTTCAATTTTCCGGACTCCACACCTTCAGAAGACATCCTCAAGATCCTTCCCAACGTCATGAACTTTACTGCTCCTGCAGACCTGTCTCCTGCCCAAGCAACTGCTCCTGTAACTTCTATAACCACTTCCACCGCTGACAACGTTGATCAAGTTGCCTCAGCCACCGTCTCCCACCTCTCCCAGCCTGCTGTTACACAACCATTACACCTCACAGCTGCTCCTGTCGACCCTCAGTCACCTGCTACAACCATTGTAGATTCTCCCAATGAATTCACTCCAGATGAGGAAGATAACGACGACTCCAGTAAACCCTCATGGGAAAACCTTACCTTTTACACTTCTCCTTCAAATGCTGACACCATGACGTGTACTGAACTCTACAAAAGCCTCGGTGCTGGAACAGTCAAGTATGCCTGTGAATCACCGCTTCACTTCACACTCACCCAAGTTCTTGAGTTCATCAAGCCTCTACGTTTCACCTTCAGTAACAAGGCTAAACTATACCACCTATCTAGAAGCAGCTTCAAAAAGTTCGAAAATGGCTCCATTGCTAACCTGCCTCCTCAGTTACTCCTATAACTCCCATATGTGTTCTACCCTCTGATGTGACCTAGCCTGCTGCCAGCTACTCAAGATTCAAGACTTCAACTACCACAAGTTCAATGCAACAGTCCCTGCTATTCCTGTTCTCAAGTCTGCACCACGATCGCCTTAGCTGCTGGGTTAAGCCCTGGCTCTGTTTCTCTGACTAAGAACACTCCTCTCCAGAGCTATTCTTCATCTGTCCCATCTTCCCCGCTCATCCCATTGGGATCTTACCTGAACTTGTTTGCTTTGCTTTGATCTTCAGATAGTTCCTGACTATGGAACTGAACTTCTCCAGGCCGAGGGACTGACAACCTCAAATTCTACGACATTAAGGGTGATGGACTGATTACATCGTCTTCACATCTCTACTGTTCCTGCCTACTTTCTGTATTCGACTGAAGAAGCCTACTGTGTAGGCGAAACGTTTCGGAATAAAGTTGTCTAACTGTTGCATATGTGTCTTACCTAACAACCTGTCGGTATTGTATACCATTTTGATGTTCATCTTGTCAGACACTGCAACACGTGGCATCTTGGTACAGAAAACACCTTGGACAAGCTTTTCAAGTGAGAAGGGTTGGATCTGAGAGGGACATGACCTCTCAGTTGCCTTTCACTACTACTACTACTACTACTACTACTACCCTGCACCTCTCCTTCCGACAGTATTTAAGTCTCCGCACTGTCGCTTGATCTTCAGATAGTTCCTGACTATGGAACTGAACTTCTCCAGGCCGAGGGACTGACAACCTCAAATTCTACGACTTTAAGGGTGATGGACTGATTACATCGTCTTCACATCTCTACTGTTCCTGCCTACTTTCTGTATTCGACTGAAGAAGCCTACTGTGTAGGCGAAACGTTTCGGAATAAAGTTGTCTAACTGTTGCATATGTGTCTTACCTAACAACACCTCCCTTGTATAACACTGTACCCAACAGCACCTGCCCTGTATAACAATGTACCCAACAACATTTGCCCTGTATAACACTGTGCCCAACAGCACCGCCGTTGTATAGCACTGTACCCAACAACACCTCCCTAGTATAGTACTCTACCCATCAACATCTCTGCATTACAATCACTTTATCAGCATCTCACATCATGAAATTCAGATAATTATAGCGATAAAACAAAAGCTGAAAACAGTGTATGTAAAATAAATGGTGGGGTGAAGATAGGCATAGTCAGGAAAAGGAACGAATGAATAATGATAGCAGTTTGCTGGGTCACATGCACAGAGTTTTGGGATTAATTTTTTAAGTGCTCCTTATTTCTGTTCGTTGGTTTGGTGTACGAGGCGTCCATGTCTGTAGCATCTAAACACAGTCTCCTTAACCTACTTTCCTCTGAGTTTTTAAGCATTGTTCTTGTAATGTGTTCATCAACAGTCTTTGTGTTCAAGGAAATCTTGTGTGAAAGCTGAGCGCAGTCTCATTGATGTACAGTTGAGGGAGAAAAGTTTCTCTGTTCTCTCGTGGTATAAACCTTGGTAATAAATACCGACAAGTTGGTTTAGAAAGACACGTAAGCAAACACTATGACATATTTATTAGAAAACGTTTCGGTCCTGGGACCTTGATCACTTCTAACATACAAAGAAGTAAAGAATGATTTCATGAATAAATTAACGCAGCTTGTAACGACGATGATGATTGGTTGACAAAATTTATTGCCGGTGCTTTCTGTAGATTTATTAATGCAGACATGAATTACCGTTCACATGTTATATCCAGTATTATAAAACCATAAAAATTATTTGAAAAGGTGACCAAATATATTGTAAGGTAAGAAGAGTTTTATGATAACAGGTCCATTATAATCATACATCGGTCAAATTTACTCAAGTGATGCATAATTTTGCTGGACGAGTTGGGTAACGTGAGGCTAAGCATACATATTTTCTTGCAGATAACATTATGCAACGCAATTTTTGTTCCTGGCAAGCAAGTGCTATTTTTTAATTCATTTTATTGCAAAACAATAGAAAATGCACATTATTCCTTTGAAACTTTGCTTTTGTTGCTTACAAGGTGAATTTTTGACAAAAAAAATGGCTAAATTTCGACATTTTTTCCTAGTTTTGGATGTAAAACAAAAACATATAATTAAATAAATGAAATTTACATAAATAAAATAAAATTTACACAAGTTACACATAATTACACAACAAGTTCCACATAATTGTCAGCCTTGTTGTTGCCCAGAAAACCCTGTGATACAGCTACAAAACTCTCCCAGGCTTTCTTTTCCTTCTCTGTGAGCTTCTTTGAAAATTCTGAGCATTCCATGATTTTCCTGACTTGTGGTCCAGTGAAGATGCCAGCCTTCACCTTTGTCTCTGATAGCTTGGGAAAGAAGTACTGAAGATACTTGAAGGCTGCAGACTCTTTGTCAAGAGCTGTAGCAAACTGTTTTATTAGCCTTAGTTTGATGTGTAATGGAGGGAACAGAACCTTTTGAGGATCCACCAACGGTTTATGTTTGATATTATATCTTCCTACTGAGAACTCAGTCCTCTGAGGCCAGTGCTTCCTCTGGTAATGTGCTGCTCTGTCTCTATTATCCCAATGACAAAGATAACAAGGAAACTTGGTGAAACCTCCTTGGAGTCCCATCAAAAATGCCACCATTTTGAAGTCTCCATTAGCCTCTCAGCCATACTTATCATAGTTCAAAGCTTCCAGTAGAAGTTTGACATTGTTGTAGTCCTCCTTAAGATGCACTGAATGAGCCAAGGGAAAAGATGGATACTTGTTCCCATTGTGCAGAACTACAACTTTTAGGCTTCTGGAGGAGCTATCAATGAATAGTCTCCACTCATCTGGATTACATGCAATTCCAGTTCATCAAACAGGCCTGATACATCATTGCAGTAGCACAACCTGTCTTCATTAGTAAAGAGGCTTGAGAAATGTTGGTGACGTTTTCTTTCGCTTGTCACTTGCACACTTTCATTCACCAAGTCCCACTCCTTGAGCCTTGAAATAAAAAGCTAAGCATTTGACTTTGTCAAACCAAGATCTCTGATAGAGTCATTGAGGTCTGTTTAGTTAAGGTAGTAAGGATTCCTCCCAAAGCCTGCATCTGTGAGATTATAGTATTGTTCACTGTGCTCTTCATTTTCTGATTTGTTGCTTTCTTCTTCTGACGGTTGACTTCTTTCTAGAGGTGTGGGTACAGGAAGATCATCACTGTGTGGTACTGGTGCAACAGAAGAGGGAAGGTCTGGATAAGAAACAGCAGGTGCATTTTTCCCAGTTCGGCATTTGGAAGGATCCACCAGACAGAAGCAGCAGTTGGTTGAGTGATCAGTGGGTTCACACCATATTCTAGGAACAGCAAACTTCATGGCTCTTTTTTCTCCTCTATATCATTCAGTGAAAGAACAAAAGATCTAGTCTCTGTTACATACTTTTCATTTAAAGAAATGTTCCTATTCAAAATTTTACCATTCATGTAACTAATGACTTTCTTACCTTCCAATGCTTTCTTACAATGCTCACAAGCAACATGAGGTACCCAGGTCTTGTCTTGGTCCCCAGCTGGCATGCCAAAATATGCTTTCTAAGCTTCACACATTTTCACAGATGCTGTTACAGAGAACTTCTTTGCCCTTGCCTTAATGAATTGACCACATAAAATTCAAATTCAAATTTATTTCTTTGCAAGTAGTACATTGAGGTTATGTATTTACAATAATGGGTTGCAGTGCAAAGAGAGCCTCTGTTATGCCTAGGCATTATGGGCCGACTTAATTTAATGGCTTACTGACTACTTAACACTAAAGAAAGTTATCATAGTTGTACATTAGTTCTATTAATTATAAATGAATCTAATTTATATCCAAACTACAAGGAGCATCAGTCATTGCCTGTACAAATAGCGTCTTGCCTGGAGCACCGCTGGGAAGCGATGCCATTGACACACTCCTCAGGAAATTGGAAGAATTGAAGAGAATGGAACAACACCCACGATGCCTTGTACCTTCTCACAAAGTGCTTGAGTCTGCCCAGGCTGACATATTTCCTAAGATGTGCACCTATACTGCACGAATATAACAGTATCCTTAGGCAGATTTTTACTAAAGTACTTAACCTTACTCTAGAAGACGGGCAGTGGAGCCAAGCTACACTTCCAGTCAGACTAGGAGGCATTGGTGTCCGCAAGTCATCAAAGATTGCACTACCTGCTTTTCTATCCTCATGCATTGCATCCAGAGGGCTTGTAGCAGCGATTCTCGCTGAACATCTTGGGGACAAGATTGGATTCCAGGACCAAAAGTTCATTGACGGAGCCATGATCTGGGATAATCTAACGGGCTCTGAAACCAGACATGCTCCCCCCAACAACTACAAACAGTCACACTGGGATGGCGTGATAGTGGAGAAAATAGCCTCAACAGTGCTTCAGAGTGTGTCAGGGAAGGATAGAGCCCGCCTTCTGGCAGTGAGAGCTCTTCATGCAGGGGACTATCTGTTGGCTGTTCCTAACTCCAGCCTTGGCACAAGGCTCAACCCACAGACCATACGCATTGCTGTTGCCCTTTGACTTGCCGCCCCTATTCTCGCCGAACACATGTGTATTTGTGGCAGTGAAGCAGCAGACAGATTCGGGTACCATGGTCTTGTGTGTCATAAATCCGAGGGAAAGACTGCAAGACATGAGGAGGTTAATAACATCATCAAGAGGACCATCACAGCAGCCGGATGCCCACCAGTAAGGGAGCCACCCCAACTATGCAGATCTGATGGTAGCCAGAAGTGTCCAGATTGTATCACACTTCAAGCCTGGACAGACGGTAAGCAGGTGGTGTGGGACTACACATGTGCATCTACCTTGGCTGATACCTATCTCCAATACACCAGGGAGGAAGGGGGGACAGCCACCAGCTTCAAGGAGTCCCAAAAGTCTAGAAAATATGGAGAACTTGCCCATCATTATATGTTTGTTCCCACAGGCTCAGAGACCCTTGGCTCATGGGGAAAGAGTGCATCTAAGTTTCTTAAGGAGCTAGGCAAAAGACTCATCAGGGTAACTAGGGATCCCAGAGCAGCTAGTTTTCTGTTCCAGCGGCTCAGCGCTGCTGTTCAAAGGGGTAATGCCTGCTGTATTTTGGGCACGCACCCCAGCTCTGAAGAGCTGGATGAGATTTTTGCATTATAATCAGCAACAAACATATAACAATATGAGCTAGACATGTATCTCTCACATCTCATGTACTGTATATGCCATCTTTATATCAATGTATCTCTTAAACCTTTTGTACCATATTATGTAATATATATATACCTATTGGTAAAAAAGAATGAAAAGATGGGGTGGTAGAGGAAGTGGAATATTTAAACGGCTTCAGGAAGAAATCCAAATATTCTTCCTTGAAGCCTTTTTATCCAGTTCTCCGAGGCTATGGGTCCCACAGTTTACATCAGAGGTGGACCCCAACCAAAGAATATATTCATATTTTCAAAAATGCTTTTTATGAAACATGATTCAATTTTATTCCTGTCGACAATGGACAAAAGGATCAAAAGTAAATATTGAAATTATATTATGGGAATATAACATTGTGATTTGCTAAAAGTAGTTTACAGTATGAGAATGCTACAATTTGTTGTAGGGCAATACTGTTTTGGGTAGGTATTTGTACTACTATGTAGTATTAGTCAATGTATGAACTTAGTTGTCTAGTCTTGAAGTTTTAAGATTTAGGTAATTAGGAGAGTTATTGGTAAAGTTAAATATTGAGTATTAAGCATTTAGTCTAGGGTGATTAAGTGGCTTTTGAGAAGAGTCTTAAATTGATTTTCAGACCGGGTTACTTTAATATTTTCTGATAATGAATTGCAAATTTTGGGGCCCTTTATGTGCATAGAGTTTTTACACAGTGTGATATGGACACGGGGTACATCAAAAAGAGATTTGTGTCTTGTGTTATGGTCGTATGTCCTGTTAAGGTTAATAAGGAGAAGTTTGAGTGGAGGATTTATGTTTGCGTGTATTGTTCTATGTATGTAGTAGGCACATGAATAAGTATGGATGTTCTTTATGGTGAGCAGATTTAGATTTTTGAATATTGGAGTATGCTCTCGGGAGTGGGAATTGTTATCATTCTGACTGCAGCCTTTCACTGTGTTATTAGTGGTCTTAGGTGATTTAATGTTGTTGATCCCCACGCACATATTCCATATGTGAGATAAGGGTAGATGAGTGAATGATACAGCGCAAGGAGAGCTGATTGTGGAACATAGTGCCGAATCTTTGATAGTATGCCTTCTGTCTTAGAGATTTTCTTGGAAATTTGTTGTATATGTGTCTGGAATTTGAGGCTACTGTCAAGGTGGATTCCTAGGAATTTTCACTCTGAGAGTCTTGTGATGGGTGATCCGTTTAGCGTTATGTTAGGTGGAACATTTGCAGCTCTGTTTCCAAGCTGAATGAAATAGGTTTTGTCAGTATTCAGGGTAAGTTTATTAGTCATCATCCAGGCAGATATTTTCTGCAATTCGGCATTGATAGTGTTGGCAAGTATGACTGGGTTTGGGTGGGAGAAGACGTATGTAGTGTCATCTGCAAATAATATGGGTTTGAGTAGCTGTGATGCATTCGGTAGGTCATTGATATAGATGAGAAAGAGGAGTGGTCCCAGGACACTTCCCTGTGGGACTCCTACTGTGATTGGTTGAGTGGAAGAGTTTGCACCATTTGTGTGGTATAAACCTTGGTAATAAATACCGACAAGTTGGTTTAGAAAGACACGTAAGCAAACACTATGACATATTTATTAGAAAACGTTTCGGTCCTGGGACCTTGATCACTTCTAACATACAGAGGTAGAAAGGCATTATATGTATAGGTGGAGAGTGAGGTGTGACGCACGTGACCTGAGGAATGTCATAAGAACATAAGAATGGAGGAACACTGTGGAAGGCCTACTGGCCCATGCGAGGCAGGTCCTTATCAAAACAACCTCTGCCTATGACGAGGACGGGTAGACGATGAAATCATGTGACTCCTGTATTGTTGGGTTGATGGTGCTTAAGTATCATGTATGCCAATGTTTTTGAAATTTTGTAGTTTCCAGTGTTGCGTTCTATAGTGTCGGTGACGGCGATTAGTGAGGCTTCTAGGCACCGTCGGCGTCTGAGGTCTGGTTCGGTGAGAACGAGTTGTGCCTCATTCCAGTTCATCAAATGTTCCGTGGAGTCTCTGTGGAGGACACAGGCGTACCTTACATCGTCTCTGTTAGAGGCATTTCGATGCTCATTCAAGCAGACTGCAAGATCTCTGCCTGTCTCGCCTACATATTTCTTGGGACAGAACCCACAGGGGATAGTGAATTATACGGCCTATCTTTGTATCATCAGCAAACTTACTCATGTCACTAGTAATCCCTTCATCAAGGTCATTAATGTAAATTATGAACAGGAGAGGGCCTAAAACTGATCCTTGTGGAACGCCACTAGTGACTAATCCCCATTCAGATTTCACTCCATTAATGGTAACTCTGCTTTCTATTGGTAAGCCATGCCTCAATCCATGCTAGAACTTTACCTCCTATACCATGAGCTGCCACTTTTCTTAAGAGTCTCTTGTGAGGTACTCTGTCGAAGGCTTTACTAAAATCCAAATAAACAATATCATATTCCTTATCACTATTGAAGAACGTCAGTAAGTTTGTCACGCAGGAACGACCTCTCGTGAATCCATGCTGAGATTCATTTATCAAGTTATGCTCTTCAAGGTGACTTCTGATAATGTCAGCTATAATTGATTCTAATAACTTGCCCACTATAGATGTCAGGCTTATTGGACGGTAATTTGAAGGAGTGGACTTATCCCCTGATTTGAATATAGGAACCACATTAGCCATCTTCCACAACTCTGGCACAACACTGGTAAGGATGGACGCATTGAATACACTCGTTATTGGCTGACTAAGCTCCATCTTGCATTCCTTAAGTACCCTTGAAAACAACTCATCGGGTCCCGGGTTGTGGAAGATGGCTAATGTGGTTCCTATATTCAAATCATGGGATAAGTCCGCTCCTTCAAATTACCGTCCAATAAGCCAGTTCATCAAATGTCCCGTGGAGTCTCTGTGGAGGACACAGGCGTACCTTACATCGTCTCTGTTAGAGGCATTTCGATGCTCATTCAAGCGGACTGCAAGATCTCTGCCTGTCTCGCCTACATATTTCTTGGAACAGAACTCACAGGGGATAGTGAATTATACGGCCTATCTTTGTATCATCAGCAAACTTACTCATGTCACTAGTAATCCCTTCATCAAGGTCATTAATGTAAATTATGAACAGGAGAGGGCCTAAAACTGATCCTTGTGGAACGCCACTAGTGACTAATCCCCATTCAGATTTCTCTCCATTAATGGTAACTCTCTGCTTTCTATTGGTAAGCCATGCCTCAATCCATGCTAGAACTTTACCTCCTATACCATGAGCTGCCACTTTTCTTAAGAGTCTCTTGTGAGGTACTCTGTACTATTTGCCTTATTACGTATGCTTAGGCATTGCTGTCTTGGTTTAAGGTTGCTGCTTACCATAAACCCCAAGTCCTTTTCGCAATCTGTATGGCTAAGTTCTACATTTGTAGATGAATGGTTCAGAGAACCGACATGTTGATAAATTAGACACATGTGCAACTCTTGGGTATCTTTATTGAGGAAACGTTTCGCCACACAGTGGCTTCATCAGTCCATACAAAGGAGATTGATGGACTGAACACATCGACTCCAAGGTTGAGGGACTGATTACCTTATTCTCCTCCTATTCTTTAAGTTTCTCCTACGTATGGACTGATGAAGCCACTGTGTGGCGAAACGTTTCCTCAATAAAGATACCCAAGAGTTGGTATAAACCTTGGTAATAAATACCGACAAGTTGGTTTAGAAAGACACGTAAGCAAACACTATAACATATTTATTAGAAAACGCTTCGGTCCTGGGACCTTGATCAAGGTCCCAGGACCGAAACGTTTTCTAATAAATATGTTATAGTGTTTGCTTACGTGTCTTTCTAAACCATACCCAAGAGTTGCACATGTGTCTAATTTATCATTAAGTTCTACATTATTTAACTTGTAAGTGCTAGGGTTATGGACAGTACCGAGCTTCAGAACCTTGCATTTATCTACACTGAACTGCATCTGCCACCTTTCTGACCAAGATGGTAAGTAAGACACATAGGCAACAGTTAGGCATGTTGTTAGGTAAGACACATATGCAACAGTTAGGTATCTTTATTGTGAAACGTTTCGCCTACACAGTAGGCTTCTTCAGTCAAGTACAGGAAAGGTTGATAGAAGCAGAAGATACTTGAAGACGATGTAATCAGTCCATCACCCTTAAAGTTTTGAGGTGGTCAGTCCCTCAGTCTGGAGAAGAGCATTGTTCCATAGTATGAAACAATATGGAGAAGAAGTGACAGGATGGAGCTTTTATAGCCCCAAGAGGTGAGACGTAGGAGAGGTAAGAACTCAGATGTTGAGAGGTCCCTCTCAAATCCAGCCCCTCTCATCGTCTTCAAGTATCTTCTGCTTCTATCAACCTTTCCTGTACTTGACTGAAGAAGCCTACTGTGTAGGCGAAACGTTTCACAATAAAGATACCTAACTGTTGCATATGTGTCTTACCTAACAACCTGTCGGTATTTTATACCATTTTAATGTTCAGTTAGGAATGTGCCTATGTGTCTTACCTACCAACCTGTCGGAATTGTATACCACTTTGATGTTCACAATAAAGATAACCAGATGTTGCAAAAGTGTCTTAACTTTCATAAATCCCAGTAATCTGTTTGCCTTATTACGTATGCTTAGGCATTGCTGAAGATTGAGACACTTATGCAACATATGGGAATCTTTATTCAGGAAACGTTTCGCCACACAGCAGTGGCTTCATCTTCTTTGTAACAAGATCCCATGCTGCTGCAGTGCCTGACAGTTGTGATGAATGGTTTGAAAAACCGACAAGTTGAAGATTGAGACACTTATGCAGCATATGGGAATCTTTATTCAGGAAACTTGTCGGTTTTTCAAACCATTCATCACAACTGTTAGGCATTGCTGTCTTGATTTAAGGATGCTACTTACCATAACCCCCCAAGTCCTTCTCGCAATCTGTGTGGCTAAGTTCTACGTTATTTAACTTATGAGTAGTAGGGTTATGGACACTCCCGAGCTTCAGAACCTTGCATTCATCTACATTGAGCTGCATCTGCCACCTTTCTGAGCATGGATTGAGTTTGTCTAAATCCTCCTGAATTTCTGTGACATCTACGTTTGAATCAATTATCGTTCCTATCTTTGTGTCATCGGCAAATTTGCTCATACCACTTGTAATCCCCTCATCAAGGTCATTGATATACATTATAAACATCAATGGGCCTTAGACTGATCCCTGTGATCGCCACTTGTTACAGATCCCCCACCCTGATTTAACTCCATTTATGCACACTCTGCTTTCCGTTTTGAGCCATGGCAGCACTTTTTCTCCAGTACCATGAACTACCAAAACCCTAACTTAAATTCAAATAAACAATATGCTTATCAAGATGATTTCTTATAATATAACCTATTTTAACCAGTTTTAACATATCATGGAATTCCCCTAATAATGGCAATCAAGTCTCCGTCCCTGACTTTCGCTTGGCTGATTTCATAGGACTGAAAAATTACTTAGGTGGGCTGAACTGGAATGACCTGACTAAGGGTCAGGTAGGTGGTGATGGTTGCCGATATGATGCTTTCCATGGCATAGTTCTAGCTGCTCAGTCAAATTATGTTCCAAATAGGGAAATCAGATCAAACAAAAATGATCCTAAATGGATGAACAATAGATTAAAATATCTGATTGGTCAAAAGAGAGGCATATATAGGCAAATCAAAAGAGGAGAGGGGCAATTAAGAAATCGATATATTCAGTTAAAGAGAGAAATAAAAAAGGGAATTAGAAAAGCAAAAAGAGATTATGAGGTTAAAGTTGCAAGAGAATCGAAGACTAACCCAAAAGGATTCTTTCAGGTATACAGAAGTAAGATCAGGGACAAGATAGGCCCACTCAAAAGTTCCTCGGGTCAGCTCACTGACAGTGATAAGGAAATGTGTAGAATTTTTAACACATACTTCCTCTCAGTTTTTACACAGGAGGATACCAGCGATATTCCAGTAATGATAAATTATGTAGAACAGGACGATAATAAACTGTGCACTATTAGGGTCACAAGTGACATGGTCCTTAGGCAAATAGATAAATTAAAACCTAACAAATCCCCAGGCCCTGATGAACTGTATGCAAGGGTTCTAAAGGAATGTAAAGAGGAGCTTAGCACACCTTTGGCTAATCTTTTCAACATATCACTACAAACTGGCATGGTGCCAGATAAGTGGAAAATGGCAAATGTGATACCTATTTTCAAAACAGGTGACAGGTCCTTAGCTTCGAACTATAGACCAATAAGCCTAACCTCCATAGTGGGAAAATTTATGGAATCAATAATTGCCGAGGCAGTTCGTAGCCACCTTGAAAAGCATAAATTAATCAACGAATCTCAGCATGGTTTTACAAAGGGGCGTTCCTGCCATACGAATTTATTAACTTTTTTCACTAAGGTATTTGAGGAGGTAGATCATGGTAATGAATATGATATTGTGTATATGGACTTCAGTAAGGCTTTTGACAGGGTCCCACATCAGAGACTATTGAGGAAAATTAAAGCACATGGAATAGGAGGAGAAATTTTTTCCTGGATAGAGGCATGGTTGACAAATAGGCAGCAGAGAGTTTGCATAAATGGGGAGAAATCAGAGTGGGGAAGCGTCACGAGCGGTGTTCCACAGGGGTCAGTGTTGGGCCCCCTGCTGTTCACAATCTACATAAACGACATAGATGAGGGCATAAAGAGCGACATCGGCAAGTTTGCCGATGACACCAAAATAGGCCGTCGAATTCATTCTGACGAGGACATTCGAGCACTCCAGGAAGATTTGAATAGACTGATGCAGTGGTCGGAGAAGTGGCAGATGCAGTTTAATATAGACAAATGCAAAGTTCTAAATGTTGGACAGGACAATAACCATGCCACATATAAACTAAATAATGTAGATCTTAATATTACGGATTGCGAAAAAGATTTAGGAGTTCTGGTTAGCAGTAATCTGAAACCAAGACAACAGTGCATAAGAGAACATAAGAACATAAGAAAGGAGGAACACTGCAGCAGGCCTGTTGGCCCATACTAGGCAGGTCCTTTACAATTCATCCCACTAACAAAAATTTGACCAATCCAATTTTCAATCCTACCCAAGAAATAAGCTCTGATGTGCAAGTCCCACTCAAATCCAACCCTTCCCACTCATGTATTTATCCAACCTAAATTTGAAACTACCCAAAGTCCTAGCCTCAATAACCCAACTAGGTAGACTGTTCCACTCATCTACTACCCTATTTCCAAACCAATACTTTCCTATGTCCTTTCTAAATCTAAACTTATCTAATTTAAATCCATGCTTATCTAATTTAAATCGCAATAAAGCTAATAGAATCCTTGGCTTCATATCAAGAAGCATAAATAATAGGAGTCCTCAGGTTGTTCTTCAACTCTATACATCCTTGGTTAGGCCTCATTTAGATTATGCTGCACAGTTTTGGTCACCGTATTACAGAATGGATATAAATTCTCTGGAAAATGTACAAAGGAGGATGACAAAGATGATCCCATGTATCAGAAACCTTCCCTATGAGGATAGACTAAGGGCCCTGAAACTGCACTCTCTAGAAAGACGTAGAATTAGGGGGGATATGATTGAGGTGTATAAGTGGAAGACAGGAATAAATAAAGGGGATGTAAATAGTGTGCTGAAAATATCTAGCCTAGACAGGACTCGCAGCAATGGTTTTAAGTTGGAAAAATTCAGATTCAGGAAGGATATAGGAAAGTACTGGTTTGGTAATAGAGTTGTGGATGAGTGGAACAAACTCCCAAGTACCGTTATAGAGGCCAGAACGTTGTGTAGCTTTAAAAATAGGTTGGATAAATACATGAGTAGATGTGGGTGGGTGTGAGTTAGACCTGAAAGCTTGTGCTAACAGGTCGGTTGCCGTGTTCCTCCCTTAAGTCAATGTGACCTGACCTGACTAGGTTGGGTGCATTGGCTTACGCCGGTAGGAGACTTGGACCTGCCTCGCATGGGCCAGTAGGCCTTCTGCAGTGTTCCTTCGTTCTTATGTTCTTATGTTCTTAACTGACTCTAGTAATTTGCCTACAGTTAAGGTCAGGCTTATTGGGCGGCAATTTAACAGTAGCGACTTGTCCCCTGCTTTAAAAATAGGAATTAATCAAACAAACAAATTTTATTTCTTAGGTAAGACACATATGCAAAAGTTAGGTATCTTTATTTCGAAACGTTTCGCCTACACAGTAGGCTTCTTCAGTCGAGTACAGAAAAGTTGATAGAAGCAGAAGATACTTGAAGACGATGTAATCAGTCCATCACCCTTAAAGTTTTGAGGTGATGGACTGATTACATCGTCTTCAAGTCCCTTCTGCTTCTATCAACTTTTCTGTACTCGACTGAAGAAGCCTACTGTGTAAGCGAAACGTTTCGAAATAAAGATACGTAACTGTTGCATATGTGTCTTACCTAACAACTTTACATATTGTCGGTAATTCTACCAACTTTATTACAAATTTTATTTCTTTGCAAGATTACATTGAGATTACGAAATTACAATAATGAGTTGCAGCGCAAAAAGAGCCACTATCATGTCTAGGCATTAATGATTCTAATAATTCGACAGAATTGTCAGCCTTAAGAACATAAGAAGAACATAAGAAAGGAGGAACACTGCAGCAGGCCTGTTGGCCCATACTAGGCAGGTCCTTTACAATTCATCCCACTAACAAACATTTGACCTACCCAATTTTCAATGCTACCCAAGAAATAAGCTCTGATGTGCAAGTCCCACTCAAATCCAACCCATCCTACTCATGTATTTATCCAACCTAAATTTGAAACTACCCAAAGTCCTAGCCTCAATAACCCAACTAGGTAGACTGTTCCACTCATCAACTACCCTATTTCCAAACCAATACTTTCCTATGTCCTTTCTAAATCTAAACTTATCTAATTTAAATCCATTACTGCGGGTTCTCTCTTGGAGAGATATCCTCAAGACCTTGTTAATATCCCCTTTATTAATACCTATCTTCCACTTATACACTTCGATCAGGTCTCCCCTCATTCTTCGTCTAACAAGTGAATGTAACTTAAGAGTCTTCAATCTTTCTTCATAAGGAAGATTTCTAATGCTATGTATTAATTTAGTCATCCTACGCTGAATGTTTTCTAACGAATTTATGTCCATTCTGTAATATGGAGACCAGAATTGAGCTGCATAATCTAGGTGAGGCCTTACTAATGATGTATAAAGCTGCAGTATGACCTCTGGACTTCTGTTGCTTACACTTCTTGATATAAATCCCAGTAATCTATTTGCCTTATTACGTACGCTTAGGCATTGCTGTCTTGGTTTAAGGTTACTGCTTACCATAACCCCCAAGTCCTTTTCGCAATCTGTATGGTTAAGTTCTACATTATTTAACTTATAAGTGCTAGGGTTATGGACACTCCCGAGCTTCAGAACCTTGCATTTATCTACATTGAACTGCATCTGCCACTTTTCTGACCAAGAGTAGAGTTTGTCTAAATCCTCCTGAAGTTCCCTAACATCTACGTTTGAATCAATTATCCTACCTATCTTCGTGTCATCGGCGAATTTGCTCATATCACTAGTAATTCCTTCATCAAGATCATTGATATATATTATAAACAACAACGGGCCCAAGACTGATCCCTGTGGAACGCCACTTGTTACTGATCCCCACTCGGATTTAACCCCATTTATGGACACTCTTTGCTTCCTGTCTGTGAGCCATGATTCGATCCACGAGAGCACCCTTCCCCCACTGCCATGAGCTGCTACTTTCTTCAACAGTCTTTGGTGCGGAACTCTATCAAATGCCTTACTAAAATCTAAGTAAATAATATCAAATTCTTTATCGTGGTCAACAGCCTCAAAAGCTTTACTGAAGAAAGTTAATAAATTAGTTAGACAAGACCGGCCTCTTGTGAATCCATGCTGAGTATCATTAATCAAGCTATGCTTATCGAGATGGCTTCTTATAATCTCAGCTATAATTGACTCTAGTAATTTGCCTACAATTGAGGTCAGGCTTATTGGGCGGTAATTTGACGGTAACGACTTGTCCCCTGTTTTAAAAATAGGAATTACATTAGCCATCTTCCACATATCAGACACTGCACCTGTTTGAAGAGATAAATTAAAAATATTAGTTAATGGTTCACAGACTTCCATTTTGCATTCCTTTAGAACCCTTGAAAAAACCTCATCAGGACCCGGTGACTTATTTTGCTTCAGTCTGTCTATCTTCTTCACAACCATTTCACTAGTGACTGTGATGTTACATAATTTATCTTCTTCTGATCCACTATAAAAATTAATTACCGGAATATTATTAGTGTCTTCCTGTGTAAAAACCGAGAGAAAATAATTATTTAAAATCGAGCACATTTCATTCTCTTTGTCAGTAAGATGCCCATAGTTATTTTTAAGGGGACCTATCTTATCGCATCTCTAGCGTTGGTTTAGAAAGACACGTAAGCAAACACTATGACATATTCATTAGAAAACTCTGATCAAGGTCCCAGGACCGAAACGTTTTCTAATAAATATGTGTCTTTCTAAACCAACTTGTCGGTGAGGAAATGGTATGGTGATACCGACAAGATGTGGAAAAAGACACTTATGTACAGTTCAGGACATTTATTAAAGGAAACGTTTCGCCACGAGTGGCTTCTTCAGTCCTAATACAGAGAAAACTAAGAAAACACATATATATATGAACATTAAAATGGTATAAAATACCGACAGGTTGTTAGGTAGAACATTAAAATGGTATAAAATACCGACAGGTTGTTAGGTAAGACACATATGCAACAGTTAGGTATCTTTATTATGAAACAGGTTGTTAGGTAGAAGTGTAGGCGAAGCGTTTCGAAATATAGATACCTAACTGTTGCATATGTGTCTTACCTAACAACCTGTCGGTATTTTATACCATTTTAATGTTCATATATATATATATATGTTTTCTTAGTTTTCTCTGTATTAGGACTGAAAAAGCCACTCGTGGCGAAACGTTTCCTTTAATAAATGTCCTGAACTGTACATAAGTGTCTTTTTCCACAACTTGTCGGTATTTATTACCAAGGTTTATTCCATCTCTAGCATAACCTAATTTGGATTGATTAGTTAAACAGGATCGTCAGTGACTGACTGACTTCAAACTTGCATTCTTTAAGAACTCATCAATTCAGTTCGTCGTTACCTGGGGACTTGTTTTGTTTTAACTTGACTAATTGCTTGATAATCATATGCCTCGTGACTGTAATACTAATTAAATTGCTTTCTTCAGCGTTTTACTTGAGTAAATATTGATTGTTTATGTCTTCTTGTGAGAAAACCGACAGAAATAAGTTTAATAAAATAGAGAATAGACCTATTTTTTTTGATAAATTAGACACATGTGTAACTCTTGGGTATCTTTATTGAGGAAACGTTTCGCCACACAGTGGCGCCACTGTGTGGCGAAACGTTTCCTCAATAAAGATACCCAAGAGTTGCACATGTGTGATGAATGCTTTGAAAAACATGTTGCACATGTGTCTAATTTATCAACATGTCGGTTCTCTGAACCATTCATCTACAAACCTATTTTTTTTTATCGGTACCATTTTTTGCTACTTTAATTTCATAGCTCCTGGAGAGCGAAACGTTGCCACAATAAATGTCACATTAGTTGCACTTGTGTCCTTTTACTTTACATATTGGCCGTAATTCTACCAACTTTATTACAATTTCATAGTCGCATTTAGCTTTCCTAATCCTCTCTTTCAAAATGAACAGATTAGTCAGAAGTAGGTTATATATAAATACATGATTGTCAGTGGCTTTGGGCTTATTTAGGACCTGCCCAATAGACCTGATGAATTGTTCCTCCCTTATGTTTTTATTTCGGTTAAAAGAGAGAAACGACATCAGAATTGGTGTCCAATGTAAATACATGCGTGTCCAGTTCTCTCAAGCTGCACATGTAATATTCGTTTCACAGGGGTTAATTAGAGTAAATATATATAAATTTTTAATTTTTATTAGATAAATAACAAAAAGCTTTGCTAATACAAATCATTGGCACAATTAATACGACTGCAAATTATTCTTGGGATCCATAGAGTTGAATGGTGTCATCCTGAATAGGCACCTTAGATTTCTGAGCGAAATGCTTCTTAATCAGTCCGTGTCCATTCTTAAAGAAATCAAGCCCTTTCAATGCAAAGTCTTCTTTGAATTTCTCTAGCTTTTCAATCGAGTCAAACTTGCTGAGATGTTCTGTTTTATGAGGGATACAAGTACTTGCAGTTTGGTAGGCAGTAGTCTTCAAAGTCTTCGTTATATCGAAAGTCAAATAGTGGGCGATAGTGGACGTCACGTAGACGCTGCTGGTTTTTGATACGTTGATGGTTTTGTAAAAAGGCATTTTTGTCGTCTTAGTAACGTAACGTTTATCGGTAGTAATGCAAATCCTTGTCCTGAACATCGTGTCGGTCAGCTCATCGGTATTGGTTATGGTGGTAGTCCTTGTTGAAAAAGTAGTTGTTGTCGAGGTTTTGTAAGTCACTTTAACATTTTTAAGCTTTATTCGACAGGTTTCTGTAACTAGACTTGTTGTAGTAAGAGTTTCTTCAACAGGCACGAAGATTGTTGACGTGAGAGAAAGTGTGTGAGTCAAAATCGAATGTTGCGGATACGAAGTAATTGTCTTTCTCACATACACTGTAGACGGAAGCATTACTGTCTTAGTAATGTTTATTTCTTGATATTGATAATCCAATATATAGTGCGTTGCGGTTGATGTAAGAACTTCGACCTCGGTATCCGTTACTGTGACTGTTTCAACAGTGTCAGTACAAGTCTGGAGAGGGGCATTATGACCTTTATCGGAGAGGGCCACAGCAAGCAAGCAGCAGATCAAGAAGGTTATCAACATTCTGAAAGATTCTCTTCAGGAGCGTTGTAGCAATCTTCGTAGACAAATGAGTAATGAGACAAAATGCAAGAATGTCGGGTATTTATAGAAAGACGAAGGTGAGGTGTGATTACCAGGAATCATCAACTCATGCACCTTCAATGGGCACGTCCTTTTCATACACAACACTTTTCGTATTTGTCCACTCTAATTATAAAATACCCATGTTAACTTCAACGACTCGAATGGTCAAATTTTGCAGTGGTCCCCAACATTTTTTGCTAAACTAAAACATCCCGTTTTTCTTTTTGAATCTGAGCTTATCCAGCTTGAATCAACAGATTAGTGCTTTTCCTTCAATAGATGGTAACATGGGTAATATATTAGAGACATAAGAACATAAGAATGTAGGAACACTGCAGAAGGCCTACTGGCCCATACGAGGCAGGTCCTTATCAAAACGACATCTACCTAAAGCTACCCAAGAAATAACTCCCGTACCCCTTGACACCAATCAAATCCAGCCCCTCCCACTCATATATTTGTCCAGTCTCTTCTTAAAGCTACCCAAGGTCCTAGCCTCTATCACCCAACTGGGAAGACTGTTCCACGCATCTACAACTCTGTTAGAAAACCAGTACTTAAGAACATAAGAACATAAGAATGTAGGAACACTGCAGAAGGCCTACTGGCCCATACGAGGCAGGTCCTTATCAAAACGACATCTACCTAAAGCTACTCAAGAAACAACTCCCGCACCCCCCAACACCAATCAAACCCAGCCCCTCCCGCTCATATATTTGTCCAGTCTCTTCTTAAAGCTACCCAAGGTCCTAGCCTCTATCACCCCACTGGGAAGACTGTTCCACGCATCTACAACTCTGTTAGAAAACCAGTACTTACCTATGTCCTTTCTAAATCTAAATTTATCCAACTTAAATCCATTATTCCTGGTTCTTACCTGGTTCGACACCCTCAGTACTTTATTAATGTCTCCCTTGTTTATGCCCGTCATCCACTTATACACTTCAATGATATCTCCCCTCATTCTACGCCTCTCCAGAGAGTGGAGATTTAAGGCTTTAAGTCTATCTTCATACGGGAGGTTCCTTACACAGTAAATCATTTTAGTCATTCTTCTCTGTATGTTCTCTAATGAGTCTATGTCCATCCTGTAGTAAGGGGACCAAAACTGAGCAGCATAATCTAAATGAGGCCTCACTAGTGATGTATAGAGCTGTAAAATAACTTTTGGACTTCTGTTACTTATACTTCTTGAGATAAATCCAAGTAATCTGTTGGCCTTGTTGCGCACACTGAGGCACTGCTGTCTTGGCTTTAGATTTCTGCTTACCATGACTCCCAAGTCTTTTTCACATTCTGTATGACCAAGCTCTACTTCACCTAAATTATAGCTTCGAGGGTTATTTTCATTACCAAGGGCAAGTACCTTACACTTATCCACATTAAACTTCATCTGCCATTTCTCAGACCAAGACATTAATTTGTTCAAATCGTCCTGGAGTTCATTGATATCCTCCTCAGAGTGAATTATACGGCCTATCTTTGTATCATCAGCAAACTTACTCATGTCACTAGTAATCCCTTCATCAAGGTCATTAATGTAAATCTAAATTTATCCAACTTAAATCCATTATTCCTGGTTCTTACCTGGTTCGACACCCTCAGTACTTTATTAATGTCTCCCTTGTTTATGCCCGTCATCCACTTATCAGAACATAAGAAAGGAGGGCTCCATCCTGTCACTTCAACTTAAGAACATAAGAAAGAACATAAGAAAGGAGGAACACTGCAGCAGGCCTGTTGACCCATACTAGGCAGGTCCTTTACAATTCATCCCACTAACAAACATTTGACCCACCCAATTTTCAATGCTACCCAAGAAATAAGCTCTGATGTGCAAGTCCCACTCAAATCCAACCCCTCCCACTCATGTACTTATCCAACCTAAATTTGAAACTACCCAAAGTCCTAGCCTCAATAACCCAACTAGGTAGACTGTTCCACTCATCAACTACCCTATTTCCAAACCAATACTTGCCTATGTCCTTTCTAAATCTAAACTTATCTAATTTAAATCCATTACTGCGGGTTCTCTCTTGGAGAGATATCCTCAAGACCTTGTTAATATCCCCTTTATTAACACCTATCTTCCATTTATACACTTCGATCAGGTCTCCCCTCATTCTTCGTCTAACAAGTGAATGTAACAACGGAACAATGCTCTTCTCCAGACTGAGGGACTGACCACCTCAAAACTTTAAGGGTGATGGACTGATTACATCGTCTTCAAGTATCTTCTGCTTCTATCAACTTTTCTGTACTCGACTGAAGAAGCCTACTGTGTAGGCGAAACGTTTCGAAATAAAGATACCTAACTGTTGCATATGTGTCTTACCCAACAATCTGTCGGTATTTTATACCATTTTAATGTTCATTCTGTCAGACACTGCAACACAAGGGCATCTCGGTACAGACCATCAACTTCGACAATCTCTACTAGTGAGAACGGCTGGGTTTGAGAGGGACCTGCCCTCCCAACGCAACCTACGTCTCACCTCCTTGCACTATAAAGGGCTCCATCCTGTCACTTCAACTTCATATTGTTTCAGACAACGGAACAATGCTCTTCTCCAGACTGAGGGACTGACCACCTCAAAACTTTAAGGGTGATGGACTGATTACATCGTCTTCAAGTATCTTCTGCTTCTATCAACTTTTCTGTACTCGACTGAAGAAGCCTACTGTGTAGGCGAAACGTTTCGAAATAAAGATACCTAATTGTTGCATATGTGTCTTACCCAACAATCTGTCGGTATTTTATACCATTTTAATGTTCATAAGAAAGGAGGAACACTGCAGCAGGCCTGTTGGCCCATACTAGGCAGGTCCTTTACAATTCATCCCACTAACCTAGATTATGCAGCTCAGTTCTGGTCTCCATACTACAGAATGGACATAAATTCCTTAGAAAACATTCAGCGTAGGATGACTAAATTAATACATAGCATTAGAAATCTTCCTTATGAAGAAAGATTGAAGACTCTCAAGTTACATTCACTTGTTAGACGAAGAATGAGGGGAGACCTGATCGAAGTGTATAAGTGGAAGATAGGTATTAATAAAGGGGATATTAACAAGGTCTTGAGGATATCTCTCCAAGAGAGAACCCGCAGTAATGGATTTAAGTTGGATAAGTTTAGATTCAGAAAGGACATAGGGAAGTATTGGTTTGGAAATAGGGTAGTTGATGAGTGGAACAGTCTACCTAGTTGGGTTATTGAGGCTAGGACTTTGGGTAGTTTCAAATTTAGGTTGGATAAGTACATGAGTGGGAGGGGTTGGATTTGAGTGGGACTTGCACATCAGAGCTTATTTCTTGGGTAGCATTGAAAATTGGGTAGGTCAAATGTTTGTTAGTGGGATGAATTGTAAAGGACCTGCCTAGTATGGGCCAACAGGCCTGCTGCAGTGTTCCTCCTTTCTTATGTTCTTATGTTCTAACAAACATTTGACCAACCCAATTTTCAATGCTACCCAAGAAATAAGCTCTGATGTGCAAGTCCCATCAAATCCAACCCCTCCCACTCATGTACTTATCCAACCTAAATTTGAAACTACCCAAAGTCCTAGCCTCAATAACCCAACTAGGTAGACTGTTCCACTCATCAACTACCCTATTTCCAAAATAAATACTTTCCTATGTCCTTTCTAAATCTAAACTTATCTAATTTAAATCCATTACTGCGGCTTCTCTCTTGGAGAGATATCCTCAAAACCTTGTTAATATCCCCTTTATTAATACCTATCTTCCACTTATACACTTCGATCAGGTCTCCCCTCATTCTTCGTCTAACAAGTGAATGTAACTTAAGAGTCTTCAATCTTTCTTCATAAGGAAGATTTCTAATTCTGCGTCTAACAAGTGAATGTAACTTAAGAGTCTTCAATCTTTCTTCATAAGGAAGATTTCTAATGCTATGTATTAATTTAGTCATCCTACGCTGAATGTTTTCTAACGAATTTATGTCCATTCTGTAATATGGAGACCAGAATTGAGCTGCATAATCTAGGTGAGGCCTTACTAATGATGTATAAAGCTGCAGTATGACCTCTGGACTTCTGTTGCTTACACTTCTTGATATAAATCCCAGTAATCTATTTGCCTTATTACGTACGCTTAGGCATTGCTGTCTTGTGCAAGAAGACACTCACATTGCTGTCTTGGTTTAAGGTTGCTGCTTACCATAACCCCCAAGTCTTTTTCGCAATCTGTATGGCTAAGTTCTACATTATTTAACTTATAAGTGCTAGGGTTATGGACACTTCCGAGCTTCAGAACCTTGCATTTATCTACATTGAACTGCATCTGCCACTTTTCTGACCAAGAGTAGAGTTTGTCCAAATCCTCCTGAAGTTCCTTAACATAAGAACATAAGAACATAAGAAAGGAGGAACACTGCAGCAGGCCTGTTGGCCCATACTAGGCAGGTCCTTTACAATTCATCCCACTAACAAACATTTAACCTACCCAATTTTCAGTGCTACCCAAGAACTAAGCTCTGATGTGCAAGTCCCACTCAAATCCAACCCATCCCACTCATGTATTTATCCAACCTAATTTTGTAATAAAGTTGGTAGAATTACCGACAATATGTAAAGTAAAAGGACACAAGTGCAACTAATGTGACATTTATTGTGGCAACGTTTCGCTCTCCAGGAGCTTTATCAAGCCATTACAAACAATACATGGACACAGAGGGTATATAAAGGCTCAGAGTGAGGTGAATACTAGTGAGGTACCATTCCGATGTTCACTAGTGGTAGTAGTAGTAGTAGTAGTGGTAGTGACAAAAGCAATTAATTCGTACATGAGTAAAAGGATACAAAAGCTATTACTTGGGTAACATAAAAATAGGTTGGACAAATATAAACTGGAATGAGGCAGGTTGTTTCAGTGTTCACTCTCTGTGCTTTGTGTAGTATAACAGGAGAGACTATGTGATGGCAGGGTTTACAGTTTTCAGGAGGATTCTTGCTAAGACTTCGGAGATGGTGAAGCTGCCGTTGTTTTGTTTAATTGTATTCGAAACAGCGATCAGTGCTGATTCAAGGCATTTGCGTGTGCGGAAATTAGTTTCTTTTATCACTAATTGGGCGTCTCTGAATTTCATAAGATGATTGGTGGAATTTCGGTGTTGTACACAGGCGTTGTTTATGTTGTCGTTCCTACATGCGTATATGTGTTCATTGAGGCGGGTGTCGAGGTTTCTTGCTGTTTCACCTACGTAGATCTTGTCACAGCCTCCACAGGGTATAGTGTAAACTCCTGCATTGACTGGTTCGTGGTGCTTGGGTTTTGTCCTGGTTAGATCCTTTATTGAAGTGGTAGAAGCGATGGCGACTCTGGTGTTAGCTTGTGAAAGTACTTTTGAGACGTTTAGTGCAACCTGGCTGTTGGGAAGAATTATAACTTTGTTGGGAGCGGTGTTGATGCGTGGAGAATTGATGATCTGAAGAGCTCTTTTCTTGCAGTCTTTGATGAAAAAAGAAGGAAATTGTAACTCAGTGAATGTTTGGTGAATGTAAGTACATTCCTCGTCAAGAAACTCAGGACTACAAATTCGGTATGCTCTTAGGAAAAACCCGATGATGATGCCTCTTTTGGTCTTGGTATCTTGACTGGAATAGAAGTGTGTGAGATCATTTTTATTGGTGGGTTTCCGATAAACTTGAAATCTTAGGTTGTTGTCTACTTTGTGAATGAGGACGTCGAGGAAAGGTAGCTTGTCATTGGACTCTTCTTCTAGTGTAAACTGAATCGCTGGTTCAACTGCGTTGAGCCTTGCCTGAAGATCCCGTACATCAAAACGTTTTGGAGTTATTACGAGGACATCGTCCACGTAACGTAACCAAGTGACGCTTGAAGGGATGATGTTGGCGAAGTGTTCGGACTCTAGGTGTTCCATGTATAAGTTGGCTAGGACGGCACTTATTGGGGACCCCATTCCCATGCCGTAGGTTTGTTTGTAGAGCTTGTTATTGAAGGAAAACAGTTGAAGTTAACACAGAGTTCAATCAAGTCAACAAAATCTCCGGGAGGTAAAGGAAGATTAAGGTCCTGGTTGACTTTACGTCGTAGAACCTCGATGGCTTTTTTGGTAGGTACTTTTGTGAAGAGGGAAGTCACATCCAAACTGCTTAGTTTCTTGTTACGAATGGAGAGGTTACGGATGCGGTTGAGAAGGTCGCCTGAGTGTTTGAGATGAGCGGGGCTGATGGTCCCCAGAAGGCAGGAAAGATGTTTGGCAAGAACTCCGGCTAGTTTGTGTGGAGCACTGCCTATTCCTGACGTGATTGGTTTGAGAGGAATATTGTGTTTATGGGTCAATCTACATACGAACCTATCAGCACTCAACAGTGGGAGACGCTCACCAAAGACTTTCTATACAAAAGCAGACAAATACTCAAACGCACTAGAGAAGGGAAGAAACTTCTGTACTTGTTACCAAGCAACCCTAAACCAGCACACATTGGAGTATGCTCTCGGGAGTGGGAATTGTTATCATTCTGACTGCAGCCTTTCACTGTGTTATTAGTGGTCTTAGGTGATTTAATGTTGTTGATCCCCACGCACATATTCCATATGTGAGATAAGGGTAGATGAGTGAATGATACAGCGCAAGGAGAGCTGATTGTGGAACATAGTGCCGAATCTTTGATAGTATGCCTTCTGTCTTAGAGATTTTCTTGGAAATTTGTTGTATATGTGTCTGGAATTTGAGGCTACTGTCAAGGTGGATTCCTAGGAATTTTCACTCTGAGAGTCTTGTGATGGGTGATCCGTTTAGCGTTATGTTAGGTGGAACATTTGCAGCTCTGTTTCCAAGCTGAATGAAATAGGTTTTGTCAGTATTCAGGGTAAGTTTATTAGTCATCATCCAGGCAGATATTTTCTGCAATTCGGCATTGATAGTGTTGGCAAGTATGACTGGGTTTGGGTGGGAGAAGACGTATGTAGTGTCATCTGCAAATAATATGGGTTTGAGTAGCTGTGATGCATTCGGTAGGTCATTGATATAGATGAGAAAGAGGAGTGGTCCCAGGACACTTCCCTGTGGGACTCCTACTGTGATTGGTTGAGTGGAAGAGTTTGCACCATTTGTGTGGTATAAACCTTGGTAATAAATACCGACAAGTTGGTTTAGAAAGACACGTAAGCAAACACTATGACATATTTATTAGAAAACGTTTCGGTCCTGGGACCTTGATCACTTCTAACATACAGAGGTAGAAAGGCATTATATGTATAGGTGGAGAGTGAGGTGTGACGCACGTGACCTGAGGAATGTCATAAGAACATAAGAATGGAGGAACACTGTGGAAGGCCTACTGGCCCATGCGAGGCAGGTCCTTATCAAAACAACCTCTGCCTATGACGAGGACGGGTAGACGATGAAATCATGTGACTCCTGTATTGTGATGAATGGTTTGAAAAACCGACAAGTTGAAGATTGAGACACTTATGCAGCATATGGGAATCTTTATTCAGGAAACGTTTCGCCACACAGTGGCTTCTTCAGTCCAATACAAAGAGGAAGGCGTAAGGAGAGGAGGAGAATGAGGTAATCAGTCCCTCAACCTGGAGTCGATGTGTTCAGTCCATCAATCTTGTAGAATGCACAGCATAGGGCCGTAGACGTGGCTTATATACTGTAGTGAGGTGACGTGAAGCAGATGGAGGCGGGGTCATAGTGGTACCATCCACTAGTCGAAGTAGGTCTTCGTCCAAAGGTTGAACAAGTGTTGAAGAATTCTTTGTAACAAGATCCCATGATGCTGCAGTGTCTGACAGTTGTGATGAATGGTTTGAAAAACCGACAAGTTGAAGATTGAGACACTTATGCAGCATATGGGAATCTTTATTCAGGAAACGTTTCGCCACACAGTGGCTTCTTCAGTCCAATACAAAGAGGAAGGCGTAAGGAGAGGAGGAGAATGAGGTAATCAGTCCCTCAACCTGGAGTCGATGTGTTCAGTCCATCAATCTTGTAGAATGCACAGCATAGGGCCGTAGACGTGGCTTATATACTGTAGTGAGGTGACGTGAAGCAGATGGAGGCGGTGTGGAAAAAGACACTTATGTACAGTTCAGGACATTTATTAAAGGAAACGTTTCGCCACGAGTGGCTTCTTCAGTCCTAATACAGAGAAAACTAAGAAAACACACATATATATAGTGGTGGGAGTCAGGTGAGGTGAAGCGTGGGTAGAGGTGGTGGTAGTAGTAGTAGTAGTAATGGAACTAAGGAGGTGAGGTTAGAGAGGGACCTGCTGGCATCAAGTAACACCAGTTCCCAGGATGGGTAATATCCTCTTGCTTAGTAATTTTGAAATACTGTAACTACCGGATTTTTGCTTTATAGTGTTACTGACAGAAATTAGTGCAGCTTCAATGCATTTTCTCCGTCTAAATCGTCTTCTTTAATAACTAGTTTAGCTTCATTGAATTTCATGAGGTGTCCAACATCGTCTCTATGTTGAACACATGCGTTTTTGCGGTCATCATTTCTGCAAGCATTTTTGTGTTCTGCTATTCTAATGTCCAGAGTTCTGGCTGTTTCCCCTACATATACTTTGTCACACCCCCCACATGGTATAGTGTAGATTCCTGCACTTGTGCCAGAATCATGCTTGGGTTTTTGTATCAGGTTCCTAATAGTAGTTGAAGAGCTGGTAGATATTTTAGCCAGTTTTCTGTCAAACATTTTTGAAACATTAGTGGCAACGTTGCTGACCGGTAAAACGATGTAACTTGGAGGCTTTTCTTCAATTTGATAGGTGTTGGTCTTGCTGAGGATACGTGTTGCTCGTTTCCTGCAGTCACGTATGAAGTGTAGGGGAAAGTGTAGTGAACTAAAAGAGTTGGTGATGTATGTACATTCTTCTTCGAGGAACTGCGGACTGGAAATCCTGTAGGCTCTCAGAAAGAAGCCAATAACTACCCCTCTTTTAGTTCTTGTGTCATGGTGAGAGAAGAAATGTAGAAGATCATTCTTGTAGGTAGGCTTCCGGTAGACTTTAAAAGAAAGTTTGCTTTCCCCTGTGCGTAAGAGAACGTCGAGAAAAGGTAACTGGTTGTCCTTCTCCTCCTCTAGAGTAAATTTAATAGTAGGTTCCAGATTGTTGATGGTGTTGAGGATGCCCTGTACGTCAAGATTTTTGGGTACAATGACCAAAATATCATCTACGTACCGCATCCAAGTAACTGAACGAGGGATGTTATTGAGGATCCTTCTTGATTCCAGGTCCTCCATATATAAATTGGCAAATTGAAGAAAAGCCTCCAAGTTACATCGTTTTACCGGTCAGCAACGTTGCCACTAATGTTTCAAAAATGTTTGACAGAAAACTGGCTAAAATATCTACCAGCTCTTCAACTACTATTAGGAACCTGATACAAAAACCCAAGCATGATTCTGGCACAAGTGCAGGAATCTACACTATACCATGTGGGGGGTGTGACAAAGTATATGTAGGGGAAACAGCCAGAACTCTGGACATTAGAATAGCAGAACACAAAAATGCTTGCAGAAATGATGACCGCAAAAACGCATGTGTTCAACATAGAGACGATGTTGGACACCTCATGAAATTCAATGAAGCTAAACTAGTTATTAAAGAAGACGACTTTAGACGGAGAAAATGCATTGAAGCTGCACTAATTTCTGTCAGTAACACTATAAAGCAAAAATCCGGTAGTTACAGTATTTCAAAATTACTAAGCAAGAGGATATTACCCATCCTGGGAACTGGTGTTACTTGATGCCAGCAGGTCCCTCTCTAACCTCACCTCCTTAGTTCCATTACTACTACTACTACTACCACCACCTCTACCCACGCTTCACCTCACCTGACTCCCACCACTATATATATGTGTGTTTTCTTAGTTTTCTCTGTATTAGGACTGAAGAAGCCACTCGTGGCGAAACGTTTCCTTTAATAAATGTCCTGAACTGTACATAAGTGTCTTTTTCCACATCTTGTCGGTATCACCATACCATTTCCTCAGATGGAGGCGGGGTCATAGTGGTACCATCCACTAGTCGAAGTAGGTCTTCGTCCAAAGGTTGAACAAGTGTTGAAGAATTCTTTGTAACAAGATCCCATGATGCTGCAGTGTCTGACAGTTGTGATGAATGGTTTGAAAAACCGACAAGTTGAAGATTGAGACACTTATGCAGCATATGGGAATCTTTATTCAGGAAACGTTTCGCCACACAGTGGCTTCTTCAGTCCAATACAAAGAGGAAGGCGTAAGGAGAGGAGGAGAATGAGGTAATCAGTCCCTCAACCTGGAGTCGATGTGTTCAGTCCATCAATCTTGTAGAATGCACAGCATAGGGCCGTAGACGTGGCTTATATACTGTAGTGAGGTGACGTGAAGCAGATGGAGGCGGGGTCATAGTGGTACCATCCACTAGTCGAAGTAGGTCTTCGTCCAAAGGTTGAACAAGTGACTCCTGTATTGTTGGGTTGATGGTGCTTAAGTATCATGTATGCCAATGTTTTTGAAATTTTGTAGTTTCCAGTGTTGCGTTCTATAGTGTCGGTGACGGCGATTAGTGAGGCTTCTAGGCACCGTCGGCGTCTGAGGTCTGGTTCGGTGAGAACGAGTTGTGCCTCATTCCAGTTCATTAAAGTTCCGTGGACTCTCTGTGGAGGACACAGGCGTACCTTACATCGTCTCTGTTAGAGGCATTTCGATGCTCATTCAAGCGGACTGCAAGATCTCTGCCTGTCTCGCCTACATATTTCTTGGGACAGAACCCACAGGGGATAGTGAATTATACGGCCTATCTTTGTATCATCAGCAAACTTACTCATGTCACTAGTAATCCCTTCATCAAGGTCATTAATGTAAATTATGAACAGGAGAGGGCCTAAAACTGATCCTTGTGGAACGCCACTAGTGACTAATCCCCATTCAGATTTCACTCCATTAATGGTAACTCTGCTTTCTATTGGTAAGCCATGCCTCAATCCATGCTAGAACTTTACCTCCTATACCATGAGCTGCCACTTTTCTTAAGAGTCTCTTGTGAGGTACTCTGTCGAAGGCTTTACTAAAATCCAAATAAACAATATCATATTCCTTATCACTATTGAAGAACGTCAGTAAGTTTGTCACGCAGGAACGACCTCTCGTGAATCCATGCTGAGATTCATTTATCAAGTTATGCTCTTCAAGGTGACTTCTGATAATGTCAGCTATAATTGATTCTAATAACTTGCCCACTATAGATGTCAGGCTTATTGGACGGTAATTTGAAGGAGTGGACTTATCCCCTGATTTGAATATAGGAACCACATTAGCCATCTTCCACAACTCTGGCACAACACTGGTAAGGATGGACGCATTGAATACACTCGTTATTGGCTGACTAAGCTCCATCTTGCATTCCTTAAGTACCCTTGAAAACAACTCATCGGGTCCCGGGTTGTGGAAGATGGCTAATGTGGTTCCTATATTCAAATCATGGGATAAGTCCGCTCCTTCAAATTACCGTCCAATAAGCCAGTTCATCAAATGTCCCGTGGAGTCTCTGTGGAGGACACAGGCGTACCTTACATCGTCTCTGTTAGAGGCATTTCGATGCTCATTCAAGCGGACTGCAAGATCTCTGCCTGTCTCGCCTACATATTTCTTGGAACAGAACTCACAGGGGATAGTGAATTATACGGCCTATCTTTGTATCATCAGCAAACTTACTCATGTCACTAGTAATCCCTTCATCAAGGTCATTAATGTAAATTATGAACAGGAGAGGGCCTAAAACTGATCCTTGTGGAACGCCACTAGTGACTAATCCCCATTCAGATTTCTCTCCATTAATGGTAACTCTCTGCTTTCTATTGGTAAGCCATGCCTCAATCCATGCTAGAACTTTACCTCCTATACCATGAGCTGCCACTTTTCTTAAGAGTCTCTTGTGAGGTACTCTGTACTATTTGCCTTATTACGTACGCTTAAGCATTGCTGTCTTGGTTTAAGGTTGGTGCTTACCATAACCCCCAAGTCCTTTTCGCAATCTGTATGGCTAAGTTCTACATTTGTAGATGAATAGTTCAGAGAACCGACATGTTGATAAATTAGACACATGTGCAACTCTTAGGTATCTTTATTGAGGAAACGTTTCGCCACACAGTGGCTTCATCAGTCCATACGTAGGAGATTGATGGACTGAACACATCGACTCCAAGGTTGAGGGACTGATTACCTTATTCTCCTCCTATTCTTTAAGTTTCTCCTACGTATGGACTGATGAAGCCACTGTGTGGCGAAACGTTTCCTCAATAAAGATACCCAAGAGTTGGTATAAACCTTGGTAATAAATACCGACAAGTTGGTTTAGAAAGACACGTAAGCAAACACTATAACATATTTATTAGAAAACGCTTCGGTCCTGGGACCTTGATCAAGGTCCCAGGACCGAAACGTTTTCTAATAAATATGTTATAGTGTTTGCTTACGTGTCTTTCTAAACCATACCCAAGAGTTGCACATGTGTCTAATTTATCATTAAGTTCTACATTATTTAACTTGTAAGTGCTAGGGTTATGGACAGTACCGAGCTTCAGAACCTTGCATTTATCTACACTGAACTGCATCTGCCACCTTTCTGACCAAGATGGTAAGTAAGACACATAGGCAACAGTTAGGCATGTTGTTAGGTAAGACACATATGCAACAGTTAGGTATCTTTATTGTGAAACGTTTCGCCTACACAGTAGGCTTCTTCAGTCAAGTACAGGAAAGGTTGATAGAAGCAGAAGATACTTGAAGACGATGTAATCAGTCCATCACCCTTAAAGTTTTGAGGTGGTCAGTCCCTCAGTCTGGAGAAGAGCATTGTTCCATAGTATGAAACAATATGGAGAAGAAGTGACAGGATGGAGCTTTTATAGCCCCAAGAGGTGAGACGTAGGAGAGGTAAGAACTCAGATGTTGAGAGGTCCCTCTCAAATCCAGCCCCTCTCATCGTCTTCAAGTATCTTCTGCTTCTATCAACCTTTCCTGTACTTGACTGAAGAAGCCTACTGTGTAGGCGAAACGTTTCACAATAAAGATACCTAACTGTTGCATATGTGTCTTACCTAACAACCTGTCGGTATTTTATACCATTTTAATGTTCAGTTAGGAATGTGCCTATGTGTCTTACCTACCAACCTGTCGGAATTGTATACCACTTTGATGTTCACAATAAAGATAACCAGATGTTGCAAAAGTGTCTTAACTTTCATAAATCCCAGTAATCTGTTTGCCTTATTACGTATGCTTAGGCATTGCTGAAGATTGAGACACTTATGCAACATATGGGAATCTTTATTCAGGAAACGTTTCGCCACACAGCAGTGGCTTCATCTTCTTTGTAACAAGATCCCATGCTGCTGCAGTGCCTGACAGTTGTGATGAATGGTTTGAAAAACCGACAAGTTGAAGATTGAGACACTTATGCAGCATATGGGAATCTTTATTCAGGAAACTTGTCGGTTTTTCAAACCATTCATCACAACTGTTAGGCATTGCTGTCTTGATTTAAGGATGCTACTTACCATAACCCCCCAAGTCCTTCTCGCAATCTGTGTGGCTAAGTTCTACGTTATTTAACTTATGAGTAGTAGGGTTATGGACACTCCCGAGCTTCAGAACCTTGCATTCATCTACATTGAGCTGCATCTGCCACCTTTCTGAGCATGGATTGAGTTTGTCTAAATCCTCCTGAATTTCTGTGACATCTACGTTTGAATCAATTATCGTTCCTATCTTTGTGTCATCGGCAAATTTGCTCATACCACTTGTAATCCCCTCATCAAGGTCATTGATATACATTATAAACATCAATGGGCCTTAGACTGATCCCTGTGATCGCCACTTGTTACAGATCCCCCACCCTGATTTAACTCCATTTATGCACACTCTGCTTTCCGTTTTGAGCCATGGCAGCACTTTTTCTCCAGTACCATGAACTACCAAAACCCTAACTTAAATTCAAATAAACAATATGCTTATCAAGATGATTTCTTATAATATAACCTATTTTAACCAGTTTTAACATATCATGGAATTCCCCTAATAATGGCAATCAAGTCTCCGTCCCTGACTTTCGCTTGGCTGATTTCATAGGACTGAAAAATTACTTAGGTGGGCTGAACTGGAATGACCTGACTAAGGGTCAGGTAGGTGGTGATGGTTGCCGATATGATGCTTTCCATGGCATAGTTCTAGCTGCTCAGTCAAATTATGTTCCAAATAGGGAAATCAGATCAAACAAAAATGATCCTAAATGGATGAACAATAGATTAAAATATCTGATTGGTCAAAAGAGAGGCATATATAGGCAAATCAAAAGAGGAGAGGGGCAATTAAGAAATCGATATATTCAGTTAAAGAGAGAAATAAAAAAGGGAATTAGAAAAGCAAAAAGAGATTATGAGGTTAAAGTTGCAAGAGAATCGAAGACTAACCCAAAAGGATTCTTTCAGGTATACAGAAGTAAGATCAGGGACAAGATAGGCCCACTCAAAAGTTCCTCGGGTCAGCTCACTGACAGTGATAAGGAAATGTGTAGAATTTTTAACACATACTTCCTCTCAGTTTTTACACAGGAGGATACCAGCGATATTCCAGTAATGATAAATTATGTAGAACAGGACGATAATAAACTGTGCACTATTAGGGTCACAAGTGACATGGTCCTTAGGCAAATAGATAAATTAAAACCTAACAAATCCCCAGGCCCTGATGAACTGTATGCAAGGGTTCTAAAGGAATGTAAAGAGGAGCTTAGCACACCTTTGGCTAATCTTTTCAACATATCACTACAAACTGGCATGGTGCCAGATAAGTGGAAAATGGCAAATGTGATACCTATTTTCAAAACAGGTGACAGGTCCTTAGCTTCGAACTATAGACCAATAAGCCTAACCTCCATAGTGGGAAAATTTATGGAATCAATAATTGCCGAGGCAGTTCGTAGCCACCTTGAAAAGCATAAATTAATCAACGAATCTCAGCATGGTTTTACAAAGGGGCGTTCCTGCCATACGAATTTATTAACTTTTTTCACTAAGGTATTTGAGGAGGTAGATCATGGTAATGAATATGATATTGTGTATATGGACTTCAGTAAGGCTTTTGACAGGGTCCCACATCAGAGACTATTGAGGAAAATTAAAGCACATGGAATAGGAGGAGAAATTTTTTCCTGGATAGAGGCATGGTTGACAAATAGGCAGCAGAGAGTTTGCATAAATGGGGAGAAATCAGAGTGGGGAAGCGTCACGAGCGGTGTTCCACAGGGGTCAGTGTTGGGCCCCCTGCTGTTCACAATCTACATAAACGACATAGATGAGGGCATAAAGAGCGACATCGGCAAGTTTGCCGATGACACCAAAATAGGCCGTCGAATTCATTCTGACGAGGACATTCGAGCACTCCAGGAAGATTTGAATAGACTGATGCAGTGGTCGGAGAAGTGGCAGATGCAGTTTAATATAGACAAATGCAAAGTTCTAAATGTTGGACAGGACAATAACCATGCCACATATAAACTAAATAATGTAGATCTTAATATTACGGATTGCGAAAAAGATTTAGGAGTTCTGGTTAGCAGTAATCTGAAACCAAGACAACAGTGCATAAGAGAACATAAGAACATAAGAAAGGAGGAACACTGCAGCAGGCCTGTTGGCCCATACTAGGCAGGTCCTTTACAATTCATCCCACTAACAAAAATTTGACCAATCCAATTTTCAATCCTACCCAAGAAATAAGCTCTGATGTGCAAGTCCCACTCAAATCCAACCCTTCCCACTCATGTATTTATCCAACCTAAATTTGAAACTACCCAAAGTCCTAGCCTCAATAACCCAACTAGGTAGACTGTTCCACTCATCTACTACCCTATTTCCAAACCAATACTTTCCTATGTCCTTTCTAAATCTAAACTTATCTAATTTAAATCCATGCTTATCTAATTTAAATCGCAATAAAGCTAATAGAATCCTTGGCTTCATATCAAGAAGCATAAATAATAGGAGTCCTCAGGTTGTTCTTCAACTCTATACATCCTTGGTTAGGCCTCATTTAGATTATGCTGCACAGTTTTGGTCACCGTATTACAGAATGGATATAAATTCTCTGGAAAATGTACAAAGGAGGATGACAAAGATGATCCCATGTATCAGAAACCTTCCCTATGAGGATAGACTAAGGGCCCTGAAACTGCACTCTCTAGAAAGACGTAGAATTAGGGGGGATATGATTGAGGTGTATAAGTGGAAGACAGGAATAAATAAAGGGGATGTAAATAGTGTGCTGAAAATATCTAGCCTAGACAGGACTCGCAGCAATGGTTTTAAGTTGGAAAAATTCAGATTCAGGAAGGATATAGGAAAGTACTGGTTTGGTAATAGAGTTGTGGATGAGTGGAACAAACTCCCAAGTACCGTTATAGAGGCCAGAACGTTGTGTAGCTTTAAAAATAGGTTGGATAAATACATGAGTAGATGTGGGTGGGTGTGAGTTAGACCTGAAAGCTTGTGCTAACAGGTCGGTTGCCGTGTTCCTCCCTTAGTCTCAGTGGTGACGTGTACTTAGCTCTGTGAAGACCTGTTTGTGTGCTCTCTGTGAATCTGAACCAGGATGCCCTCTCTTGAGCAGCTTTACCAGCAGCTGAGAGAAGAACTCAGAGTTGCTAAACTGGAGATACGGCGATTAACGGAGGAGAACAAGAGGATTCGTAGTAATCCACCTGTTGTGAGTCCCCAGGTTAAGAGGGGAGCTTGGTCAGTGGCCGGGCAACATGGAACCAAGCTGAAGATTAAGAAAACGGTTGGAGAGGCAGAAACAACGAGAAACCAGAAGACTGCCGTGGAAACTTCCAACTCATTCTCGGTGCTACCTGACGAATGTGAGTGTTCTACTGGGAATGCCACAACGAGCACCAAGGAAGCATTGGCAGACGTGAGTGAGACATCCCTAGAAACCCCAACGAAGACCATCGAGAACGTCATGACGAATTCTACAAGTGGTGTAATGCTACCTGGCGAATGTGAGTCGACTACTCGGAGCATCACTACGGACGACGCCAAGGAAGGTAAAAACATTGTTGTTGTTGGGGATAGCCAGATTAGGTACATGGATAGGGCATTCTGTTTGAAGGACAGGACTAGGAGGCAGAGAGTATGTTTTCCTGGGGCTGGGATGAAGGATATTGTTAGCCGTCTGGATGACATCATGAGAGGTAATGGGAGCAATCCTATTATCTGTCTCAGTGCTGGAGGCAACGATGTTGGCAGACGTAGGAGTGAGGACCTGATTAGCAGGTATAGGTCAGCAATAGAGATAATTAGGAAGAAGGGTGGGAAACCTGTCATATGTGGCATTTTGCCAAGGAGAGGAGTTGGAAATGAATGGTTGTCCAGAGCAATTGGTGTCAATTGCTGGCTGGACAAATACTGTAAGGAAAATGCGGTAACATTCATTGACAAATGGGACCTCTTCTATGGCAGAAATGACATGTATGCCAGGGATGGGGTTCACTTGTCTAGGTGTGGGGTGGGAGCACTGGCCAACGCAGTGGAGGGAGCTGTTAGGTCTTTAAACTAGGAATAGTTAGTGGTATGGGTTTTGGCGGGAAAACTGTGAAGTCGCAGGGTAGTAACATGAGTACTAGGAGAACTAGTAATAGGCAAAATGAGGAGGATATTGGAAAGCCAGTGGCACTAATTGACAATGACAGTAATAGGTTTAGTGGAATAACAGAAAGGAGCAGGAAGGGTAAAGAGATAGGAGGGTCATTAAATATTTATTACACAAATAGTCGCAGTGCTAGGAATAAGATGGACGAGTTGAGACTAGTTGCCAGTGCAGGTAACATAGATGTATTTGCCATTACTGAGACGTGGTTTAATTCAAAAAGTCGGGACATGCCTGCAGAATGTCACATTCAGGGTTTTAAATTGTTCCAAGTAGATAGAAGTATCGGGAAGGGAGGTGGGGTGGCATTGTATGTCCGAGATCGCTTGAACTGTTGCATAAAAACGGGTATTAAGTCTGAAGTAACACATACAGAGTCTGTTTGGATAGAATTTTCAGAGGGACATGAAAAATTAATTTTAGGTGTGATATACCGTCCCCCAAATTTAGATAGGGACCAGGGGAGACTACTATGGGAGGAAATTGTTAGGGCCACAAGGCACGATAATGTAGTAATTCTAGGAGACTTTAACTTTAGTCATATTGATTGGAATTTCTTGACTGGGAATTTAGAATCATACGATTTCTTAGAAGTAGTTCAGGATTGTTTTTTGAAGCAGTTTGTGACAGAACCTACAAGGGGTAATAACCTGCTTGACTTAGTTCTGGCAAACAATGAATCCCTTGTTAATAATTTAGAAGTTTCAGAGGAACTGGGTGCTAGCGACCACAAATCAATTACATGCAGAATTGAATGGAAGTATGATAGTAGGGATAACTCAGTAACAGTCCCAGATTTTCGCTTAGCAGATTACGATGGGCTTAGAGAACACTTATCATCTGTTGACTGGGGTAACGAAGAGAGCTATCAATATGACAGTTTTCTGAACACAATACATGCTGCTCAAAGAACGTTTATCCCTTATAAGGAAATAAGATCAAATAGAAATGACCCAAAATGGATGAATAATAGGCTGAAATATCTACTAGGGCATAAGAAAGGAATTTATAGGCGTATCAAAAGAGGCGAGGGTCATCTTATGAATCAGTATATTGACATTAAGAGGGACATTAAAAAGGGGATAAGAAAAGCTAAAAGGGACTATGAAATTAAAGTTGCTAGGGATTCTAAAACTAACCCAAAAAGTTTTTTCCAGGTCTATAGAACAAAAGTCAGAGATAAGATAGGTCCCCTTAAAAATAACTATGGGCATCTTACTGACAAAGAGAATGAAATGTGCTCGATTTTAAATAATTATTTTCTCTCGGTTTTTACACAGGAAGACACTAATAATATTCCGGTAATTAATTTTTATAGTGGATCAGAAGAAGATAAATTATGTAACATCACAGTCACTAGTGAAATGGTTGTGAAGCAGATAGACAGACTGAAGCAAAATAAGTCACCGGGTCCTGATGAGGTTTTTTCAAGGGTTCTAAAGGAATGCAAAATGGAAGTCTGTGAACCATTAACTAATATTTTTAATTTATCTCTTCAAACAGGTGCAGTGTCTGATATGTGGAAGATGGCTAATGTAATTCCTATTTTTAAAACAGGGGACAAGTCGTTACCGTCAAATTACCGCCCAATAAGCCTGACCTCAATTGTAGGCAAATTACTAGAGTCAATTATAGCTGAGATTATAAGAAGCCATCTCGATAAGCATAGCTTGATTAATGATACTCAGCATGGATTCACAAGAGGCCGGTCTTGTCTAACTAATTTATTAACTTTCTTCAGTAAAGCTTTTGAGGCTGTTGACCACGATAAAGAATTTGATATTATTTACTTAGATTTTAGTAAGGCATTTGATAGAGTTCCGCACCAAAGACTGTTGAAGAAAGTAGCAGCTCATGGCATTGGGGGAAGGGTGCTCTCGTGGATCGAATCATGGCTCACAGACAGGAAGCAAAGAGTGTCCATAAATGGGGTTAAATCCGAGTGGGGATCAGTAACAAGTGGCGTTCCACAGGGATCAGTCTTGGGCCCGTTGTTGTTTATAATATATATCAATGATCTTGATGAAGGAATTACTAGTGATATGAGCAAATTCGCCGATGACACGAAGATAGGTAGGATAATTGATTCAAACGTAGATGTTAGGGAACTTCAGGAGGATTTAGACAAACTCTACTCTTGGTCAGAAAAGTGGCAGATGCAGTTCAATGTAGATAAATGCAAGGTTCTGAAGCTCGGGAGTGTCCATAACCCTAGCACTTATAAGTTAAATAATGTAGAACTTAACCATACAGATTGCGAAAAGGACTTGGGGGTTATGGTAAGCAGTAACCTTAAACCAAGACAGCAATGCCTAAGCGTACGTAATAAGGCAAATAGATTACTGGGATTTATATCAAGAAGTGTAAGCAACAGAAGTCCAGAGGTCATACTGCAGCTTTATACATCATTAGTAAGGCCTCACCTAGATTATGCAGCTCAATTCTGGTCTCCATATTACAGAATGGACATAAATTCGTTAGAAAACATTCAGCATAGGATGACTAAATTAATACATAGCATTAGAAATCTTCCTTATGAAGAAAGATTGAAGACTCTTAAGTTACATTCACTTGTTAGACGAAGAATGAGGGGAGACCTGATCGAAGTGTATAAGTGGAAGATAGGTATTAATAAAGGGGATATTAACAAGGTCTTGAGGATATCTCTCCAAGAGAGAACCCGCAGTAATGGATTTAAATTAGATAAGTTTAGATTTAGAAAGGACATAGGAAAGTATTGGTTTGGAAATAGGGTAGTTGATGAGTGGAACAGTCTACCTAGTTGGGTTATTGAGGCTAGGACTTTGGGTAGTTTCAAATTTAGGTTGGATAAATACATGAGTAGGATGGGTTGGATTTGAGTGGGACTTGCACATCAGAGCTTATTTCTTGGGTAGCATTGAAAATTGGGTAGGTCAAATGTTTGTTAGTGGGATGAATTGTAAAGGACCTGCCTAGTATGGGCCAACAGGCCTGCTGCAGTGTTCCTCCTTTCTTATGTTCTTATGTTCTTATCCATCTCTGAAATCTGGGAATGGACAGCTGACGGATAATGAACTAAGAACATAAGAACATAAGAAAGGAGGAACACTGCAGCAGGCCTGTTGGCCCATACTAGGCAGGTCCTTTACAATTCATCCCACTAACAAACATTTGACCTACCCAATTTTCAATGCTACCCAAGAAATAAGCTCTGATGTGCAAGTCCCACTCAAATCCAACCCATCCTACTCATGTATTTATCCAACCTAAATTTGAAACTACCCAAAGTCCTAGCCTCAATAACCCAACTAGGTAGACTGTTCCACTCATCAACTACCCTATTTCCAAACCAATACTTTCCTATGTCCTTTCTAAATCTAAACTTATCTAATTTAAATCCATTACTGCGGGTTCTCTCTTGGAGAGATATCCTCAAGACCTTGTTAATATCCCCTTTATTAATACCTATCTTCCACTTATACACTTCGATCAGGTCTCCCCTCATTCTTCGTCTAACAAGTGAATGTAACTTAAGAGTCTTCAATCTTTCTTCATAAGGAAGATTTCTAATGCTATGTATTAATTTAGTCATCCTACGCTGAATGTTTTCTAACGAATTTATGTCCATTCTGTAATATGGAGACCAGAATTGAGCTGCATAATCTAGGTGAGGCCTTACTAATGATGTATAAAGCTGCAGTATGACCTCTGGACTTCTGTTGCTTACACTTCTTGATATAAATCCCAGTAATCTATTTGCCTTATTACGTACGCTTAGGCATTGTTGTCTTGGTTTAAGGTTGCTGCTTACCATAACCCCCAAGTCCTTTTCGCAATCTGTATGGTTAAGTTCTACATTATTTAACTTATAAGTGCTAGGGTTATGGACACTCCCGAGCTTCAGAACCTTGCATTTATCTACATTGAACTGCATCTGCCACTTTTCTGACCAAGAGTAGAGTTTGTCTAAATCCTCCTGAAGTTCCCTAACATCTACGTTTGAATCAATTATCCTACCTATCTTCGTGTCATCGGCGAATTTGCTCATATCACTAGTAATTCCTTCATCAAGATCATTGATATATATTATAAACAGCAACGGGCCCAAGACTGATCCCTGTGGAACGCCACTTGTTACTGATCCCCACTCGGATTTAACCCCATTTATGGACACTCTTTGCTTCCTGTCTGTGAGCCATGATTCGATCCACGAGAGCACCCTTCCCCCAATGCCATGAGCTGCTACTTTCTTCAACAGTCTTTGGTGCGGAACTCTATCAAATGCCTTACTAAAATCTAAGTAAATAATATCAAATTCTTTATCGTGGTCAACAGCCTCAAAAGCTTTACTGAAGAAAGTTAATAAATTAGTTAGACAAGACCGGCCTCTTGTGAATCCATGCTGAGTATCATTAATCAAGCTATGCTTATCGAGATGGCTTCTTATAATCTCAGCTATAATTGACTCTAGTAATTTGCCTACAATTGAGGTCAGGCTTATTGGGCGGTAATTTGACGGTAACGACTTGTCCCCTGTTTTAAAAATAGGAATTACATTAGCCATCTTCCACATATCAGACACTGCACCTGTTTGAAGAGATAAATTAAAAATATTAGTTAATGGTTCACAGACTTCCATTTTGCATTCCTTTAGAACCCTTGAAAAAACCTCATCAGGACCCGGTGACTTATTTTGCTTCAGTCTGTCTATCTGCTTCACAACCATTTCACTAGTGACTGTGATGTTACATAATTTATCTTCTTCTTATCCACTATAAAAATTAATTACCGGAATATTATTAGTGTCTTCCTGTGTAAGGTAAGAATATTGTTGTTGTTGGGGATAGCCAGGTTAGATACATGGATAGGGCATTCTGCTTGAAGGACAGGAGTAGGAGACAAAGGGTATGCTTTCCTGGGGCTGGGATGGAGGACATTGTTAGCCGGCTTGACAACATCATGAACGGTAATGGGATCAATCCTATTATTTGCCTCAGTGCTGGAGGCAATGATGTTGGCAAGCGTAGAAGTGAGGATTTAGTTAGAAAGTTCAGGACAGCTATAGACATGATTAGGAAGAAGGGGGGGCGCCCTGTTATATGTGGCATTTTGCCAAGAAGAGGTGTTGGTAATGAATGGTTGTCCAGAGCAATTGGTATTAATTGTTGGCTGGATAAACACTGTAAGGATAATGCAGTACCATTCATTGACAACTGGGACAACTTCTATGGCCGAAATGACATGTATGCCAGGGATGGGGTTCACTTATCCAGGGCAGGTGTGGGTTTTCTTGCTAACTCAGTTGAGGGGGTTGTTAGGACTTTAAACTAGGATTAGTTAGAGGTATGGGTTTTTGCAGGAAAACTGTGAAGTCGCAGGGTAGTAATATGAGTACTAGGAGAACTAGTAATAGGCAAAATGAGGTGGATATTGGAAAGCCAGTGGCACTAATTGACAAGGACAGTAATAGGTTTAGTGGAATAATAGAAAAAAGCAGGAAGGGTAAAGAGAGAGGAGGGTCATTAAAAGTTTATTACACAAATAGTCGCAGTGCTAGGAATAAGATGGGCGAGTTGAGACTAGTTGCTAGTGCAGGTAACATAGATGTATTTGCCATTACTGAGACGTGGTTTAATTCAAAAAGTCGGGACATGCCTGCAGAATGTCACATTCAGGGTTTTAAATTGTTCCAAGTAGATAGAAGTATCGGGAAGGGGGGTGGGGTGGCATTGTATGTCCGAGATCGCTTGAACTGTTGCATAAAAACGGGTATTAAGTCTGAAGTAACACATACAGAGTCTGTTTGGATAGAATTTTCAGAGGGGCATGAAAAATTAATTTTAGGTGTGATATACCGTCCCCCAAATTTAGATAGGGACCAAGGGAGACTACTATGGGAGGAAATTGTTAGGGCCACAAGGCACGATAATGTAGTAATTCTAGGAGACTTTAACTTTAGTCATATTGATTGGAATTTCTTGACTGGGAATTTAGAATCATACGATTTCTTAGAAGTAGTTCAGGATTGTTTTTTGAAGCAGTTTGTGACAGAACCTACAAGGGGAAATAACCTGCTTGACTTAGTTCTGGCAAACAATGAATCCCTTGTTAATAATTTAGAAGTTTCAGAGGAACTGGGTGCTAGCGACCACAAATCAATTACATTTAGAATTGAATGGAAGTATGATAGTAGGGATAACTCAGTAACAGTCCCAGATTTTCGCTTAGCAGATTACGATGGGCTTAGAGAACACTTATCATCTGTTGACTGGGGTAACGAAGAGAGCTATCAATATGACAGTTTTCTGAACACAATACATGCTGCTCAAAGAACGTTTATCCCTTATAAGGAAATTAGATCAAATAGAAATGACCCTAAATGGATGAATAATAGGCTGAAATATCTACTAGGGCTTAAGAAAGGAATTTATAGGCGTATCAAAAGAGGCGAGGGTCATCTTATGAATCAGTATATTGACATTAAGAGGGACATTAAAAAGGGGATAAGAAAAGCTAAAAGGGACTATGAAATTAAAGTTGCTAGGGATTCTAAAACTAATCCAAAAAGTTTTTTCCAGGTATATAGAACAAAAGTCAGAGATAAGATAGGTCCCCTTAAAAATAACTATGGGCATCTTACTGACAAAGAGAATGAAATGTGCTCGATTTTAAATAATTATTTTCTCTCGGTTTTTACACAGGAAGACACTAATAATATTCCGGTAATTAATTTTTATAGTGGATCAGAAGAAGATAAATTATGTAACATCACAGTCACTAGTGAAATGGTTGTGAAGCAGATAGACCGACTGAAGCAAAATAAGTCACCGGGTCCTGATGAGGTTTTTTCAAGGGTTCTTAAGGAATGCAAAATGGAAGTCTGTGAACCATTAACTAATATTTTTAATTTATCTCTTCAAACAGGTGTAGTGTCTGATATGTGGAAGATGGCTAATGTAATTCCTATTTTTAAAACAGGGGACAAGTCGTTACCGTCAAATTACCGCCCAATAAGCCTGACCTCAATTGTAGGCAAGTTGCTAGAGTCAATTATAGCTGAGATTATAAGAAGCCATCTCGATAAGCATAGCTTGATTAATGATACTCAGCATGGATTCACAAGAGGCCGGTCTTGTCTAACTAATTTATTAACTTTCTTCAGTAAAGCTTTTGAGGCTGTTGACCACGATAAAGAATTTGATATTGTTTACTTAGATTTTAGTAAGGCATTTGATAGAGTTCCGCACCAAAGACTGTTGAAGAAAGTAGCAGCTCATGGCATTGGGGGGAGGGTGCTCTCGTGGATCGAGTCATGGCTCACAGACAGGAAGCAGAGAGTGTCCATAAATGGGGTTAAATCCGAGTGGGGATCAGTAACAAGTGGCGTTCCACAGGGATCAGTCTTGGGCCCGTTGTTGTTTATAATATATATCAATGATCTTGATGAAGGAATTGCTAGTGATATGAGCAAATTCGCCGATGACACGAAGATAGGTAGGATAATTGATTCAAACGTAGATGTTAGGGAACTTCAGGAGGATTTAGACAAACTCTACTCTTGGTCAGAAAAGTGGCAGATGCAGTTCAATGTGGATAAATGCAAGGTTCTGAAGCTCGGGAGTGTCTATAACCCTAGCACTTATAAGTTAAATAATGTAGAACTTAGCCATACAGATTGCGAAAAGGACTTGGGGGTTATGGTAAGCAGCAACCTTAAACCAAGACAGCAATGCCTAAGCGTACGTAATAAGGCAAATAGATTACTGGGATTTATATCAAGAAGTGTAAGCAACAGAAGTCCAGAGGTCATACTGCAGCTTTATACATCATTAGTAAGGCCTCACCTAGATTATGCAGCTCAATTCTGGTCTCCATATTACAGAATGGACATAAATTCGTTAGAAAACATTCAGCGTAGGATGACTAAATTAATACATAGCATTAGAAATCTTCCTTATGAAGAAAGATTGAAGACTCTTAAGTTACATTCACTTGTTAGACGAAGAATGAGGGGAGACCTATACTGATTCATAAGATGACCCTCGCCTCTTTTGATACGCCTATAAATTCCTTTCTTATGCCCTAGTAGATATTTCAGCCTATTATTCATCCATTTTGGGTCATTTCTATTTGATCTAATTTCCTTATAAGGGATAAACGTTCTTTGAGCAGCATGTATTGTGTTCAGAAAACTGTCATATTGATAGCTCTCTTCGTTACCCCAGTCAACAGATGATAAGTGTTCTCTAAGCCCATCGTAATCTGCTAAGCGAAAATCTGGGACTGTTACTGAGTTATCCCTACTATCATACTTCCATTCAATTCTACATGTAATTGATTTGTGGTCGCTAGCACCCAGTTCCTCTGAAACTTCTAAATTATTAACAAGGGATTCATTGTTTGCCAGAACTAAGTCAAGCAGGTTATTACCCCTTGTAGGTTCTGTCACAAACTGCTTCAAAAAACAATCCTGAACTACTTCTAAGAAATCGTATGATTCTAAATTCCCAGTCAAGAAATTCCAATCAATATGACTAAAGTTAAAGTCTCCTAGAATTACTACATTATCGTGCCTTGTGGCCCTAACAATTTCCTCCCATAGTAGTCTCCCCTGGTCCCTATCTAAATTTGGGGGACGGTATATCACACCTAAAATTAATTTTTCATGCCCCTCTGAAAATTCTATCCAAACAGACTCTGTATGTGTTACTTCAGACTTAATACCCGTTTTTATGCAACAGTTCAAGCGATCTCGGACATACAATGCCACCCCACCCCCCTTCCCGATACTTCTATCTACTTGGAACAATTTAAAACCCTGAATGTGACATTCTGCAGGCATGTCCCGACTTTTTGAATTAAACCACGTCTCAGTAATGGCAAATACATCTATGTTACCTGCACTAGCAACTAGTCTCAACTCGTCCATCTTATTCCTAGCACTGCGACTATTTGTGTAATAAATATTTAATGACCCTCCTATCTCTTTACCCTTCCTGCTCCTTTCTGTTATTCCACTAAACCTATTACTGTCATTGTCAATTAGTGCCACTGGCTTTCCAATATCCTCCTCATTTTGCCTATTACTAGTTCTCCTAGTACTCATGTTACTACCCTGCGACTTCACAGTTTTCCCGCCAAAACCCATACCACTAACTATTCCTAGTTTAAAGACCTAACAGCTCCCTCCACTGCGTTGGCCAGTGCTCCCACCCCACACCTAGACAAGTGAACCCCATCCCTGGCATACATGTCATTTCTGCCATAGAAGAGGTCCCAGTTGTCAATGAATGTTACCGCATTTTCCTTACAGTATTTGTCCAGCCAGCAATTGACACCAATTGCTCTGGACAACCATTCATTTCCAACTCCTCTCCTTGGCAAAATGCCACATATGACAGGTTTCCCACCCTTCTTCCTAATTATCTCTATTGCTGACCTATACCTGCTAATCAGGTCCTCACTCCTACGTCTGCCAACATCGTTGCCTCCAGCACTGAGACAGATAATAGGATTGCTCCCATTACCTCTCATGATGTCATCCAGACGGCTAACAATATCCTTCATCCCAGCCCCAGGAAAACACACTCTCTGCCTCCTACTCCTATCCTTCAAACAGAATGCCCTATCCATGTACCTAATCTGGCTATCCCCAACAACAACAATGTTTTTACCTTCCTTGGCGTCGTCCGTAGTGATGCTCCGAGTAGTCGACTCACATTCGCCAGGTAGCATTACACCACTTGTAGAATTCGTCATGACGTTCTCGATGGTCTTCGTTGGGGTTTCTAGGGATGTCTCACTCACGTCTGCCAATGCTTCCTTGGTGCTCGTTGTGGCATTCCCAGTAGAACACTCACATTCGTCAGGTAGCACCGAGAATGAGTTGGAAGTTTCCACGGCAGTCTTCTGGTTTCTCGTTGTTTCTGCCTCTCCAACCGTTTTCTTAATCTTCAGCTTGGTTCCATGTTGCCCGGCCACTGACCAAGCTCCCCTCTTAACCTGGGGACTCACAACAGGAGGATTACTACGAATCCTCTTGTTCTCCTCCGTTAATCGCCGTATCTCCAGTTTAGCAACTCTGAGTTCTTCTCTCAGCTGCTGGTAAAGCTGCTCAAGAGAGGGCATCCTGGTTCAGATTCACAGAGAGCACACAAACAGGTCTTCACAGAGCTAAGTACACGTCACCACTGTAGGTGGTTATGGACACTTCCGAGCTTCAGAACCTTGCATTTATCTACATTGAACTGCATCTGCCACTTTTCTGACCAAGAGTAGAGTTTGTCTAAATCCTCCTGAAGTTCCCTAACATCTACGTTTGAATCAATTATCCTACCTATCTTCGTGTCATCGGCGAATTTGCTCATATCACTAGTAATTCCTTCATCAAGATCATTGATATATATTATAAACAACAACGGGCCCAAGACTGATCCCTGTGGAACGCCACTTGTTACTGATCCCCACTCGGATTTAACCCCATTTATGGACACTCTTTGCTTCCTGTCTGTGAGCCATGATTCGATCCACGAGAGCACCCTTCCCCCAATGCCATGAGCTGCTACTTTCTTCAACAGTCTTTGGTGCGGAACTCTATCAAATGCCTTACTAAAATCTAAGTAAATAATATCAAATTCTTTATCGTGGTCAACAGCCTCAAAAGCTTTACTGAAGAAAGTTAATAAATTAGTTAGACAAGACCGGCCTCTTGTGAATCCATGCTGAGTATCATTAATCAAGCTATGCTTATCGAGATGGCTTCTTATAATCTCAGCTATAATTGACTCTAGTAATTTGCCTACAATTGAGGTCAGGCTTATTGGGCGGTAATTTGACGGTAACGACTTGTCCCCTGTTTTAAAAATAGGAATTACATTAGCCATCTTCCACATATCAGACACTGCACCTGTTTGAAGAGATAAATTAAAAATATTAGTTAATGGTTCACAGACTTCCATTTTGCATTCCTTTAGAACCCTTGAAAAAACCTCATCAGGACCCGGTGACTTATTTTGCTTCAGTCTGTCTATCTGCTTCACAACCATTTCACTAGTGACTGTGATGTTACATAATTTATCTTCTTCTGATCCACTATAAAAATTAATTACCGGAATATTATTAGTGTCTTCCTGTGTAAAAACCGAGAGAAAATAATTATTTAAAATCGAGCACATTTCATTCTCTTTGTCAGTAAGATGCCCATAGTTATTTTTAAGGGGACCTATCTTATCTCTGACTTTTGTTCTATATACCTGGAAAAAACTTTTTGGGTTAGTTTTAGAATCCCTAGCAACTTTAATTTCATAGTCCCTTTTAGCTTTTCTTATCCCCTTTTTAATGTCCCTCTTAATGTCAATATACTGATTCATAAGATGACCCTCGCCTCTTTTGATACGCCTATAAATTCCTTTCTTATGCCCTAGTAGATATTTCAGCCTATTATTCATCCATTTTGGGTCATTTCTATTTGATCTAATTTCCTTATAAGGGATAAACGTTCTTTGAGCAGCATGTATTGTGTTCAGAAAACTGTCATATTGATAGCTCTCTTCGTTACCCCAGTCAACAGATGATAAGTGTTCTCTAAGCCCATCGTAATCTGCTAAGCGAAAATCTGGGACTGTTACTGAGTTATCCCTACTATCATACTTCCATTCAATTCTACATGTAATTGATTTGTGGTCGCTAGCACCCAGTTCCTCTGAAACTTCTAAATTATTAACAAGGGATTCATTGTTTGCCAGAACTAAGTCAAGCAGGTTATTACCCCTTGTAGGTTCTGTCACAAACTGCTTCAAAAAACAATCCTGAACTACTTCTAAGAAATCGTATGATTCTAAATTCCCAGTCAAGAAATTCCAATCAATATGACTAAAGTTAAAGTCTCCTAGAATTACTACATTATCGTGCCTTGTGGCCCTAACAATTTCCTCCCATAGTAGTCTCCCCTGGTCCCTATCTAAATTTGGGGGACGGTATATCACACCTAAAATTAATTTTTCATGCCCCTCTGAAAATTCTATCCAAACAGACTCTGTATGTGTTACTTCAGACTTAATACCCGTTTTTATGCAACAGTTCAAGCGATCTCGGACATACAATGCCACCCCACCCCCCTTCCCGATACTTCTATCTACTTGGAACAATTTAAAACCCTGAATGTGACATTCTGCAGGCATGTCCCGACTTTTTGAATTAAACCACGTCTCAGTAATGGCAAATACATCTATGTTACCTGCACTAGCAACTAGTCTCAACTCGTCCATCTTATTCCTAGCACTGCGACTATTTGTGTAATAAATATTTAATGACCCTCCTATCTCTTTACCCTTCCTGCTCCTTTCTGTTATTCCACTAAACCTATTACTGTCATTGTCAATTAGTGCCACTGGCTTTCCAATATCCTCCTCATTTTGCCTATTACTAGTTCTCCTAGTACTCATGTTACTACCCTGCGACTTCACAGTTTTCCCGCCAAAACCCATACCACTAACTATTCCTAGTTTAAAGACCTAACAGCTCCCTCCACTGCGTTGGCCAGTGCTCCCACCCCACACCTAGACAAGTGAACCCCATCCCTGGCATACATGTCATTTCTGCCATAGAAGAGGTCCCAGTTGTCAATGAATGTTACCGCATTTTCCTTACAGTATTTGTCCAGCCAGCAATTGACACCAATTGCTCTGGACAACCATTCATTTCCAACTCCTCTCCTTGGCAAAATGCCACATATGACAGGTTTCCCACCCTTCTTCCTAATTATCTCTATTGCTGACCTATACCTGCTAATCAGGTCCTCACTCCTACGTCTGCCAACATCGTTGCCTCCAGCACTGAGACAGATAATAGGATTGCTCCCATTACCTCTCATGATGTCATCCAGACGGCTAACAATATCCTTCATCCCAGCCCCAGGAAAACACACTCTCTGCCTCCTACTCCTATCCTTCAAACAGAATGCCCTATCCATGTACCTAATCTGGCTATCCCCAACAACAACAATGTTTTTACCTTCCTTGGCGTCGTCCGTAGTGATGCTCCGAGTAGTCGACTCACATTCGCCAGGTAGCATTACACCACTTGTAGAATTCGTCATGACGTTCTCGATGGTCTTCGTTGGGGTTTCTAGGGATGTCTCACTCACGTCTGCCAATGCTTCCTTGGTGCTCGTTGTGGCATTCCCAGTAGAACACTCACATTCGTCAGGTAGCACCGAGAATGAGTTGGAAGTTTCCACGGCAGTCTTCTGGTTTCTCGTTGTTTCTGCCTCTCCAACCGTTTTCTTAATCTTCAGCTTGGTTCCATGTTGCCCGGCCACTGACCAAGCTCCCCTCTTAACCTGGGGACTCACAACAGGAGGATTACTACGAATCCTCTTGTTCTCCTCCGTTAATCGCCGTATCTCCAGTTTAGCAACTCTGAGTTCTTCTCTCAGCTGCTGGTAAAGCTGCTCAAGAGAGGGCATCCTGGTTCAGATTCACAGAGAGCACACAAACAGGTCTTCACAGAGCTAAGTACACGTCACCACCATTATTTAACTTATAAGTGCTAGGGTTATGGACACTTCCGAGCTTCAGAACCTTGCATTTATCTACATTGAACTGCATCTGCCACTTTTCTGACCAAGAGTAGAGTTTGTCTAAATCCTCCTGAAGTTCCCTAACATCTACGTTTGAATCAATTATCCTACCTATCTTCGTGTCATCGGCGAATTTGCTCATATCACTAGTAATTCCTTCATCAAGATCATTGATATATATTATAAACAACAACGGGCCCAAGACTGATCCCTGTGGAACGCCACTTGTTACTGATCCCCACTCGGATTTAACCCCATTTATGGACACTCTCTGCTTCCTGTCTGTGAGCCATGATTCGATCCACGAGAGCACTCTTCCCCCAATGCCATGAGCTGCTACTTTCTTCAACAGTCTTTGGTGCGGAACTCTATCAAATGCCTTACTAAAATCTAAGTAAATAATATCAAATTCTTTATCGTGGTCAACAGCCTCAAAAGCTTTACTGAAAAAAGTTAATAAATTAGTTAGACAAGACCGGCCTCTTGTGAATCCATGCTGAGTATCATTAATCAAGCTATGCTTATCGAGATGGCTTCTTATAATTTGAGCTATAATTGACTCTAGTAATTTGCCTACAATTGAGGTCAGGCTTATTGGGCGGTAATTTGACGGTAACGACTTGTCCCCTGTTTTAAAAATAGGAATTACATTAGCCATCTTCCACATATCAGACACTACACCTGTTTGAAGAGATAAATTAAAAATATTAGTTAATGGTTCACAGACTTCCATTTTGCATTCCTTTAGAACCCTTGAAAAAACCTCATCAGGACCCGGTGACTTATTTTGCTTCAGTCGGTCTATCTGCTTCACAACCATTTCACTAGTGACTATGATGTTACATAATTTATCTTCTTCTGGCCCACTATAAAAATTAATTACCGGAATATTATTAGTGTCTTCCTGTGTAAAAACCGAGAGAAAATAATTATTTAAAATCGAGCACATTTCATTCTCTTTGTCAGTAAGATGCCCATAGTTATTTTTAAGGGGACCTATCTTATCTCTGACTTTTGTTCTATATACCTGGAAAAAACTTTTTGGGTTAGTTTTAGAATCCCTAGCAACTTTAATTTCATAGTCCCTTTTAGCTTTTCTTATCCCCTTTTTAATGTCCCTCTTAGTGTCAATATACTGATTCATAAGATGACCCTCGCCTCTTTTGATACGCCTATAAATTCCTTTCTTATGCCCTAGTAGATATTTCAGCCTATTATTCATCCATTTTGGGTCATTTCTATTTGATCTAATTTCTTTATAAGGGATAAATGTTCTTTGAGCAGCATGTATTGTGTTCAGAAAACTGTCATATTGATAGCTCTCTTCGTTACCCCAGTCAACAGATGATAAGTGTTCTCTAAGCCCATCGTAATCTGCTAAGCGAAAATCTGGGACTGTTACTGAGTTATCCCTACTATCATACTTCCATTCAATTCTAAATGTAATTGATTTGTGGTCGCTAGCACCCAGTTCTTCTGAAACTTCTAAATTATTAACAAGGGATTCATTGTTTGCCAGAACTAAGTCAAGCAGGTTATTACCCCTTGTAGGTTCTGTCACAAACTGCTTCAGAAAACAATCCTGAACTACTTCTAAGAAGTCGTATGATTCTAAATTCCCAGTCAAGAAATTCCAATCAATATGACTAAAGTTAAAGTCTCCTAGAATTACTACATTATCGTGCCTTGTGGCCCTAACAATTTCCTCCCATAGTAGTCTTCCCTGGTCCCTATCTAAATTTGGGGGACGGTATATCACACCTAAAGTTAATTTTTCATGCCCCTCTGAAAATTCTATCCAAACAGACTCTGTATGTGTTACTTCAGACTTAATACCCGTTTTAATGCAACAGTTCAAGCGATCTCGGACATACAATGCCACCCCACCCCCCTTCCCGATACTTCTATCTACTTGGAACAATTTGAAACCCTGAATGTGACATTCTGCAGGCATGTCCCGACTTTTTGAATTAAACCACGTCTCAGTAATGGCAAATACATCTATGTTACCTGCACTAGCAACTAGTCTCAACTCGTCCATCTTATTCCTAGCACTGCGACTATTTGTGTAATATATACTTAAGGACCCTCCTTTCTCTTTATCATTCCTGCTCCTTTCTGTTATTCCACTAAACCTATTACTGTCCTTGTCAATTAGTGCCACTGGCTTTCCGATATCCACCTCATTTTGCCTATTACTAGTTCTCCTAGTACTCATATTACTACCCTGAGACTTCACAGTTTTCCCGCAAAACCTATACCACTAACTATTCCTAGTTTAAAGACCTAACAGCTCCCTCCACTGCGTTGGCCAGTGCTCCCACCCCACACCTAGATAAGTGAACCCCATCCCTGGCATACATGTCATTTCTGCCATAGAAGAGGTCCCAGTTGTCAATGAATGTTACCGCATTTTCCTTACAGTATTTGTCCAGCCAGCAATTGACACCAATTGCTCTGGACAACCATTCATTTCCAACTCCTCTCCTTGGCAAAATGCCACATATGACAGGTTTCCCACCCTTCCTCCTAATTATATCTATTGCTGACCTATACTTGCTAATCAGGTCCTCACTCCTACGTCTGCCAACATCGTTGCCTCCAGCACTGAGACAGATAATAGGATTGCTCCCATTACCTCTCATGATGTCATCCAGACGGCTAACAATATCCTTCATCCCTGCCCCAGGAAAACACACTCTCTGCCTCCTACTCCTGTCCTTCAAGCAGAATGCCCTATCCATGTACCTAATCTGGCTATCCCCAACAACAACAATGTTTTTACCTTCCTTTGCGTCGTCCGTCGTGATGCTCCGAGTAGTCGACTCACATTCGCCAGGTAGCATTACACCACTTGTAGAATTCGTCAAGACGTTCTCGATGGTCTTCGTTGGGGTTTCTAGGGATGTCTCACTCACGTCTGCCAATGCTTCTTTGGTGCTCGTTGTGGCATTCCCAGTAGAACACTCACATTCGTCGGGTAGCACCGAGAATGGGTTGGAAGTTTCCACGGTAGTCTTCTGGTTTCTCGTTGTTTCTGCCTCTCCAACCGTTTTCTTGATCTTCAGCTTGGTTCCATGTTGCCCGGCCACTGACCAAGCTCCCCTCTTAACCTGGGGACTCACAACAGGAGGATTACTACGAATCCTCTTGTTCTCCTCCGTTAATCGCCGTATCTCCAGTTTAGCAACTCTGAGTTCTTCTCTCAGCTGCTGGTAAAGCTGCTCAAGAGAGGGCATCCTGGTTCAGATTCACAGAGAGCACACAAACAGGTCTTCACAGAGCTAAGTACACGTCACCACTGATAGAGCGGGAAAGTACCTTACACTTATCCACATTAAACTTCATCTGCCATTTTTCAGACCAAGACATTAATTTGTTCAAATCGTCCTGGAGTTCATTGATATCCTCCTCAGAGTGAATTATACGGCCTATCTTTGTATCATCAGCAAACTTACTCATGTCACTAGTAATCCCTTCATCAAGGTCATTAATGTAAATAATGAACAGGAGAGGGCCTAAAACTGATCCTTGTGGAACGCCACTAGTGACTAATCCCCATTCAGATTTCACTCAATTAATGGTAACTCTCTGCTTTCTATTGGTAAGCCATGCCTCAATCCATGCTAGAACTTTACCTCCTATACCATGAGCTGCCACTTTTCTTAAGAGTCTCTTGTGAGGTACTCTGTCGAAGGCTTTACTAAAATCCAAATAAACAATATCATATTCCTTATCACTGTCAACTGCCTCAAATGTTCTATTGAAGAACGTCAGTAAGTTTGTCAGGCAGGAACGACCTCTCGTGAATCCATGCTGAGATTCATTTATCAAGTTATGCTCTTCAAGGTGACTTCTGATAATGTCAGCTATAATTGATTCTAATAACTTGCCCACTATAGATGTCAGGCTTATTGGACGGTAATTTGAAGGAGTGGACTTATCCCCTGATTTGAATATAGGAATCACATTAGCCATCTTCCACAACTCTGGCACAACACTGGTAAGGATGGACGCATTGAATACACTCGTTAATGGCTGACTATGCTCCATCTTGCATTCCTTAAGTACCCTTGAAAACATTAAAATGGTATAAAATACCGACAGGTTGTTAGGTAAGACACATATGCAACAGTTAGGTATCTTTATTATGAAACGTTTCGCCTACACAGTAGGCTTCTTCAGTCAAGTACAGAAAAGTTGATAGAAGCAGAAGATACTAGAAGACGATGTAATCAGTCCATCACCCTTAAAGTTTTGAGGTGGTCAGTCCCTCAGTATTTTGTTTCAGTTTGTCTATCTGTTTAATAACCATGTCCCTCGTGACAGTAATATTAGTTAACTTAAATTCATCAGGAACTAAATAATTTGTAGATGAATGGTTCAGAGAACCGACATGTTGATAAATTAGACACATGTGCAACTCTTGGGTGTCTTTATTGAGGAAACGTTTCGCCACACAGTGGCTTCATCAGTCCATACAAAGGAGAATCTTGAAGAACAGGAGGAGAATGAGGTAAGAGTAAGACACATGTGCAACATCTGGGTATCTTTATTGTAGACGTTTCGCCATCCAGTGGCTTTATCAATACAAATTCCAGGACATAACTTGAAGACAGTAGAACTATGTACAGAAGATGAGGTAATCAGTCCCTCAACCTAGGAGTAGGTGCGAACAGCACCATAGTCGTGGAGATTCTGAAGCAGAAGAAAGAATCCTGGCGCTTATATAGTAACGTCAGGTGAAGCAGACGAGGGCAAATTCACTGGTAGGCGGGATTCCCCAGTGGAAGTAGGTCCTTCCCAAAGAGATGGGTTGTAGTAGTAGTTGTCGTAGTTGTGAAGGTTATGTACATGTCCTCAGAATTAAGATTCCATGATGTTGCAGTGTCTGACAAGTTGTGTACGAATGGTATATAATACCGACAAGATGAGAGTAAGACACATGTGCAACATCTGGGTATCTTTATTGTAGACGTTTCGCCATCCAGTGGCTTTATCAATACAAATTCCAGGACATAACTTGAAGACAGTAGAACTATGTACAGAAGATGAGGTAATCAGCCCCTCAACCTAGGAGTAGGTGCGAACAGCACCATAGTCGTGGAGATTCTGAAGCAGAAGAAAGAATCCTGGCGCTTATATAGTAACGTATAGTAACTATATAAGCGCCAGGATTCTTTCTTCTGCTTCAGAATCTCCACGACTATGGTGCTGTTCGCACCTACTCCTAGGTTGAGGGACTGATTACCTCATCTTCTGTACATAGTTCTACTGTCTTCAAGTTATGTCCTGGAATTTGTATTGATAAAGCCACTGGATGGCGAAACGTCTACAATAAAGATACCCAGATGTTGCACATGTGTCTTACTCTCATCTTGTCGGTATTATATACCATTCGTACACGAAAATGAGGTAATCAGTCCCTCAACCTTGAGTCGATGTGGTCAGTCCATCAATCTTGAATAGAATACGGCATACGTGCTGAGAAGGAGCTTATAAACCGTTGGCAGGAGAGGTGCAGCAGTCATAGGTGGTGTAACATTTGTTCAATGTTGAAGTAGGTCGTGCCCAAGAATTAGGCAAGCGAAGAATTCCCAGGTATTAAGATCCCAAGAAGTTGCAGTGTCTGACAGGTTTGTAGATGAATTGTTCAGAGAACCGACATGTTGATAAATTAGACACATGTGCAACTCTTGGGTGTCTTTATTGAGGAAACGTTTTGCCACAAAGTGGCTTCATCAGTCCATACAAAGGAGAATCTTGAAGAACAGGAGGAGAATGAGATAATCAGTCCCTCAACCTTGAGTCGATGTAGTCAGTCCATCAATCTTGAATAGAATACGGCATACGTGCTGAGAAGGAGCTTATAAACCGTTGGCAGGAGAGGTGCAGCAGCCATAGGTGGTGTAACATTTGTTCAATGTTGAAGTAGGTCGTGCCCAAGAATTAGGCAAGCGAAGAATTCCCAAGAATTAAGAACCCAAGAAGTTGCAGTGCCTGACAGGTTTGTAGATGAATGGTTCAGAGAACTGACATGTTGATAAATTAGACACATGTGCAACTCTTGGGTGTCTTTATTGAGGAAACGTTTCGCCACACAGTGGCTTCATCAGTCCATACAAAGGAGAATCTTGAAGAACAGGAGGAGAATGAGGTAATCAGTCCCTCAACCTTGAGTCGATGTGGTCAGTCCATCAATCTTGAATAGAATACGGCATACGTGCTGAGAAGGAGCTTATAAACCGTTGGCAGGAGAGGTGCAGCAGTCATAGGTGGTGTAACATTTGTTCAATGTTGAAGTAGGTCGTGCCCAAGAATTAGGCAAGCGAAGAATTCCCAAGTATTAAGATCCCAAGAAGTTGCAGTGTCTGACAGGTTTGTAGATGAATGGTTCAGAGAACCGACATGTTGATAAATTAGACACATGTGCAACTCTTGGGTGTCTTTATTGAGGAAACGTTTCGCCACACAGTGGCTTCATCAGTCCATACAAAGGCGAATCTTGAAGAACAGGAGGAGAATGAGGTAATCAGTCCCTCAACCTTGAGTCGATGTGGTCAGTCCATCAATCTTGAATAGAATACGCAGGAGAGGTGCAGCAGTCATAGGTGGTGTAACTTTTGTTCACTGTTGAAGTAGGTAGTGCCCAAGAATTAGGCAAGCGAAGAATTCCCAAGTATTAAGATCCCAAGAAGTTGCAGTGTCTGACAAGTTTGTAGATGAATGGTTCAGAGAACCGACATGTTGATAAATTAGACACATGTGCAACTCTTGGGTGTCTTTATTGAGGAAACGTTTCGCCACACAGTGGCTTCATCAGTCCATACAAAGGAGAATGTGGAAAAAGACACTTATGTACAGTTTAGGACATTTATTAAAGGAAACTTTTCGCCACGAGTGGCTTCTTCAGTCCTAATACAGAGAAAACTAAGAAAACACACATATATATAGTGGCGGGAGTCAGGTGAGGTGATGCGTGGGTAGAGGTGGTGGTAGTAGTAGTAGTAGTAGTAGTAATGGAACTAAGGAGGTGAGGCTAGAGAGGGACCTGCTGGCATCAAGTAACACCAGTTCCCAGGATGGGTAATATCCTCTTGCTTAGTAATTTTGAAATACTGTAACTACCGGATTTTTGCTTTATAGTGTTACTGACAGAAATTAGTGCAGCTTCAATGCATTTTCTCCGTCTTAAGTCGTCTTCATTAATAACTAGTTTAGCTTCATTGAATTTCATGAGGTGTCCAACATCGTCTCTATGTTGAACACATGCGTTTTTGCGGTCATCATTTCTGCAAGCATTTTTGTGTTCTGCTATCCTAATGTCCAGAGTTCTGGCTGTTTCCCCTACATATACTTTGTCACACCCCCCACATGGTATAGTGTAGATTCCTGCACTTGTGCCAGAATCATGCTTGGGTTTTTGTATCAGGTTCCTAATAGTAGTTGAAGAGCTGGTAGATATTTTAGCCAGTTTTCTGTCAAACATTTTTGAAACATTTGTGGCAACGTTGCTGACCGGTAAAACGATGTAACTTGGAGGCTTTTCTTCAATTTGATAGGTGTGCAAGAAAGGTATAAAATACCGACAATATGAAAGTTAAGACACATGTGCAACATCTGGATATCTTTATTGTAGACGTTTCGCCATCCAGTGGCTTTATCAATACAGATTCTAGGACATAATAGGAAGACAGTAGAACTATATACAAAAGATGAGGTAATCAGTCCCTCGGCCTTGGAGTTAGTGTTCACACCACGATGCTGTGAACACTAACTCCAAGGCCGAGGGACTGATTACCTCATCTTTTGTATATAGTTCTACTGTCTTCCTATTATGTCCTAGAATCTGTATTGATAAAGCCACTGGATGGCGAAACGTCTACAATAAAGATATCCAGATGTTGCACATGTGTCTTAACTTTCAATTTGATAGGTGTTGGTCTTGCTGAGGATACGTGTTGCACGTTTCCTGCAGTCACGTATGAAGTGTAGGGGAAAGTGTAGTGAACTAAAAGAGTTGGTGATGTATGTACATTCTTCTTCGAGGAACTGCGGACTGGAAATTCTGTAGGTTCTCAGAAAGAAGCCAATAACTACCCCTCTTTTAGTTCTTGTGTCATGGTGAGAGAAGAAATGTAGAAGATCATTCTTGTATGTAGGCTTCCGGTAGACTTTAAAAGAAAGTTTGTTTTCCCCTGTGCGTAAGAGAACGTCGAGAAAAGGTAACTGGTTGTCCTTCTCCTCCTCTAGAGTAAATTTAATAGTAGGTTCCAGAGTGTTGATGGTGTTGAGGATGACCTGTACGTCAAGATTTTTGGGTACAATGACCAAAATGTCATCTACGTAGCGCATCCAAGTAACTGAACGAGGGATGTTACTGAGGATCCTTCTTGATTCCAGGTCCTCCATATATAAATTGGCAAGAACTGCACTAAGGGGGGATCCCATGGCTAGTCCGAAGAGTTGTTTGTACTTCTTGTCCTCGAACCTAAAACAGTTATAACGAACACAAAGTTCGACAAGGCTCACAAAATCTTGGCGGGGTACAGGTAACTCTGTATCATCTTTAATCACCCTGCGAAGAAGATCAATGGCTTGATCAACTGGGACATTGGTGAATAAGGCAGTCACGTCAAAACTTGCAAGCTTCTTATCACTCATGTCGAGATCCCTGATACGGTTAAGGAGGTCACCCGAATGCTTTAGATGAGCCTGACTGATTGTACCCAGGAGCTTTGACAAATATTTCGCCAAAACTCCTGCTAGACTGTGAGGGGCGCTGCCGATTCCAGATGTAATGGGTCTCATAGGCACATTTGGTTTGTGGGTCTTTGGTAAACCATAAAATCTAGCTGACTTGGGGTTGGTAGGGATGAGGCGCAAGAGCTTTTTACCTTCTTCTGATTTCCTGAGTATACTGCGGGTCTTACTGAGAAAAGAATCTGTTATTAAACAGATAGACAAACTGAAACAAAATAAGTCCCCGGGACCCGATGAGTTGTTTTCAAGGGTACTTAAGGAATGCAAGATGGAGCTTAGTCAGCCATTAACGAATGTATTCAATGCGTCCATCCTTACCAGTGTTGTGCCAGAGTTGTGGAAGATGGCTAATGTGGTTCCTATATTCAAATCAGGGGATAAGTCCACTCCTTCAAATTACCGTCCAATAAGCCTGACATCTATAGTGGGCAAGTTATTAGAATCAATTATAGCTGACAGTAGTTTGTTGGATTATGTATTGGTAGATAAAAGACTGTTGAGTAGACTTCAGGATGTACATGTTTATAGAGGGGCCACAGATATATCAGATCACTTTCTAGTTGTAGCTACACTGAGAGTAAAAGGTAGATGGGATACAAGGAGAATAGAAGCATCAGGGAAGAGAGAGGTGAAGGTTTATAAACTAAAAGAGGAGGCAGTTAGGGTAAGATATAAACAGCTATTGGAGGATAGATGGGCTAATGAGAGCATAGGCAATGGGGTCGAAGAGGTATGGGGTAGGTTTAAAGATGTAGTGTTAGAGTGTTCAGCAGAAGTTTGTGGTTACAGGAAAGTGGGTGCAGGAGGGAAGAGGAGCGATTGGTGGAATGATGATGTAAAGAGAGTAGTAAGGGAGAAAAAGTTAGCATATGAGAAGTTTTTACAAAGTAGAAGTGATGCAAGGAGGGAAGAGTATATGGAGAAAAAGAGAGAGGTTAAGAGAGTGGTGAAGCAATGTAAAAAGAGAGCAAATGAGAGAGTGGGTGAGATGTTATCAACAAATTTTGTTGAAAATAAGAAAAAGTTTTGGAGTGAGATTAACAAGTTAAGAAAGCCTAGAGAACAAATTGATTTGTCAGTTAAAAATAGGAGAGGAGAGTTATTAAATGGAGAGTTAGAGGTATTGGGAAGATGGAAGGAATATTTTGAGGAATTGTTAAATGTTGATGAAGATAGGGAAGCTGTGATTTCGTGTATAGGGCAAGGAGGAATAACATCTTGTAGGAGTGAGGAAGAACCAGTTGTGAGTGTGGGGGAAGTTCGTGAGGCAGTAGGTAAAATGAAAGGGGGTAAGGCAGCCGGGATTGATGGGATAAAGATAGAAATGTTAAAAGCAGGTGGGGATATAGTTTTGGAGTGGTTGGTGCAATTATTTAATAAATGTATGGAAGAGGGTAAGGTACCTAGGGATTGGCAGAGAGCATGCATAGTTCCTTTGTATAAAGGCAAAGGGGATAAAAGAGAGTGCAAAAATTATAGGGGGATAAGTCTGTTGAGTGTACCTGGTAAAGTGTATGGTAGAGTTATAATTGAAAGAATTAAGAGTAAGACGGAGAATAGGATAGCAGATGAACAAGGAGGCTTTAGGAAAGGTAGGGGGTGTGTGGACCAGGTGTTTACAGTGAAACATATAAGTGAACAGTATTTAGATAAGGCTAAAGAGGTCTTTGTGGCATTTATGGATTTGGAAAAGGCGTATGACAGGGTGGATAGGGGGGCAATGTGGCAGATGTTGCAAGTGTATGGTGTAGGAGGTAGGTTACTGAAAGCAGTGAAGAGTTTTTACGAGGATAGTGAGGCTCAAGTTAGAGTATGTAGGAAAGAGGGAAATTTTTTCCCAGTAAAAGTAGGCCTTAGACAAGGATGTGTGATGTCACCGTGGTTGTTTAATATATTTATAGATGGGGTTGTAAGAGAAGTAAATGCGAGGGTTTTGGCAAGAGGCGTGGAGTTAAAAGATAAAGAATCACACACAAAGTGGGAGTTGTCACAGCTGCTCTGTGCTGATGACACTGTGCTCTTGGGAGATTCTGAAGAGAAGTTGCAGAGATTGGTGGATGAATTTGGTAGGGTGTGCAAAAGAAGAAAATTAAAGGTGAATACAGGAAAGAGTAAGGTTATGAGGATAACAAAAAGATTAGGTGATGAAAGATTGAATATCAGATTGGAGGGAGAGAGTATGGAGGAGGTGAACGTATTCAGATATTTGGGAGTGGACGTGTCAGCGGATGGGTCTATGAAAGATGAGGTGAATCATAGAATTGATGAGGGAAAAAGAGTGAGTGGTGCACTTAGGAGTATGTGGAGACAAAGAACTTTGTCCTTGGAGGCAAAGAGGGGAATGTATGAGAGTATAGTTTTACCAACGCTCTTATATGGGTGTGAAGCGTGGGTGATGAATGTTGCAGCGAGGAGAAGGCTGGAGGCAGTGGAGATGTCATGTCTGAGGGCAATGTGTGGTGTGAATATAATGCAGAGAATTCGTAGTTTGGAAGTTAGGAGGAGGTGCGGGATTACCAAAACTGTTGTCCAGAGGGCTGAGGAAGGGTTGTTGAGGTGGTTCGGACATGTAGAGAGAATGGAGCGAAACAGAATGACTTCAAGAGTGTATCAGTCTGTAGTGGAAGGAAGGCGGGGTAGGGGTCGGCCTAGGAAGGGTTGGAGGGAGGGGGTAAAGGAGGTTTTGTGTGCGAGGGGCTTGGACTTCCAGCAGGCATGCGTGAGCGTGTTTGATAGGAGTGAATGGAGACAAATGGTTTTTAATACTTGACGTGCTGTTGGAGTGTGAGCAAAGTAACATTTATGAAGGGATTCAGGGAAACCGGCAGGCCGGACTTGAGTCCTGGAGATGGGAAGTACAGTGCCTGCACTCTGAAGGAGGGGTGTTAATGTTGCAGTTTAAAAACTGTAGTGTAAAGCACCCTTCTGGCAAGACAGTGATGGAGTGAATGATGGTGAAAGTTTTTCTTTTTCGGGCCACCCTGCCTTGGTGGGAATCGGCCGGTGTGATAATAATAAAATAATAATTATCAGAAGTCACCTTGAAGAGCATAACTTGATAAATGAATCTCAGCATGGATTCACGAGAGGTCGTTCCTGCCTGACAAACTTACTGTCGTTCTTCAATAGAACATTTGAGGCAGTTGACAGTGATAAGGAATATGATATTGTTTATTTGGATTTTAGTAAAGCCTTCGACAGAGTACCTCACAAGAGACTCTTAAGAAAAGTGGCAGCTCACGGTATAGGAGGTAAAGTTCTAGCATGGATTGAGGCATGGCTTACCAATAGAAAGCAGAGAGTTACCATTAATGGAGTGAAATCTGAATGGGGATTAGTCACTAGTGGCGTTCCACAATTATCAGTTTTAGGCCCTCTCTTGTTCATAATTTACATTAATGACCTTGATGAAGGGATTACTAGTGACATGAGTAAGTTTGCTGATGATACAAAGATAGGCCGTATAATTCACTCTGAGGAGGATATCAATGAACTCCAGGACGATTTGAACAAATTAATGTCTTGGTCTGAAAAATGGCAGATGAAGTTTAATGTGGATAAGTGTAAGGTACTTGCCCTTGGTAATGAAAATAACCCTCGAAGCTATAATCTAGGTGAAGTAGAGCTTGGTCATACAGAATGTGAAAAAGACTTGGGAGTCATGGTAAGCAGAAATCTAAAGCCAATACAGCAGTGCCTCAGTGTGCGCAACAAGGCCAACAGATTACTTGGATTTATCTCAAGAAGTATAAGTAACAGAAGTCCAAAAGTTATTTTACAGCTCTATACATCACTAGTGAGGCGTAGAATGAGGGGAGATATCATTGAAGTGTATAAGTGGATGACGGGCATAAACAAGGGAGACATTAATAAAGTACTGAGGGTGTCGAACCAGGTAAGAACCAGGAATAATGGATTTAAGTTGGATAAATTTAGATTTAGAAAGGACATAGGTAAGTACTGGTTTTCTAACAGAGTTGTAGATGCGTGGAACAGTCTTCCCAGTGGGGTGATAGAGGTTAGGACCTTGGGTAGCTTTAAGAAGAGACTGGACAAATATATGAGTGGGAGGGGCTGGGTTTGATTGGTGTCAAGGGGTACGGGAGTTATTTCTTGAGTAGCTTTAGGTAGATGTCGTTTTGATAAGGACCTGCCTCGTATGGGCAAGTAGGCCTTCTGCAGTGTTCCTACATTCTTATGTTCTTATGTAACACTGCAGAAGGCCTACTGGCTCATGCGAGGCAGGTCCAAGTCTCCTACCGGCTTAAGCCAATGCACCCAACCTAGTCAGGTCAGGTCACATTGACTTAAGGGAGGAACACGGCAACCGACCTGGTAGCACAAGCTATCAGGTCTAACTCACACCCACCCACATCTACTCATGTATTTATCCAACCTATTTTTAAAGCTACACAACGTTCTGGCCTCTATAACGGTACTTGGGAGTTTGTTCCACTCATCCACAACTCTATTACCAAACCAGTACTTTCCTATATCCTTCCTGAATCTGAATTTTTCCAACTTAAAACCATTGCTGCGAGTCCTGTCTAGGCTAGATATTTTCAGCACACTATTTACATCCCCTTTATTTATTCCTGTCTTCCATTTATACACCTCAATCATATCCCCCCTAATTCTACGTCTTTCTAGAGAGTGCAGTTTCAGGGCCCTTAGTCTATCCTCATAGGGAAGGTTTCTGATACATGGGATCAACTTTGTCATCCTCCTTTGTACATTTTCCAGAGAATTTATATCCATTCTGTAATACGGTGACCAAAACTGAGGGACTGATTACCTCATTCTCCTCCTGTTCTTCAAGTTTCTCCTATGTATGGACTGATGAAGCCACTGTGTGGCGAAACGTTTCCTCAATAAAGATACCCAAGAGTTGCACATGTGATGAACATCAAAATGGTATACAATACCGACAGGTTGTTAGGTAAGACACATATGCAACAGTTAGACAACTTTATTCCGAAACGTTTCGCCTACACAGTAGGCTTCTTCAGTCGAATACAGAAAGTAGGCAGGAACAGTAGAGATGTGAAGACGATGTAATCAGTCCATCACCCTTAAAGTCGTAGAATTTGAGGTTGTCAGTCCCTCGGCCTGGAGAAGTTCAGTTCCATAGTCAGGAACTATCTGAAGAACAAGCGACAGTGCGGAGACTTAAATACTGTCGGAAGGAGAGGTGCAGGGTGGTAGTAGTAGTAGTAGTAGTAGTAGTAGTGAGAGGCCACTGAGAGGTCATGTCCCTCTCAGATCCAACACTTCTCACTTGAAAAGCTTGTCCAAGGTGTTTTCTGTATCAAGATGCCACGTGTTGCAGTGTCTGACAAGATGAACATCAAAATGGTATACAATACCGACAGGTTGTTAGGTAAGACACATATGCAACAGTTAGACAACTTTATTCCGAAACGTTTCGCCTACACAGTAGGCTTCTTCAGTCGAATACAGAAAGTAGGAAGGAACAGTAGAGATGTGAAGACGATGTAATCAGTCCATCACCCTTAAAGTCGTAGAATTTGAGGTTGTCAGTCCCTCGGCCTGGAGAAGTTCAGTTCCATAGTCAGGAACTATCTGAAGAACAAGCGACAGTGCGGAGACTTAAATACTGTCGGAAGGAGAGGTGCAGGGTGGTAGTAGTAGTAGTAGTAGTAGTAGTAGTGAGAGGCCACTGAGAGGTCATGTCCCTCTCAGATCCAACACTTCTCACTTGAAAAGCTTGTCCAAGGTGTTTTCTGTATCAAGATGCCACGTGTTGCAGTGTCTGACAAGATGAACATCAAAATGGTATACAATACCGACAGGTTGTTAGGTAAGACACATATGCAACAGTTAGACAACTTTATTCCGAAACGTTTCGCCTACACAGTAGGCTTCTTCAGTCGAATACAGAAAGTAGGCAGGAACAGTAGAGATGTGAAGACGATGTAATCAGTCCATCACCCTTAAAGTCGTAGAATTTGAGGTTGTCAGTCCCTCGGCCTGGAGAAGTTCAGTTCCATAGTCAGGAACTATCTGAAGAACAAGCTACAGTGCGGAGACTTAAATACTGTCGGAAGGAGAGGTGCAGGGTGGTAGTAGTAGTAGTAGTAGTAGTAGTAGTAGTAGTGAGAGGCCACTGAGAGGTCATGTCCCTCTCAGATCCAACACTTCTCACTTGAAAAGCTTGTCCAAGGTGTTTTCTGTATCAAGATGCCACGTGTTGCAGTGTCTGACAAGATGAACATCAAAATGGTATACAATACCGATTGATGGACTGAACACATCGTCAGTACAGTCAAGAAGACTCTCTTCGACCTTTTCACAATGCTGTCGAATCGTGTGAAAATCAAGCCTGTGAATGGTGCAATAAATGACTCCTCGAAGTTAGCTTTAGCTACTGTCGTTAAGACCCGCCTGCAGATCAAATTTACGGCAATCCACTCTCTGAAGGACTCCTTCATTGTCGTCTGCACAGACGACACGGAAGCATCAAAACTTATGGACGACTCTTCAATCAGGACCCTACAAACACAACAATTCACTCTATCCCCGTCTCCATTCTTGAAGTCGAAACGTTCGGTCTTTGTGAAAAGACTGGACAACATGGTCACCTCTCTCTCTACTGAAGCACTGAAGACATCTATTGAGGAACAAAACACCTGGGCCTCGGTAGACAGCATCTACAAGATCCCTAACGCCTCATCTATGCTAAAGATTACATTTTCAGACATCTCCATGGCTGCCCAAGCTCTCTCTGACGGTCTGGCCATCTCATATTACCACATCCACGCTAGTCATATAGAACAAGAACGTTTCACATACATCTCCCACTGCTGGACCTGCTACTCCTATAAACACACCACCAAGGACTGCCCCATCAAGAATAAGAAGTTTTGTTCAAAATGTGGGAATGATGGACACGATTTCAGATCCTGCACCATTACTACAGCACCAACTTGTCTAAACTGCAAGGGTAATCATCATACCCTTGCAGCTAAGTGCCCAATCAGGAAAGAAATCATACTGAAGAAAACTAAAGTTCTGAAGAACACCTCCAATTCACCGACACACGCTGCAATAACCAAACCACAAACCGACACCACCAAGACTCTACACGCTAATCTACAGGCACCATCGCCCAGCAACTCCCTCTCTCCACTCCCAGACGGAGATTCCTCAAAGGTGCTGTACTGCATGGTGTATGCACACCTTGCAAACGCAGCAAACCCCGGCACTTTCAACACCACTATTAACGAACTATTCCGTCTGAACAACATACCTGCCTTCAATTTTCCGGACTCCACACCTTCAGCAGACATACTCAAGATCCTTCCCAACGTCCTGAACTTCACTGCACCTGCAGACCTGTCTCCTGCCCAAGCAACTGCTCCTGCAACTTCTATAACCACTTCCACCGCTGACAACGTTGATCATGTTGCCTCAACCACCGTCTCCCACCTCTCCCAGCCTGCTGTTACACAACCATTACACCTTACAGCTGCTCCTGTCGACCCTCAGTCACCGGCTACCACCATTGTAGATTCTCCCAATGAATCCACTCCAGAAGAGGAAGATAACGACGACTCCAGTAAACCCTCATGGGAAAACCTTACCTTTTACACTTCTCCTTCAAATACTGACACCATGACCTGTACTGAACTCTACAAAAGCCTCGGTGCTGGAACAGTCAAGTATGCATGTGAATCACCGCTTCACTTCTCACTCACCCAAGTTCTTGAGTTCATCAAGCCTCTACGTTTCACCTTCAGTAACAAGGCTAAACTATACCACCTATCTAGAAGCAGCTTCAAAAAGTTCGAAAATGGCTCCATTGCTAACCTGCCTCCTCAGTTACTCCTATAACTTTCATATGTGTTCTACCCTCTGATGTGACCTAGCCTGCTGCCAACTACTCAAGATTCAAGACTTCAACTACCACAAGTCCAATGCAACAGTCCCTGCTATTCCTGTTCTCAAGTCTGCCCCACGATCGCCTTAGCTGCTGGGTAAGCCCTGGCTCTATTTCTCTGACTAAGAACACTCCTCTCCAGAGCTATTCTTCATCTGTCCCATCTTCCCCGCTCATCCCATTGGGATCTTACCTGAACTTGTTTGCTTTGCTTGCTTGCTTGATCTTCAGATAGTTCCTGACTATGGAACTGAACTTCTCCAGGCCGAGGGACTGACAACCTCAAATTCTACGACTTTAAGGGTGATGGACTGATTACATCGTCTTCACATCTCTACTGTTCCTGCCTACTTTCTGTATTCGACTGAAGAAGCCTACTGTGTAGGCGAAACGTTTCGGAATAAAGTTGTCTAACTGTTGCATATGTGTCTTACCTAACAACCTGTCGGTATTGTATACCATTTTGATGTTCATCTTGTCAGACACTGCAACACGTGGCATCTTGATACAGAAAACACCTTGGACAAGCTTTTCAAGTGAGAAGTGTTGGATCTGAGAGGGACATGACCTCTCAGTGGCCTCTCACTACTACAGTTGCACATGTGTCTAATTTATCAACATGTCGGTTCTCTGAACCATTCATCTACAAACCTGTCAGACACTGCAACTTCTTGGGATCTTAATACTTAGGAATTCTTCGCTTGCCTAATTCTTGGGCACAACCTACTTCCACATTGAACAAATGTGACACTACCTATGACTGCTACACCTCTCCTGCCATACGGTTTATAAGCTGCTTCTCCGCTCATCTGCCGTATTCTACTCAAGATTGATGGACTGAACACATCGACTCAAGGTTGAGGGACTGATTACCTCATTCTCCTCCTGTTCTTCAAGTTTCTCCTATGTATGGACTGATGAAGCCACTGTGTGGCGAAACGTTTCCTCAATAAAGATACCCAAGAGTTGCACATGTGTCTAATTTATCAGCATAATCTAAATGAGGCCTAACCAAGGATGTATAGAGTTGAAGAACAACCTGAGGACTCCTATTATTTATGCTTCTTGATATGAAGCCAAGGATTCTATTAGCTTTATTGCGAACACTTATGCACTGTTGTCTTGGTTTCAGATTACTGCTAACCAGAACTCCTAAATCTTTTTCGCAATCCGTAATATTAAGATCTACATTATTTAGTTTATATGTGGCATGGTTATTGTCCTGTCCAACATTTAGAACTTTGCATTTGTCTACATTAAACTGCATCTGCCACTTCTCCGACCACTGCATCAGTCTATTTAAATCTTGTGTACGAATGGTATATAATACCGACAAGATGAGAGTAAGACACATGTGCAACATCTGGGTATCTTTATTGTAGACGTTTCGCCATCCAGTGGCTTTATCAATACAAATTCTAGGACATAACTTGAAGACAGTAGAACTATGTACAGAAGATGAGGTAATCAGTCCCTCAACCTAGGAGTAGGTGCGAACAGCACCATAGTCGTGGAGATTCTGAAGCAGAAGAAAGAATCCTGGCGCTTATATAGTAACGTCAGGTGAAGCAGACGAGGGCAAATTCACTGGTAGGCGGGATTCCCCAGTGGAAGTAGGTCCTTCCCAAAGAGATGGGTTAGTAGTAGTAGTAGATGTCGTAGTCGTGAAGGTTATGTACATGTCCTCAGAATTAAGATTCCATGATGTTGCAGTGTCTGACAAGTTGTGTACGAATGTACGAATGCACATGTGTCTTACTCTCATCTTGTCGGTATTATATACCATTCGTACACAACTTGTCAGACACTGCAACATCATGGAATCTTAATTCTGAGGACATGTACATAACCTTCACATAACCTGTCAGACACTGCAACACAAGGGTATCTTGGTACAGACCTGCAATCAACTTCGACAACTTCCACTAGTGAGAGCGGCTGGATTTGAGAGGGACCTGACCTTTCAACATCTGAGTTCTTACCTCTCCTAGTGGCCTACGTCTCACCTCTTGGCGCTATAAAAAGCTCCATTCTGTCACTTCACCTCCATATTGTTTCATACTATGGAACAATGCTCTTCTCCAGACTGAGGGACTGACCACCTCAAAACTTTAAGGGTGATGGACTGATTACATCGTCTTCAAGTATCTTCTGCTTCTATCAACTTTTCTGTACTTGACTGAAGAAGCCTACTGTGTAGGCGAAACGTTTCATAATAAAGATACCTAACTGTTGCATATGTGTCTTACCTAACAACCTGTCGGTATTTTATACCATTTTAATGTTCAATCTGTCAGACACTGCAACACAAGGGTATCTTGGTACAGACCTGCAATCAACTTCGACAACTTCCACTAGTGAGAGCGGCTGGATTTGAGAGGGACCTGACCTTTCAACATCTGAGTTCTTACCTCTCCTAGTGGCCTACGTCTCACCTCTTGGCGCTATAAAAAGCTCCATTCTGTCACTTCACCTCCATATTGTTTCATACTATGGAACAATGCTCTTCTCCAGACTGAGGGACTGACCACCTCAAAACTTTAAGGGTGATGGACTGATTACATCGTCTTCAAGTATCTTCTGCTTCTATCAACTTTTCTGTACTTGACTGAAGAAGCCTACTGTGTAGGCGAAACGTTTCATAATAAAGATACCTAACTGTTGCATATGTGTCTTACCTAACAACCTGTCGGTATTTTATACCATTTTAATGTTCAATCTGTCAGACACTGCAACACAAGGGTATCTTGGTACAGACCTGCAATCAACTTCGACAACTTCCACTAGTGAGAGCGGCTGGATTTGAGAGGGACCTGACCTTTCAACATCTGAGTTCTTACCTCTCCTAGTGGCCTACGTCTCACCTCTTGGCGCTATAAAAAGCTCCATTCTGTCACTTCACCTCCATATTGTTTCATACTATGGAACAATGCTCTTCTCCAGACTGAGGGACTGACCACCTCAAAACTTTAAGGGTGATGGACTGATTACATCGTCTTCAAGTATCTTCTGCTTCTATCAACTTTTCTGTACTTGACTGAAGAAGCCTACTGTGTAGGCGAAACGTTTCATAATAAAGATACCTAACTGTTGCATATGTGTCTTACCAGGTAGTTCTGTTTGTGACTTGAAAAAGCCCACTGTGTGGGCGAAACGTAGTCAATAAAGGATCACATTATACTGCATTTGTGTTTATATTTCCATTGTGTCGGTATTTTATACCATTTATTTCCAATGTCAGCTATAATTGATTCTAATAACTTGCCCACTATAGATGTCAGGCTTATTGGACGGTAATTTGAAGGAGTGGACTTATCCCCTGATTTGAATATAGGAACCACATTAGCCATCTTCCACAACTCTGGCACAACACCGGTAAGGATGGATGCATTGAATACACTCGTTAATGGCTGACTAAGCTCCATCTTGCATTCCTTAAGTACCCTGGAAAACAGCTCATCGGGTCCCGGGGACTTATTTTGCTTCAGTTTGTCTATCTGTTTAATAACCATGTCCCTCGTGACAGTAATATTAGTTAACTTAAATTCATCAGGAACTAAATAATTGTTAGAATGTTGAGGTCAGGTGGAGAATGTAATAAAGTTGGTAGAATTACCGACAATATGTAAAGTAAAAGGACACAAGTGCAACTAATGTGACATTTATTGTGGCAACGTTTCGCTCTCCAGGAGCTTTATCAAGCCATTACAAACAATACATGGACACAGAGGGTATATAAAGGCTCAGAGTGAGGTGAATACTAGTGAGGTACCATTTCGATGTTCACTAGTGGTAGTAGTAGTAGTAGTAGTAGTGGTAGTGACAAAAGTAATACAATATGGTAGAGCAATTAATTCGTACATGAGTAAAAGGATATAAAAGCTATTACTTGGGTAACATAAAAATAGGTTGGACAAATATAAACTGGAATGAGGCAGCTTGTTTCAGTGTTCACTCTCTGTGCTTTGTGTAGTATAACAGGAGAGACTATGTGATGGCAGGGTTTACTGTTTTCAGGAGGATTCTTGCTAAGACTTCGGAGATGGTGAAGCTGCCGTTGTTTTGTTTAATTGTATTCGAAACAGCGATCAGTGCTGATTCAAGGCACTTGCGTGTGCGGAAATTAGTTTCTTTTATCACTAATTGGGCGTCTCTGAATTTCATAAGATGATTGGTGGAATTTCGGTGTTGTACACAGGCGTTGTTTAAGTTGTCGTTCCTACATGCGTATATGTGTTCATTGAGGCGGGTGTCGAGGTTTCTTGCTGTTTCACCTACGTAGATCTTGTCACAGCCTCCACAGGGTATAGTGTAAACTCCTGCATTGACTGGTTCGTGGTGATTGGGTTTTGTCCTGGTTAGATCCTTTATTGAAGTGGTAGAAGCGATGGCGACTCTGGTGTTAGCTTGTGAAAGTACTTTTGAGACGTTTAGTGCAACCTGGCTGTTGGGAAGAATTATAACTTTGTTGGTAGCGGTGTTGATGCGTGGAGAATTGATGATCTGAAGAGCTCTTTTCTTGCAGTCTTTGATGAAAAAAGAAGGAAATTGTAACTCAGTGAATGTTTGGTGAATGTAAGTACATTCTTCGTCAAGTTAGTTAGTTTAATATGTTTATTATGCACCCCATACCCATCCTGTGGGCGGTAGTCAAAAGATTACAGAGGTACATAATGGGTCCAGGGACTGGGCCTCAAAGTTTTGATAGCTGAGCAAGCTACAGAGGCAATGAACTCACAATTTACAAAGGTAATGAACTCACAATTTACAAAGGTAATGAACTCCAGGTAGGTCTAGTCACAATCATTACAAGTTACAAAGGTATTTACAGATTACAGAGGTACACAATGGGTCCAGGGACCGGGCTCCAAAGTTTTGATGGCTGAACTAGGTACAAGGTAATGAACTCACAAGTTACAAAGGTAATGAACTCACAAGTTACAAAGGTAATGAATACTGTAAGAATGGTTACTTACGTTTATACATGGCTGCAATCATGAACAAATTTTAGAGTAATGAGCAATTCACACTTCCACACCCGGTCACAACTGTAGTGAGTTATTGGTGCAAATGTTGATTGCTGAGTCTCTCTCTCTCTCACACACACACACACACACACACACACACACACATACAAATTCATACACACACACACATAAACACACACACACACACACACACACAAACTCATACACACACGCACACACACTCATACTCACACACACTCATACACACACTCACACTCATACACACACACACTCATACTCACACACACACACACACACACACACACACACACACACACACACACACACACACACACACACATGCACACATGTGGTAATGCTTTATTTACAGCTAGCAAAGTCAGGGTATTTCTCCAGAATGGTCTGTAATATACCACTGTGGATAAAATACTTAGCCATTTCTTGAACACTTCTGAGTGAGTTGTTTCTAAATTCATTAATTTTATCGCACTCCAGTACATAATGACGCAGGGTGTGACAATAATCCATCTGGCAAAGTTTACATTTCGTTTGGTCTACATCTGGTGGTGGTGATTTAACCTGCCAAAGATACTTGTAACCCAGCCGGAGCCGGGCGGTAGTGACATCCAAGAGTCTGCTTATTTTGTTGGATGCACCATAGACATGTGGCTCCTCCTGCATGATAGAATGATGATAGATGGACTCACTGGTGTCAATCTCCCTGAGCCTTAAGTCCATAAAATTCAGCTGAAGTTCTTTTCGTATTATTGTTCTCAAACTACTACCTGACAAGCCAAGATTGTAATCTACTCCCTCTTTGAAAGCATACAGCTTAGCCAATTTATCAGTTCTATCATGCATCTGAAGACCAATGTGAGATGGAATCCACAGCATGTGCACTCTGACTCCACTGTCCACAATCCTACCATACCTGTGTCTGGCTTCTGACACAAGCATGCCACAATTTATGCTTAATGAGTTGAGAGCATTTATGGATGACAGAGAATCAGTTACAATTAAACTGTCAATCTTTGATACATAGATGCATTTCAGTGCAAGGAGTATGGCAAACAGTTCTGTCTGAAGGGTAGAGGCCCAATTATTGATGCGTGCTCCAATTTCTTTAAGAGAGCCATCACTCTGTACGACAACAGCAGCACTACCAGCTGCACCAGTGGATTGGTGAACAGAACCATCAACGTAAATAATTTGCGAGAGTGTGTGCTGTGTGACTAAGTTATCAATACAGCTTAAGGCCTCATGTTTGGCTTCAAGGCGAAGTTTTGGTTGTGATTTAAGAAGTAGTTTGGGGGGAAATGGAGGAATGGTAGTTTGGAATGGGGTAATATTCCATGGAGCGGAGAAGTGCCGCTGTTGCCTTACTTGACATAGATCATGTATCTGATTCATGCGGAGGTCGGTTCCAGTCTTTTCGATCCATCTGGAGGAGTGTTCACCAGTGCTGAGGAAAGTTTGGAGGGCTTCTGTGCAGGGGTTTGAATGAGCTTGCCTGAGCATATTAACCCCAATTAGGATATTTCTTTCAGTAACACGATCTCTGATGCTTGGAATATCAAGTTCTTTTTGCATATTTAAAATTTTGGCAGTACGAGGGCATCCTAGGATGATCCTCATTGCTTCGTTCTGCAGTTTTTCCAGCCCTCCAAGCTTCCAGTCAGACACAAGAGCAAGTAGTGGCGCAGCATAATCAACCAATGATCTAATATTTATTTATTTATTTATTTATTTATTATAAATTTGTGCACACATACAGAGGTACAAAAAAATACAGATAAGAGCAGTATGCCAAAGCCACTTATACTATGCATAGCATTACGGGCTGGCTTAAAATTAACTTAAGATTAATTAAGCAATGATGAAGTCAGTGATAAAACATTAATGTAAACAGATTACTATAAAGCACAAGTGAGTATTACAAAGACAGGTCATATGAAGGATTCTGTTAGGTAGTGTATTTAAAAAATAATAAAGTTAGATTGGGTTTTAGGTTTAACATTTATGTGATATAATTGTGAGAAACATTTAAGATATACAATTTATAAGGTTCAGTTATTCAGTATTTATTTGGTTTTGGGTGAGTAAGTGATCTTTGAGTAGAGACTTGAATTTATAAACAGGTAGTGTTTCTTTTATATTTACAGGTAATGAATTCCAGATTTTAGGGCCTTTTATGTGCATTGAGTTTTTGCATAGTGTGAGATGAACACGAGGAACATCAAAGAGTGATCTGTGCCTTGTGTTATGGTCATGTGTTCTGTTGAGGTTGGCAAGGAGATGTTTGAGGGGAGGGTTAATATCAGAGTTAAGTGTTCTATGTATGTAATAGGTGCAGTAATAAGTATGGATGTTTTGTATGGTGAGTAGGTTTAGTGTATTGAATATTGGTGGAGTGTGCTGCCTGTAGTGAGAATTTGTTATCATTCTAACTGCAGCCTTTTGTTGGGTAATTAGTGGTCTGAGATGGTTAACTGTTGTTGAGCCCCATGCACAAATTCCATAGGTGAGATAGGGGTAAATAAGAGAGTGATATAGGGCCAGGAGGGCTGACTGTGGAACATAGTACCGTATCTTCGATAGTATGCCTACAGTCTTGGAAATTTTCTTAGAAATTTGTTGTATATGTGTATGAAATTTGAGTCTATTATCAAGGTGGATTCCTAAGAATTTTCCCTCTGTTAGCTTTGTGATAGGTGATCCGTTTATCATTATGTTAAGAGGGACATCTGTAGCTCTGTTACCAAACTGAATGAAGTAGGTTTTGTCAATGTTTAGTGTAAGTTTGTTAGTCCTCATCCAGGTAGATATTTTCTGTAATTCGGTATTTACAGTATTGGCTAGTGTGACTGGGCTCGGGTGAGAGAAGACGTATGTAGTGTCATCTGCAAATAGTGTGGGTTTGAGTAATTGCGAAGCATTTGGAAGGTCATTTATGTATAGGAGAAAGAGAAGAGGGCCAAGGACACTTCCCTGTGGGACACCAACTGTAATTGGTTGCGCAGAAGAGTTTGCCCCATTTGCGTACACATATTGGCTTCTGTTGCTGAGGTATGACTTGAGGTAATTGAGGGAGTGCCCTCTTATACCATAGTGTGACAATTTTACGTGGAGCAAGTCATGGTCAACTGTATCAAAAGCTTTACGTAAGTCAATGAAGATCCCCAGTGGGACTTCTTTTTTCTCTATTGCAGTGTATATATGTTCTAGCATGTGTATAATAGCATCATTAGTATTTTTATTAGGCCTGAATCCAAATTGGCAGGGGTTGAGTATGTTCTGGGAGATAAGGTAGGAGTAGATTCGTTTATGAATTAGTTTTTCAAAGATTTTTGAGAGAGGGTGTAAGTTGGATATTGGCCTATAGTTATTCAACTCTGTTTGGTCTCCTCCTTTGTGGATCGGGGTGACCCTTGCTATTTTGAGTACTGTAGGGAAGGTGGAGGATTCAATGGATTTGTTAAAGAGTGTTGCAATGATTGGAGATAGCACTTGTGACACTTTTTTATATATAAAGGGTGGTAAGGTACTTAAATCTCCTGCCTTGTTTTTTAGTGCATTGATAATAAGGGAGACTTCGTATGGGTTAGTCGGAGCTAGGAACAGTGTGTTCGGGTAGTTGCCGGTGAGGTAGTTATTTGGTGGTGTATCTGAGCTTGGGATTTTATGGGCAAGGTTTTGTCCTATAGTGGAGAAGAAATCATTGAGTCTGTTTGCTGTTTCTGTTGGTGGGAGTTGGGGTTCATCTGATTTTGCTAATTTTATTTCGCTATTTCGTGATATCTTTTTTGTTCCCAGAATTTCAGATAGTGTTTTCCAGGTCTTTTTTATATCACCTCGTAAGTTGGATAATCTGTTCTCATAATACAATTTTTTTGCCCTTCTTATCAGGCTGGTTAGGATTGACGAGTAACGTTTTGTTTGGTCTCTGGTTATGTGACCCATTCTGTACTGTTTTTCATATTGGTGTTTTGTATTTATGGATTTGAGAATGCTGGGTGTTAGCCAGGGACTGTTCAGTCTCTTTGCTGTCATCTGTTTAGTTTTTTTAGGGCAGTGCTTGTTATAGAGGTATTGGGTCTTTTTTAGAAAATTATTAATACATTCGTCAATATCTGTATAGATTTCTAGCTCAGTGTGCCAATCAATGTTTGCTAATGCTGTTGCGAAGTTATTAATGGCTGCCTCATTGTGAAGTCTGAAGGTGACTTTAGTAGTGTCTTGGGGTAGTTTACCAAGAGTTGTTATGAGGAAAGTAGGGTAGTGGTCTGTGGTATTATCTGTAATTATGCCTGATTTTAAAGGGGATATGGTGTTGGTCCAGATGTGGTCAAGTAGGGAAACACTAGTCTCTGTAACTCTTGTAGGTTTTGTTACTGTTGGTAGTAACACACAGTTACTCATTGTGTTTGTGAATTCAGTAACGTGTGGGTCCTGGTCTTGCAGGAGATTTATATTGAAGTCACCTGAGAGTAGTAAGTGATCTTTGTTCATGCGTGCATCAGTTATCATACTTCCTAGATTTTGACTAAATTGGCTAATGTTTGACTGTGGAACTCTGTAGATGTTTATCAATGTGAGAGGTTTTTGTAGGTATTTGGATTTGAATTTAGCTATTATATATTCCCCATGTTCATCCCTTGTGCAAGTATTAGTGATACATTCTAGTTGGTCTGAGTAGTATATGGCTGTGCCACCCCCTTGTTGGTCTGGCCTACAGTTGTGTATGGCTGTGTAACCAGGAATGGCATAGACATCTGTACTATCAGGCTTTAGCCAGGTTTCAGTTAGTGTAATGATGGACATATTGGCATGTAAGGAATTTAGTAATGCTATGAGGTCATCGTAATGCTTGCTTAAAGATCTGATATTGTAGTTAAAGATAGTTATGTTGTTGTTGGCACTGAGAAGTGCCTTTGATTGTTCTGCAGTGTAGTAATTACAGTAACTGTTTGATTCATTTAAGTCATTAAATAAGAGGTTGGTATCAGGATCAATGTTTGTAATCATAAGATTTGTAGTGAATCTATAGTTAGAATTAAGTATAAAACAAAGTAAATAGTCTTAAGCTAAAAAAATATAAGCAAGATACATCATTTTCACAATTTTAACATTAGCACCATACCTGGGGTGAAGCCCTGCCACAACTCTAAGTGCTCTTAGTCGTTCTTTGTATTGGCGACAAAGTCTTGTTACAACAGGTCCAAGTAGTGGAACCTCAAAGCCTAGATACCTGTATCTGCTTACATATTCTAGAAGAGACCCATCATGCAATTGGATCTGACGAACTGTGCCTCTCTGTCGAGGAGGACGCCTATTGAGTATCTTTGTTTTATCAGTAGAGATTATCAACCCCAGGTCCTGACACGAGGCTAGTACATGATTAAGAATGTTTTGGGTGTTGGAGAATCCGGTGGTGTGAATCATTATATCATCAGCAAAACTAATCACATAATTATGGGGCTGACTAGGCATAGCATTAAGTAATGCATTAATTAGAATATTGAACAGTGTGGGACTGAGCACACCTCCCTGTGGGGTTCCTAATTCAAAGTCTTTAGTTACACTTCTATGTCCCTGGAACAACACAGACGATTTTCTGTTGGACAGGTAGCCTTTAATCCAGCGGAGAAGCCATCCTCCAACATCCATTCTGGCAAGTTCACTAATTATTACATGTCGGTTGGCTACATCGAAAGCGGATTTAAGGTCAAGGAAGGTAGTGTAGGAACTGTCAGTGTGCAGGGTGAGAAAGGTGGCTATGCAATGATGCACGCTCCTTCCATGCATGAAACCATGTAACCGGGGAGACAAAAATTGTTTGATTCTGTACATGAGACGATTAAGAATCATTCTCTCAAATGTTTTACACAAGCAGCTAGTAAGAGATATTGGGCGAAATGCATTTTGTTGATTGGGCTTAGGAATTGGAATGATGAGGCTGTTGGTCCAAGATTGAGGGAGCTCCCCAGTTACATAGCTCATGTTATATAATTCAAGTAATGGATTACCTGGTACTCGACACAGCAATCTGAGTATGTTGTAAGTAATACCATCCTCACCAGGCGACGTGAAGGAAATTGTAACTCAGTGAATGTTTGGTGAATGTAAGTACATTCTTCGTCAAGAAACTCAGGACTACAAATTCGGTATGCTCTTAGGAAAAACCCGATGATGATGCCTCTTTTGGTCTTGGTATCTTGACTGGAATAGAAGTGTGTGAGATCATTTTTATTGGTGGGTTTCCGATAAACTTGAAATCTTAGGTTGTTGTCTACTTTGTGAATGAGGACGTCGAGGAAAGGTAGCTTGTCATTGGACTCTTCTTCTAGTGTAAACTGAATCGCTGGTTCAACTGCGTTGAGCCTTGCCTGAAGATCCCGTACATCAAAACGTTTTGGAGTTATTACGAGGACATCGTCCACGTAACGTAACCAAGTGACGCTTGAAGGGATGATGTTGGCGAAGTGTTCGGACTCTAGGTGTTCCATGTATAAGTTGGCTAGGACGGCACTTATTGGGGACCCCATTCCCATGCCGTAGGTTTGTTTGTAGAGCTTGTTATTGAAGGAAAAACAGTTGAAGTTAACACAGAGTTCAATCAAGTCAACAAAATCTCCGGGAGGTAAAGGAAGATTAAGGTCCTGGTTGACTTTACGTCGTAGAACCTCGATGGCTTTTTTGGTAGGTACTTTTGTGAAGAGGGAAGTCACATCCAAACTGCTTAGTTTCTTGTTACGGATGGAGAGGTTACGGATGCGGTTGAGAAGGTCGCCTGAGTGTTTAAGATGAGCGGGGCTGATGGTCCCCAGAAGGCAGGAAAGATGTTTGGCAAGAACTCCGGCTAGTTTGTGTGGAGCACTGCCTATTCCTGACGTGATTGGTCTGAGAGGAATATTGTGTTTATGGGTCTTGGGTAAACCATACATGTGTGCTGGTTTAGGGTTGCTTGGTAACAAGTACAGAAGTTTCTTCCCTTCTCTAGTGCGTTTGAGTATTTGTCTGGTTTTGTATAGAAAGTCTTTGGTGAGCGTCTCCCACTGTTGAGTGCTGATGGGTTCGTAGGTAGATTGATCATTCAAAAGGTCCATCATTTTAGTGTTGTAGTCACTGGTGTTGAGTATGACGACTCCACCTCCTTTGTCGGCGGTGGTGACGATAATGTTGGGGTCGTTGGCGAGGTCCTTAAGGGCAGTGATGTATCTTCTAGGAAGATTAGAAGAAGAAGGTTCACATAAAGCTGCAGTGAGAAGGCCCTGTATGTAACCCTTCTGGAAGTTGCTGTCACTGTGTCTATGGTTCCTGGTAACAAGATTGAGTTGATAGTTAGGTTTGCGTATGTTGGTGGTAAATTTGAGTCCCAGACTCAGTGCTTGTTTCTCGTAGTCGGTTAAGGTGCGTGACGATAAGTTGTTTATCAGGGTTATATACAGGGCCTTCTCACTGCAGCTTTATGTGAACCTTCTTCTTCTAATCTTCCTAGAAGATACATCACTGCCCTTAAGGACCTCGCCAACGACCCCAACATTATCGTCACCAACGCCGACAAAGGAGGCAGTGCTCCACACAAACTAGCCGGAGTTCTTGCCAAACATCTTTCCTGCCTTCTGGGGACCATCAGCCCCGCTCATCTTAAACACTCAGGCGACCTTCTCAACCGCATCCGTAACCTCTCCATCCGTAACAAGAAACTAAGCAGTTTGGATGTGACTTCCCTCTTCACAAAAGTACCTACCAAAAAAGCCATCGAGGTTCTACGACGTAAAGTCAACCAGGACCTTAATGTTAAGAATTAATCTAAGTCTGCTCAAAATGCCTAGCCATGCTAGGTGTCCTAGTGGCCCCCTCTGTAATTAGTATTTTATAACATGTAAACCACAGAATACCCAAAACCTGTAAATCCCACATTATAACCATTATAGAGAATAAACTTGAATTTAATTGAATAGAATTGAATCCTGTGGGCGGTAGTCAAAAGATTACAAAGGTACATAATGGGTCCAGGGACTGGACCCCAAAGTTATGATAGCTGAACTAGTTACAAAAGTAATGAACTCCAGGTAGATCTAGTTGTGGTATAGCGGATTTGTTAAATCTACACCAAGATATCTGTAAGTTTTAACGTAGCTAATGTTTTCACCCTGCAAATAGATGGGTGGGGTATGTCGTTTGCTTGTTAATATCTTTGTTTTAGAGGAAGATATTATGAGGCCTAGTCGATCACATATTGCCTGAACTTCATTAAGAAAGGGAGGGGAATGATTTTTTATTTTTTTTAGCTAACACACATGTAAATATAAATAACTCATTTTACTTTATTCCTAGTATATCTGCTTTATAGTATAATAATAAGATATTATCTCTTATATAGTATAATAATAAGGTATTAAAAGACCCCAATGGAAATATATCACTGACTTTTTTGGGTTATCCCAGGTTCTCTACACATATGCTGCTATGTATGATAATCTGTTTAACTGTATTTGTGTATACCTGAATAAATATGATTGTATACAAGTAAACCACTTGTCTAGTTTTAAGTAGTTACTATATACTATCATCATGTCTAGTTTTAAGTAGTTACTATATACTATCATCATGTCTAGTTTTAAGTAGTTACTATATATTAGGATAAGTCTGCTCGAAATGCCCTGACGTGATAGTGGCTTTTTTTCTACTTAGTAAACCAAAATTATGATTACATATTGTAACCTTTACAAAGAAATAAACCTTTACTTTACTTACTTATGGTAGAGAAAGCTAAGGTACAACAAGGGGGACTGCAGTTCAACAATAATATGTAGCTGGTGTAGGATAGTCGTCCATTGTGACGGCCTCGCCACACCAGGATCATACTTACATCAGGACAATATCACCTTTGTCCCACCAAAAAAAAAAAATAAAATAAATCATTTTCACGACTTATCCTCAAGTCACTGATTAATGAGGTAAGAAGGAATACCTGTATATAAGTTATATGGCAGAAAATGTGAAATATACGTTGGTGTTTCACTGGCCATATTGCTTTGTTTACTTCTCAATGATCTATACTTTCCTCAAGATACTTCTCAGGTTTTTGGACGTTATTTTCTTATATGATACTTGAGGGATAACTTTGAAATAAGTATTACTTAGTAAGTTTTACCAAACATTTTGATGGGGAAGACGTTTTCCTTGGCATGTTTTACTTCAACTTTCACTTGGTGTTCTGGTTGTGATGGTGGGGGTTGATGCTCAGCTCCTGGCTTCAACTCTTCAATATTGACCTGTGTTATAGGTTCCTAGCGTTTTCAGCCATATCATACTTGTATTTAAAACTAATGACTAACTTTTCTGACATACAAGTTTATTTTAGCTTGATTAATTATTTATGCAGATATAAGTGACATTTGAGAGAAAGTTGAACTTAAGTTATGCAGAATATTTCTGGCAAACTTAAGCCTAACTTAAGACTACAAGGTCATATTGTACATGATTATAAGAAATAGTTAGTTGGTTTATAGTTTAATAAGTTTTTAGGTACTATCTTTCACATTAGATGACATTTGCTAACATTATAGGTACTATTTTGTACATTAGATGACATTCATTGCTGAACTCAAGTTCATTTCCATACAAAAACTCGAAAAATTAATTTGGGTTATAATTTAGTAAGGTTATGGGGTCCAAGGATCCCAATGAAAATAAGTTCTAGGTAATTTACACTATGATAATTGTACTTATGTGTACCTGTGTCTAAATAAAATTACTTACAAGACATTCTCATCTTGAACTCAAATTCTCAAAGCAGTGACTATATGCAGTAATAGTTTAATAGTTAATTTCTAAGTATAAATTTAATCTGAAAAATAATACAACTAACTCATAGGAAATGGGAGTTGCAGAATTTGAGAAACAACCTTAGGTACATGTCTACATTGGTATTACTTATTGACAAACAGGCAGGTAGATTATCTTTTTAAATCTTGATTCTGAATGCAAATATATGAGGAAAAGAATTGTTATGGTGGTAAAGGGTAATCAAGGACAATAACAGTAATAGTGTACTCTTCTAAAGCCACCCAAACAAAAACACCGCACAATTGACGGACAACATCTATAGATGATTGAACATAAACGGAATTCCGAACATAGGATTTGATTCTCTTACTGATCTCAGCACCTTACATTCTTTCCTGCCTAAACTTCGTTATATCATCAAAACACGTTATACCATTACAGTACAAAGATTAGCCTATCGTCAAAACTAACTAGTAAATCCAACCTGTCTCGAGGTTTGTCCACTCTTCTGGAATGCCTCCATGGCTTGGCATTTTCCTGAGGTGTAAACTCTTCTCTCACACTACTGTTGTCATTATCAACCTTCCCAGGAGGGTCTCACCCCACACTGACCTGATCTTTAAGTTTATCACCCCTGTTACCTATTGTTGGCAGTTTCTCTGACCATAAAGATGCCTAGTCTCTATATTGGCCAGGAATTGCCAACCCACTCCTTACAACTTCTTGTACTGTTGGAATCAATGTTTGCTCTCCATCACTCCTGAATCTTGGCATGAGTTGATCTGTATGCCTTTTCCATATATTCTCAAATCTCTTAATTTGTACATTATAATTCCTAACGCCTAATACCTCAGTAATCTTACCTTCTACCCAAGGTTCACACAGCATCATCAACTTGAACTTGCTTCCCATTCCCCTGTAGTTCACCAGCAGCAATATTAGACAATGACTTGTCTTCCCTAATGTGACATTTGAAAGCTGCTACTGGGACTGTAAAATTCCCATTAAATATAATTTCTGTTGGTGTCTTACCAGTAGAGGAATGAACAGTTTTTCTGTGGTTATACAAGAATTTACATATTCTGGTATTGAGAGATCCCTTCGTAAATTTGTGTAAACCTACCTTCAGTGTCCTTACTGCCCTCTCTGCCAGACTATTTGATGATGGACGGTATGTGGCTGGAGTAACATGGTCTATACTATTTGTATTGAAGAAGGCATCCACTTCTTTTGATACAAAGTATGCAGCTTTCTGACACAGTTATGCCTGGTAACCCAAAATTACAGGATTTCCTCAGCAATAACTGTGGATGTTATAGAACTAGTCACTTAAATCTCCACAGTTACTAAAAAAATTATTTAATCTCCACTGGATCTGCCTAGTCTATATACACACTAGACCATGCTTTCCCCATACTTGGCCAAGGTAGTCCTGGAGCTGAGGGTGGTTGAAAATTTTTAAAGTAAATTGGACAATTCTTGGCCAATTCTGCAATTTCTTGGTCACTCTTTGGCCATCTTTAATAACATTGATACCACTGTGGTCAATATATAAATGCTCTAAGACCTTGCATTTAAATCTACCAGAACTACCACCCATATTTTACATTATTTACTACAGGTTGGCCGTCACTACTCCGGCAATCAGTAATCTGGTTCCATCAGTAATCCGGCTCTAATTTCGGCTAGCATAATTTCAAATTTCCGGGGTTGCCACACCAGCCTGCTGTTACTGTTGGGTGGAGCTACTTGCTGCATAAGTCATTCCTATTTCTTTTTCTCCATTTATTGTTATAACTTGCTCACTTTTAGCCCTAGCCATGGCTCCAACCTATGAAAGAAATGCTTCTCGTGTAAAGCACATACACTGTACATTGTCCATGAAAGATAAGGTGGCTTTGAAGCCACTGTCAATTGCCATGAGTTCAGCTCAGTCAGATAAACTGTGACCAGTAAATTTGGGCCTACATATGAGGAAATAGGTCTGTGGTAAATGTGCACTATATAAAAAAAATTCTGCAGCACGCAGTGCACATTGAGAAAAAACTGCCACCGTGTTTTTGGTGTAAAACAGTGACTGTGGTGTATTTTTATATGGGTTTTATGGTTGTTTTCTCTGTTTTTTTTTTTGTCTCATTTGATAGAATGGAAGATATATTACAGAAATAGATATGATTTTGATTGATTTCGATTGATTTTGATTGATTTCATGTACAGAGAAAACTAAAACGTGAGAATAATGATAAAATTCACCAGTGCTTTGTACGTGATGGACAAATTCTAGTAAGAAAAACTAATGTAGGCCGTGTGTACTACATTACAAATGAAAATGAACTAACAAACTTCCTTCTTGATGCAAACATTAGAGTCTGACTGATATTAGTGACCAAATCCTTACTACGTTAGTGTATGTTATTATGTCATTATTGAACTAATCCCTGTACTATCACCTAGATAGTATTTACTGCCTCATTTTCCCAGGTGTCCCACACAGTTCTTTGTGTGACCCATTTTGTGTAATCTTCCCAGATTCCCAATTCACAATTTATTTTTTGTTAATAGGATACTTACTCATTAAAAATATCTGTATTACCTTTTTCTTTCCTACTTAAGCACTGTTAAAATTCTCTTATAATCATACCTAATTTTCCCTTTTCTCTCAAACTTCAAATAACAAACTAGTGTATGTTCCTACTACACTACTGTGCAATACCTTGAACCATCCCTCACTAGCTAGTTTCAACTACCTCAAATAATATTCCTATAGTGATATTAATTGCTCAAATTTTATGCTATTAGGCAATTCATACTTTCAGATTATTTTCATATCTTAGTGACTATATTGTGTGTGCAATTAGTGTATATTTCAATTACATTATTGTTCAAGGCCCAAAACTATCTTTTGCTAGCTACTACCAACTACCTCATATTATTTTTTACTTTTTATAGTACAATAAATTGCTCAACTTCTTATAACAAATCAGATCTTACTCCCAAATCTATATCATATCTTAGTTACTATCTGCCAATTTAACTTTGTTTACCATTATTTAATTTAGTCCCTATATTTTATCTCCTTTATTTTAGCTTTATTATAGCTTTACATAACAACCTTAGTTCATATATTCAAAATTGTTAAAATAATCAAGGTGCTATTCTCAGGTGCTAAAGTGTAATAAATTCACTATTTTTGCCATTATATTCCCTAGCTCATTTATTTGATTACCACTTTATTTGTTCACCACTAAGTTTTTTTTTTAGTCCCTTATATATTGTCTCCTTTATTTTAGCCTTAGATCAAATTTTTTACATTTGTTAAAATAACTCAGGTGCTATTTTATAGCTTTAGAATATTTACTTTGTCTTATACTTAATTCTAACTATAGATTCACTATAAATCTTATGATAACAAGCATTGATCCTGATACCAACCTCTTACTGAATGACTTAAATGAATCAAACAGTAACTGTAATTACTACACAGCAGAACAATCAAAGGTACTTCTCAGAGCCAACAAAAACATAACTGTCTTTAACTACAATATCAGATCTTTAAGTAAACATTACGATGACCTCATAGCATTACTAAATTCCCTGCATTCCAGTATATCCATCATTACTCTCACCGAAACCTGGCTAAAGCTTGATACTACAGATGTCTATGCCATTCCTGGTTACACAGCCATACACAATTGTAGGCCAGATCAACAAGGGGGTGGCACAACTGTATGCTACTCATACCAACTAGAATGTATCACTAATACTTGCACAAGGGATGAACATGGGGAATATATAATAGCTAAATTCAAATCCAAATACCTACAAAAACCTCTCACAGTGATAAACATCTACAGTCAAACATTAGCCGTTTTAGTGACAACCTAGGAAGTATGATAACTGATGCATGCATGAACAAAGATCACTTGCTACTCTCAGGTGACTTTAGTATAAATCTCCTGCAAGACCAGGACCTACACATTACTGAATTCACAAACACTATGAGTAACTGCATGTTGCTACCAGCAGTAACAAAACCTTCAAGAGTTAGAGACTAGTGTTTCCCTACTAGACCACATCTGGACCAACACCATATCCCCATTAAAATCAGGCATAATCACAGATAATACCACAGATCACTACCCTACCTTCCTCATCACAAACCTTGGCAAATTACCCCAAGACACTACTAAAGCCACTTTCAGACTTCACAATGAGGCAGCCATTAATAACTTCACAGCAGCAGTGGCAAACATTGACTGGCACACTGAGCTAGAAATCTATACAGATATTGACGAATGTATTAATAATTTTCTAAAATAGACCCAATACCTTTATAACAAGCACTGCCCCCAAAAAACTTAACAGATGACAGCTAAGAGACTGAACAGTCCCTGGCTAACACCCAGCATCCTCGCATCCATAAATACAAAGCACCTATACGAAAAACAGTACAGAAAGGGGCACATAACCAGAGACCAAACAAAACGTTACTCGTCAATCCTAACCAGCCTGATAAGAAGGGCTAAAAAACTGTATTATGAGAACAGATTATCCAACTTACAAGGTGATATAAAAAAGACCTGGAAAACCCTATCAGCAATTCTAGGAACAAAAAAGATATCACGAAATAGCGAAATTGAATTAACAAAACCAGATGAACCCCAACTCCCACCAACTGAAACAGCGAACAGACTCAATAATTTCTTCTCCACTATAGGAAAAAGCCTTGCCAATAAAATCCCAAGCTCAGATGCCCCACCCAATGACTACCTCACTGGCAACTACCCGAACACACTGTTCCTAGCTCTGACTAACACTACTGAAGTCTCCCTTATTATCAACACACTAAAAAACAAGACAGGAGATTTAAATACCTTACCACCCTTTATATACAAAAAAGCATCACAAGTACTATCACCAATCATTGCAACACTCTTTAGCAAATCCATAGAATCCTCTACCTTCCCTACAATTCTCAAAATAGCAAGGGTCACCCCGATCCATAAAGGAGGAGACCAAACAGACTTGAATAACTATAGGCCAATATCCAACTTACACCCTCTCTCTAAAATCTTCGAAAAATTAATTCATAAGCGAATCTATTCCTACCTCATCTCTCACAACATACTCAACCCCTGTTAATTTGGGTTCAGGCCTAATAAAAATACTAATGATGCTATTATACACATGCTAGAACACATATACACTGCAATAGAGAAAAAAGAAGTCCCACTGGGGATCTTCATAGACTTGCGTAAAGCTTTTGATACAGTTGATCATGACTTGCTCCATATAAAATTGTCGCACTATTGTATAAGAGGGCACTCCCTCAACTACCTAAAGTCTTACCTCAGTAACAGAAGCCAATATGTGTACACAGACGGGGCAAACTCTTCAGCACAGTCAATTACAGTTGGTGTCCCACAGGGAAGTGTCCTAGTCCCTCTTCTCTTTCTCATATACATAAATGACCTACCAAATGCATCGCAACTACTCAAACCCACACTATTTGCAGATGACACTACATACGTCTTCTCTCACCCGAGCCCAGTCACGCTAGCCAATACTGTAAATACCAAATTACAGAAAATATCTACCTTGATGAGTACTAACAAACTTACTCTAAACATTGACAAAACCTACTTCATTCAGTTTGGTAACAGAGCTACAGACGTCCCTCTTAACATAAAGATAAACGAATCACCTATCACAAAACTCACAGAGGGAAAATTCTTAGGAATCCACCTTGATAATAGACTCAAATTTCAAACACGTATGCAACAAATTTCCAAAAAAAATTCCAAGACCGTAGGCATAATATCGAAGATACGGTACTATGTTCCACAGTCAGCCCTCCTGACCCTATATCACTCACTTATTTACCCCTATCTCACCTATGGAATTTGTGCATGGGGCTCAACAACAATAAACCATCTCAGATCATTAATTACCCAACAAAAGGCTGTAGTCAGAATGATAACAAATTCCCACTACAGGCAGCACACTCCACCAATATTCAAAACTCTAAACCTACTCACCATTCAAAACATTCATACTTATTACTGCACCTACTACATTCATAGAACACTTAATTCTGATATAAACCTTCCCCTCAAACGTCTCCTTACCAACCTCAACAGAACACACGACCATAACACAAGGCACAGATCACTCTTTGATGTTCCTCGAGTCCATCTCACGCTATGCAAAAACTCAATGCACATAAAAGGCCCTAAAATCTGGAATTCATTACCTGTGAATATAAAAGAAACACTGTTTATAAATTCAAGTCTCCTCAAAAATCACTTACTCACCCACAACTAAATAAATACTGAATAATTGTATCTCATAGATTGTATCTCATAAATGTTTCTCGTTATTGTATCTCATAAATGTCTAACCAGTGACCCATCAAACTTTATTTTTTAATTAAATTTCCTAACAGAATACTCCAATCTACTGAATGCTCAGCAACACAGTAAATGACCATATGACCTGTCTTTGTAATACTCATTTGTGCTAAATTGTTATCTGTTTACAATAATGTATTTACCACTGAATATATCATTGCTTAGTTAATCTTAAGTTAATTTTAAGCCTGCTCATAATACTCTGCATACAAGGGGCTTTGGCATGTTGCACTGTAATAACTATGTACTTCACTGTATCATGTTCAAATTAATAAATAAATAAAAAATAAATAGTGTCTCAAAATTGAGCTCAAAGTAGCAAAAATGTTCAATTTTTACCATTGTTCAAGAGTAAACAAATAACATAATCATCCAATATATGTCCAACTGGCCAGTCTAATATGCAGTCATGAATGGGTGACATTATTTACACAATAATTTACAGCATAACAGTAAATCTTTTATTTTTCGTGTGAATAAAAATTCAAAATGGAAAGCAAACATAATATAAGAGGGTCCTGGAGATGTGACTAATGAACAAAGAAAATGTTATTTTAGTACCAGGAATGTCTGCATTGTTTATTCTGGACCCTATTTTGAAATTGGTATCTGTTGAAATTTGTGTGAAATTGGCCAAATTACCGATTTCTGATCACTTTATTGGGTAGTTGAAATAGATAAATGGGCAGTTTCTTGTACTCAATCAATAGAATAGGAGGAGTACTAGCAAAATAGCTTTGAGTTTGTTAGACTGTAACAATGGAAGTGGGTGAAATTGCTGATGTGCAAATATCACCAATGGGTTAAAGTGTATTCTAACCTAACCTCTCTGTAATCCCACAAAATCACTAATCTGGCACCCTACGGGTCCCGATGATGCTGGATTAGTGATGGTCAACTTGTACCTGGAATAACACAACATCTTTCCCAGTTTACTGTTTAACTGTCCAAACGTAGATCAACGCTCACGTGCGTACCGCTTTGAATGTTTTGGAAAAAATAAATAAAAAAATTTTTTTTTTTTGTTTAAAATGAAGAGCGCATTTTTCCTGGCATCCCTGAATTTTGTCATACTGCGCACACTGAGTGCACAGACTCATTCTCTCATGTCTAGGCAACTCAGGCTTATCGTGCCAAGGTTGAAAGCATGTAAAATAAAATATAGATCTACGATCGGAGCGCAACGCATGTGAACGTAGCTCTACGTTTGGACAGCTTAACCCTTAACCCTTTCAGGGTCCAAGGCCCAAATCTGGAGTCACGCACCAGTGTCCAAGAATTTTAAAAAAAAAAATTTGTTATTTTTTCTTATGAAATTGTAGAGAATCTTTTTGTGAAGGTAATAAAACAAAAAGTACGAAATTTGGTGGAAAATTGACGAAATTATGCTCTCGCGAATTTTGATGTGTCAGCGATATTTACGAATCGGCGATTTTGCCGACTTTGACTCCCATTTTAGGCCAATTACATTATTCCAATCAACCAAATTCTTAGCTATTTCACTAGTATTAGTTCTATTCTATCGATTGAGCACAAGAAATTGCCAAGTCAACTGTTTCAACTACAAAATAAAGTGATCGGAAATTGTTAATTTGGCCAATTTAACACAAAGTTCAAAATATTCCAATTTCAAAATAGGGTCCAGAATGAACAATGTAGGCATTCCTGGCACTAAACTAACATTTCCTCTGTTCATTAGTTATGTTTTGAGGCTTTACAAATAAATTCCATTTTGATTTTTTATTCACATAATGAATTTTTATTCACACCAAAAAAATAGAAGATTTACTGTTATGCAATACTGTAATAATTGTATAAATATCATCACCATATTTGTGAATGTATATTAGACCCACCAGCTGACGTGTATTAGACGTGTGAGGTCGTTTGTTTACTCTTGAATATCGGCAAAAATTTAACATTTCTGCTATTTTGAGCTCAGTTTCAAGCCATTTCCCGTGCTAAAACCAATCAAAATCATCTCTATTTCTGTAATATGTCTTCCATTCTATCAAATGAGACCAAGAAATCGCAAATACAACTATAAAAAACATACGAAAAAACACTGCAAAGTTGCTGTTTTAATCGAAAAATCATGATTTCATTTTTTTTCTCTCATTATACACAGTGTGCTGCAGGATCTGTTTTATGTGGTGCACACATACCACATAGATGTATTCTCTCATATCTAGGCCCAAATGTACCACTCACAGTTTATCAGAGTGAGCTGAGCTCATGGCGTAGATCTACGGTTTGGACCCTGAACGTAAAGCCGTAGATCTACGGGACGGACCCTGAAAGGGTTAAACTGTCTAAACAAATTTATGTTCACATGTGTAGTGCTCCAAAAGTAGATCTAAGTTTTGTTACATATTTTCAAATATAACAAAAAAAAAGTAGATCAAAGTTTTTTTACGCATTTTCAAATGTAAAAAAAAAAAAAGAAAAAATCTACTTTTTTTTTACGTACTCTCAAATGTTGAAAAAACGTAGATCTACGTTTGGACAGTTTAAGGGTTAAAGGTTAATCATCTCTAAATGAGATATCTTGGAAATCCAGAGACTACTAATCTTATATATCCCATAGGTGTACACGACTCTAAACCATGATATTCAACAGATAATCTACTTTAAGCATCTGCAGTGACATTTTCCTTGCCAGCTTGAATGACACATCATAATCATACTGAACTAATAACAGGGCCCTACACTGAAGTCTATCATTTGCATTTACTGAAATATGTTTACTTTTTCCAAATAAATCTAGCAATGGTTTATGATCTGTTCAAGCAACAAACATTCTCCTTGGGAAGAAATGTCTTAATTTCTTAACAGCAAACGCTAAAGCTAAACCCTTTGAGGGTTGGTCACATGCATGTACGTCTTAACAGCCAGGGTCGCTCACGTACTGATTCGCATAAATTCTAGCGCCTCCAAATCTGGTGGAGGAAAGCTGGTAGGCCTGCATATAAAAGAAGGGTCTGCATGGTCAGTGTGCACAGTATAAAAAATCCTGAAGCACACACTGCATAATGAGAAAAAATGAGCTCCGACCGTGTTTTTGGTTTAAAACAGCGACTTTGCACTGTATTTTCATATGGTATTTATGGTTGTATTCTCGTTTTCTTGGTCTCATTTCATAGAATGGAAGATGTATTGCAGAAATAGAGATGATTTTGATTGGTTTCATGATGAAAAGTACCTTGAAATTGAGCTTAAAATACCAGAAATGTTCGATTTTTGCCAATGTTCAAGAGTAAACAAATCACGCCACATGTCCAGTACACATCAGCTGATGGGTATAATATTCTTTCACAAGTGTGCTGATATTATTTACACTGTTTTTACAATTATGCAGTAGTCTGCATAAAAGTAAATCCTCTGTTTTTTTTTGTGAGAAAAATTCATAATGGAAAGCAAGAGAAATATGAGGGACCTGGAGACATGACTAATGTACAGAGAAATTGTTATTTTAGTGCCAGGAATGTCTGTCTTGTTTATTCAGGACCCTATTTTGAAATTAGAATCTTTTGAAATTTGTTTGAAATTGGCCAAATTGCCAATTTCTGACTACTTTATTGGGTAGTTGAAATCGGTAAATGGGTGGTTTCTTGTACTCAGTCAATAGAACAAATGTAGTTCTAGTGAAATAGCTATGCTTTTAGTCGACTGGAACAATGAAATTGGCCGAAAATAGGGCTCAAAGTGAGCGAAATTGCCAATGCATAAATATCCTCGAGACCGCTAACTTCGCGAGAGCATAATTCCATAAGTTTTCCATCAAATTTCATACTTTTGGTGTCATTATGGTTGGGAAAAGATTCTCTAGCATTTCATAAGAAAAAAATAATTTTTTTTCTTTTGAATATTTTTTGACCCCCAGTGGGAGTTCAGGATTGAGGCTCTTGACCCTCAAAGGGTTAAGGAATGCTTTCCTGTAAAATTAGTTAACAAGGCTAAACACCCCAAGCCTTTTTTAATCCTTTGAAGAGCCTTCTCTTCCACTGAAGACCACTCAAATTTGGCTCTTTTTTTTTTTTTTTCAACTCATACAACAGTGCCAAAATTAGAGAGAAATTCCTAATTAAATTGCAATACTGTAATATGTTACCGTACCCACCAAAGATTGAACTTTCCCTTTGGTCTTAGTGAATGGTAAATTCACAATAGCCTCAATCTTCTGAGGAGAAGGTTTAGTACCTTTCCCTGATGTCTTATACCCCAGATATTCAATAGATTTGGTTTTCAACACTGATTTATTATTATTCAGTACTGCATTATGCTATTTTAAATTCTTAACACTTGCCTGAGCCTGGCATCATTCTCAGCTTCTGTGGACCCTCATATTATGATATTCAAATAGGATGCCACACGTTCCAATCTAAGAAACAACTGGGAAATAAATCTTTGAAAGATACCAGGAGATGCCATGAGGAGTCCCTTATGGGTATTTATTATTAAAACCTGTTGGTTCCTCTCATCTACAGGTATCTGTAAGTATGTATCCTTCTACTATAACTTTGTAAGTGTCTTACCTTACCCACCACAGACAATAATTCTTCAATCCTGGGTAAAGGTGGTATCACATTTGTCGAATGTGGAAGTAGATCATGCCCAAGGATTAGGCAAGTTGAAGAATTCCCTGTATTAAGATCCCAAGATGTTATTGTGTCAGACAGGAATGTCTGATGAAGCCACTGTGTGGCAAAACGTTTTCTCATTGAAGATACTCAAATGTTGCACATGTCTAATTTATCAACTTGTCGGTTCTGAACCATTCATCTACATTCCTGTCTGACACATCAACATCTTGGGATAACAAAAAAAGGCACAATACTGTGACTGGAACGATACACAAATAACCCGCACATTTATTTATTTATTTATTTATTTATTTCCAATTTGTGCACACATACAGAGGTACAAAAAAAATACAGATAAGAGCAGTATGCCAAAGCCACTTATACTATGCATAGCATTACGGGCTGGCTTAAAATTAACTTAAGATTAACTAAGCAATGATTATTATTATTATTATAATCAAAAAGAAGCGCTAAGCCACAAGGACTATACAGCGCTGCTACTAAGCAATGATGAAATCAGTGATAAAACATTAATGTAAACAGATAACTATAAAGCACAAGTGAGTATTACAAAGACAGGTCATATGGTTGCATTCAGTTAGGTAGTGATTCTGTTAGGTAGTGTATTTAAAAAATAATAAAGTTAGAAGTGAGAAGTGAGGAGCTTACGACGACGTTTCGGTCTGACTTGGACCATTTACAAAGTCACACTAACGAGAAATAGAGCAGGACGGGTATATATAGGCTGGAAGTAGTAGTAGTGGTGGTGGAAGTATTATTATTATTATTACCACCGCCACCAGTACTACTACTACTACTATTATTATTATTACTGCTGCCACCGCCCACCACCACCGCCCACCCACCACTGCCCACCACCACCAACCACCCCCACCCCCCCCACCACCACCACCACCACCACCACCCACCACCACCACCACCACCACCAACAACACCCACACCACCAGCACCACCCACCACCACCCACCACCACCCACCACCACCCACCACCACCCACCACCACCCACCACCACCACCACCACCACCACCACCCACCACCACCCACCACCACCCACCACCACCCACCACCACCACCCACCCACCACCACCACCCACCACCACCACCCACCCACCACCACCACCCACCACCCACCACCACCACCCACACCCACCACCCACACCCACCACCCACACCCACCACCACCCACAACCAACCAACCAACCACCACCCTATATATACCCGTCCTGCTCTACTTCTCGTTAGTGTGACTTTGTAAATGGTCCAAGTCGGACCGAAATGTCGTCGTAAGCTCCTCTCTTCTATGTGCTTGTTATTTGTGTACCATCTTGGGATGTTAGTACAGGGAATTCTTCAACTTCCCTAACCCTTGGACATGACCTGCTTATACATTCGTCAAATGTGATGTCACCTACGACTGCTGCACCTCTCCTGCATACAGTATATAAGCCACTTCTTTTCCCATGTATACAGTTATATCAAATACAAAGCCTCTGTCACAGTCACAGAGTACAAGCAGTTTTATGCCAAGGCGTTTCCTCTTGCTCGGTATATACTGCTTGAATGACAGTCTACCTTTGAACAAAATCAAAGACTCATCGATTACAAGATTCTTGAATGAATAAAAGTACATATTGAATTTTTGTTTCAGATGTACTTAAAAACATTTTTAAACTTGTATAACCTGTCATTTCTGTCAGGCCTGGTTTTGTCAGAGAAGTGCAACATACATAACAGTAGGAAAAATCAGTTAGATGTCAAACAATATAGGTAAACTTTTTTTTTTCCTGTTTTTGTCTATGAGTTGTATTCTTATAATGACAATTGTCCATTAATCTGTACCCCTTGTTTCATATTGAACTTGAGCTTTGTTAATATTCATTCTTGTTTTTCCCCCAGCTCATCCTTATACCTGATGAATTACACACGCAGTGTCAACACCCACTACAATAAATTTCATGTAAGTGACGAAGATAATACTAACATATAATGTCATCAGTGAGTGTCAGAGGCATCTCATACATTTCCTAGAATGGTGTAGCTCATATAGACAGTGAATGCAGACGGAGGTGTCAGGTCGCCTTGTTTCCTCATTTAAACATTCTCACTTGCACCAGTTACTGGAATATTTAATGTGCACTATAAACATCTGGTGATCTGTAGTTACTTTTTAAAATAAATGTGCATGTTTGGTAACAGATGGTTGATTTCTTCGATGACATTGATGTTGGATATTTGTGCAGTAAGCAAGTATTCCAAGTGTTAAATAATTATTGCTAATACATTTCAGAAAGGTAGACACTATATAACCACTGTAGAAGAAAAACAATAAAATAATTTAGTGTGTTGTATTATATACAGATTTCTCAAAATTAATTCTGTGTGTTGTATTATATACAAATTTCTCAGAATTAATTCAGTGTTGTAAAGCAATCTTACCCAGTGACTGCAGGCAGAATATCATTTAGTAATATGCCTTAACTTCCCTTGCTCTCAAATATATGTTCACACTCTTATCTCACTACTAGTCACATACCTGCATCACTTTACAGCACTCACATATATTTATTTTAACTTTCATATTTTTTCTTGAATATTACTGAAATTTGACGTATCTATCCTATAATGTGTATATGACTGTTTTACTTTATTAAACTGTGTACTGTACTATGTAATTAATCATATTAAAATTATCAGTATTTCCTAGAGATACGGTTTTTTTAATAAGGTGATTAATTACCTGGGCAATTTATATTAGTATTTATAAATGCAAGTAATAATTTGCTTACATAATTGTTTATGTACATGACATTCTTCTGATTATTTTCAAATATAATTTGAACATAGATACTGTATATGCAGTTGTATCAGAAGTATCTCCCTTTATTACATGATATACATGATACAGACAAATATAATCATTTATCAGAGTAATATTTTATAAATTATTTGTCATAAGAGTCAACACAATAAAGAAACTTTGTTCAGTGTTCCTAAATATTAAAAACATTACCTAGAAGAATATAAATTTATTACAGTGGAGAGAAATGAATTTCATTTTCACTGTTTTGAGTGTTTATTAACAAAAATTTCCATGGACATTTTATTTAATTTACACACAAGATTAGAGACTAGATTGCACAGTGCCATTCCTACATCACAAAAATATTACTAATAATTATCTAAAATTTTTTGTGAAAAGTCATAAATAGAAACAAATACTTGAGTTATAACAAGACATCTGTTTTCTACATACCTACCTTGCAAGTGATGGCTTCTGAGATCACTACCCCTACAACCCAGTCTCTGACAGATGACTACAACATTGATAATATTAAGAAATCTAATGTAGTGGTAGAAAGTGAGTATTCAAAAGTGAAACCATATCAATGTACTGTGTGTCTTAAAGATTTTTCTCAAAACAGTAAACTAGCACGACATATGAGAACTCATACAGGAGAGAAACCCCACCAGTGTTCAGAGTGTGATAAAGCATTTTCACAAAGAAGTGTTTTAGTAATACATATGAGAACTCATACTGGAGAGAAGCCATACAAGTGTTTGGAATGTCTAAAAGACTTTAAGCAAAAAAGTAATTTAGTATCACATATGAGAACTCACACTGGAGATAAACCCCACCAGTGTTCAGTGTGTCCAAAAGCCTTTTATACAAGCCATGATTTAATAAGCCATGAGAGAATTCATACAGGAGAGAGACCATATCGGTGTCCGGAGTGTCTAAGAGACTTTACACAAAAAAGTAATCTTGTATCACATATGAAAACTCATACAGGAGACAAGCCGTATCATTGTTCAGTCTGTTTAAAAGACTTTAAAAGCAGAGACTATTTAGTACCACACATGAGAACTCATACTGGAGAGAAACCATATCAGTGTTCAGAGTGTCTTAAAGAATTTCGACATAATGCTAATCTTGTAACTCACATGAGAATTCACACAGGAGCAAAACCCTTTAAATGTTCGGTGTGTCTTAAAGAATTTCGACAAAAAGCTAATCTAGTAACGCACTTAAGAATTCATACAGGCGAGAAACCATATCAATGTCCAGTGTGTTTCAAAGGATTTGCACTAAAATCATCTCTAGTAAAACATTCAAGAGTTCATACGAGAGTGAGACCACATCTGTGCTCACTGTGTCTAAAAGATTTTACTAGCAAAGACTCTTTAGCAACACACATGGTAATTCATACAGGGGAGACCCTACATCAGTGTTCAATGTGTGTGAAAAAGTTTAAAAAACAATCCAATCTAGAAAGGCACATGAGACGTCACAACACTGTTCCAAGCATTTTAAAGAATTTCCGAAAAAATTTACTTTTGTAGTGCACTTAATTTTTAATGTGACATCACATAAAAGAAATTAATGTGCAAGAGAATTTGTATATTAGAGAATCATACTATTGATTAACGTCTATCTCAAAGACTTAGTGAACATTCTGCTGTCATTCCAGGTTCACAAATCTCTTTTTTGGATGAAAAATGTGTTATATAATTTTATTAATTTACAAAATTAATATTTTAAATAATTTGCGAATTTATTGTCACAGTGAGCTCATTTTTGTAAGTTTAGTATCTTCACATTAATTAACGCTAATGTAAGGGCAAGTTGAAAGTTTATCGTGCAGATAGTCAGTCAGAAGTATTTTTTTTTTTATTATCACACTGGCCGATTCCCACCAAGGCAGGGAGGCCCGAAAAAGAAAAACTTTCACCATCATTCACTCCATCACTGTCTTGCCAGAAGGGTGCTTTACACTACAGTTTTTAAACTGCAACATTAACACCCCTCCTTCAGAGTGCAGGCACTGTACCTCCCATCTCCAGGACTCAAGTCCGGCCTGCCGATTTCCCTGAACCTCTTCATAAATGTTACTTTGCTCACACTCCAACAGCACGTCAAGTATTAAAAACCATTCGTCTCCAAACATATAATGATGGGCAAGTTCTCCATATTTTCTAGACTTTTGGGACTCCCTAAAGCTGGCAGCTGCCCCTCCTTCTTCCCTGGTGTATTGGAGATAGGTATCAGCCAAGGTAGATGCACATGTATAGTCCCACACCACCTGCTTCCCATCTGTCCAGGCTTGAAGGGTGATACCATCTGGACGCTTCTGGCTGCCGTCAGATCTGCATAGTTGGGGTGGCTCCCTTACTGCTGGGCATCCAGCTGTTGTGAGGCTCCTCCTGATAATGTTATTAACCTCCTCATGTCTTGCAATCTTTCCCTTGGATTTACGGCACACAAGACCATGGTACCCGAATCGGTCTGCTGCTTCACTGCCACAAATACACCTGTGTTCGGCGAGAATAGGGGCAGCAAGTCGAAGGGCAACACCAATGCGGATGGTCTGTGGGTCGAGGCGTGTGCCAAGGCTGGAGTTGGGAACAGCCAACAGAAAGTCCCCAGCATGAGGGGCTCTCACTGCCAGCAGGCGGGCTCTATCCTTCCCTGACACACTCTGAAGCATCGTTGAGGCTATATTTTCCACTATTGGACCATCCCAGTGCGATTGTTTGTAGTTGTTGGGGGGAGCAGGTCTGGTTTCTGAGCCCGTTAGATTATCCCAGATCATTGCTCCGTCAATGAATTTTTGGTCCTGGGCTCCAATCTTGTCCCTAAGATGTTCAGGGAGAATCGCTGCTACAAGCTCTCTGGATGCAATACACGAGGACAGAAAAGCAGGTAACGCAATCTGTGATGACTTGCGGACACCAATGCCTCCTAGTCTGACTGGAAGTGTAGCTTGGTTCCACTGCCCGTCTTCTAGAGTAAGATTAAGTACTTTCGTAAAAATCTGCCTCAGAATACTGTCATATTCGTGCAGTATAGGGTTATCATATGAAGGTGCACATCTTAGGAAGTATGTCAACCTGGGCAGACTCAAGCACTTTGTGAGAAGGTACAAGGCATCGTGGGTGTCCAGATTGCCTATTCGTTGTTCCATTCTCCTTAACTCTTCCAATTTCTTCCTGAGAATTGTGTCAATGGCATTGCTTCCCAGAGGCACTCCTAGCAAGACACTATTTGTGGGGGCAGTGACTGCTGCTCCTGGTAGTTTTGATCTCACTGCATTTATCACTTGTTGACTGACTGAGATGATTTCACATTTGGATGGATTCAGGATGAGACCCATTTCCTGTCCCCATGTCATTACCTGTGTAAGGTCATGTAGGAGGGACTCCTTTGTACCTGCTAGTGTGCCATCATCTAGGAACCAGATGTTTAGCTCGCTGGTCAGTCTGACTGTGATTTCCCTAACTGCAATACAGAAGAGAAATGGTGCAAGAGGATCTCCTTGTTGGACACCCTCCGATGATGTGATTTCATGCTCTCCAAAGAGAAGCATTGATTCCTTGCTATACCCAGCTGAAACAAAAGGGAAGAGACCAGGGAAATGTTCTTGTACTGCTGCTAATACCACGTCTCTTTTCAGGAGATTGAACGCATTCTTGAAATCTAATTTTACCACTGCATTGTCCTCAGGCAGGTTGTTGATATATGCCCTTGTTGCATGAACCGCTGCTTCACTTCCTTGAGAGACCCCAAAGCCAAGCTGGTTTGGTTGAAGCATCATGGCTGCCTGTGCACGAATACTTCGGACAGCAGCTTTGGATACGAGGCGGCGTAACGTGTTGCCTACTGCAATTGGCCGAATTCCTCCATCCTTCTTTTTAAGTGCACAAAGTGTTGCACCAAAAAAGAAAGGTCTAATTTCATCAGGAATCAGACCAGCCAAGGAATTGTTGACGAACCTTGTGATCTCTGAAAGCAGTGTCTCTGCAATTTCCCCAATAACTGGATTAACCATTTCCTTTAAATGCTGTGGCCTTATTCCAGTGTAACCCCCAGCAGAGCCAGATGGGAACGACATTATTGCTTTGTAAATGTCTGAGTCTTCCACAATCAATGGTTCCATAGTGGGGACAGAGGTGTTGGGACTGTTGGTGCCACTGGTTTCCCTGGCAGGGTGCTTTCCTCTAAGTGCTTCAGCCGTGTCAGCATCCCTGGGAGCAACTGTATCTTCACTGGTAATAATTCTGATTGCCCCCACTGTGTTGCCCTCTTCAATTTTCTTGCTCACCTGGACTCTGACTTTTTCACTGTCAGTAGAGTGAGTGGGGGTTCTGCCTCTCCCTTTTTTGTGTTGACGGGGAAGGTGAATGAGGTTATCAACTCTAGGAAAATCTCTTAAGGATTTAATTATCATTGAGGCTAGCCTCTTTCCCCTTCTTTCCGGCACAGCTAAGCAGACATTGCCAAAAAGTAGCAAGTTGTGCCATGCCTTGATGGTTGGTGGAGCGTTTAAGATAGTGGAACCATCGTTTACTTTTTTCAGGAGGTCTGTAAGTTTCCCAGCTGCGTGTGGACGGGCTGCTTTGGGAATATGTGTGAGTGTCCTCGTACCTGTTGCTTTAATTGCTTCCAAGAGATTGTCTGATGAGATAAAATCTGTTAGAGTGGGTTCAGGTGCCTGAGGTGGCTCTGGATCATCACTTTCCACAGGAGGACATCCTGAACCAGGGCAACTACCATGTTTGCGGAGGAAACCATTAGAGTTGAGACAACGAATCTGTAAGCATGACCGACACTTGCCTCTCCTAGTATTGCCAGCCGTGCCATTTCCCTGGCTGCTTGCTTCCTCCTGGTTGGCATCCATCTGCTAGACTAGACAATAGGAGTGGAATATGACATGCTGGGTGGGTATGGTGCGTGGAAGGTAGTGAACTTGACCGTGGTGGCCTGGTGGAGTTTGAGGGGCCGGGAGGGGAAGGGGAAAACTTCCCTTGGGAATTAGGTGGGGGAGGCGCAGGTTGAGTAGGGTTATCCCGGGGAGTACAATACACATGGACTTGCACACTATATATTGTTCACACTGTCTTACAATACACACAACTTTATTTGTTTCCCATGTACAATATGAACAATGTGGGTATGGGCACTGCTGAACCAATGTGTTCACTCACCATCTAGTTACACATCCCACCTCTTCCACTCACCCCCGTGATGTGGGGGTGGATGCACTGACTGGTCACTCCCTCGTTAACATTAATTTCACATTGTTTTTCCATGACATAAGCCTTTAAAAAGTCCATGCATCGACACAATCATTTCCACGTTAACTGGAAGCATGGTGCATGGTGCTGGATATAGATGTTTTTATAAGAGCTTTTCGAGGTTTGTATGTACGATAATCTTGGCCGGTACTCATATACAGTGTAGGCCTTGTACTCCCCCACACCTCCACTGGCCGTCTTCCTCACTACCACCACCACTCACCAACATTCACAAACAGCACAACACTTCCACAATTTACCTTGAAACGGTGCTTTGAAATGTCTTCTCGCTTCACTGGAATCTTCCCAGAGTATTCACAATAAGTCCTGTTGAGTCTTAACCTGGTCAGCCTCGTTGATCGGGACTTATAATTGAAAATCCCGCAGCTAGCCCGCCACACATCTTGCCATGCCAGCGCATGGCAATGTGTGTATATATATATATATATATATATATATATAATATATATGTGTGTGTATATATATATATATATATATATATATATATATATATATATATATATATATATATATATATATATATATATATATATATACATATATATAAAACAGTGGCCGATTTTCCCACCAAGGCAGGGTGGCCCGAAAAAGAAAAACTTTCACCATCATTCACTCCATCACTGTCTTGCCAGAAGGGTGCTTTACACTGCAATTTTTAAACTGCAACTCTGCAATTTTTAAACTGCAACTCCTTCAGAGTGCAGGCACTGTACTTCCCATCTCCAGGACTCAAGTCCGGCCTGCCGGTTTCCCTTAATCCCTTCATAAACGTTACTTTGCTCACACTCCAACAGCACATCAAGTATTAAAAACCATTTGCCTCCATTCACTCCTATCAAACACGCTCACGCATGCCCGCTGGAAGTCCAAGCCCCTCGCACACAAAACCTCCTTTACCCCCTCCCTCCAACCTTTCCTAGGCCGACCCCTACCCCGCCTTCCTTCCACCACAGACTGATACACTCTTGAAGTCATTCTGTTTCGCTCCATTCTCTCTACATGTCCGAACCACCTCAACAACCCTTCCTCAGCCCTCTGGACAACAGTTTTGGCAATCCCGCACCTCCTCCTAACTTCCAAACTACGAATTCTCTGCATTATATTCACACCACACATTGCCCTCAGACATGACATCGCCACTGCTTCCAGCCTTCTCCTTGTTGCAACATTCATCACCCATGCTTCACACCCATACAGGAGCGTTGGTAAAACTATACTCTCGTACATTCCCCTCTTTGCTTCCAAGGACTAAGTTCTTTGTCTTCACAGACTCCTAAGTGCACTGCTCACCCTTTTCCCCTCATCAATTCTATGATTCACCTTATCTTTCATAGACCCATCCGCTGACATATCCACTCCCAAATATCTGAATACATTCACCTCCTCCATACTCCCTCCCTCCAATTTGATATCCAATCTTTCATCAACTAATCTTTTTGTTATCCTCATAACCTTACTCTTTCCTGTATTCACTTTCAATTTTCTTCTTTTGCATACCCAACCAAATTCATCCACCAACCTCTGCAACTTCTCTTCAGAATCACCCAAGAGCACAGTGTCATCAGCAAAGAGCAACTGTGACAACTCCCACTTTGTGTGATTCTTTATCTTTTAACTCCACACCTGTTGCCAAGACCCCTCACATTTACTTCTCTTACAACCCCCATCTATAAATATATTGAACAACCATGGTGACATCACACATCCTTGTCTTAGGCCTACTTTTACTGGCAAATAATCTCCCTCTTTTCTACATACTCTAACTTGAGCCTCACTATCCTTGTAAAAACTCTTCACTGCTTTCAGTAACCTACCTCCTACACCATACATCTGCAACATCTGCCACATTACCCCCCAATCCACCCTGTCATATACCTTTTCCAAATCCATAAATGCCACAAAAACCTCTTTAGCCTTATCTAAATACTGTTCACTTATATGTTTCACTGTAAACACCTGGTCCACACACCCCCTACCTTTCCTAAAGCCTCCTTCTTCATCTGCTATCCTATTCTCCGTCTTACTCTTAATTCTTTCAATAATAACTCTACCATACACTTTACCAGGTATACTCAACAGACTTATCCCCCTATAATTTTTGCACTCTCTTTTGTCCCCTTTGCCTTTATACAAAGGAACTATGCATGCTCTCTGCCAATCCCTAGGTACCTTACCCTCTTCCATACATTTATTAAATAATAGCACCAACCACTCTAAAACTATATCCCCACCTGCTTTTAACATTTCTATCTTTATCCCATCAATCCCAGCTGCCTTACCCCCTTTCATTTTACCTACTGCCTCACGAACCTCCCCCACACTCACAACTGGCTCTTCCTCACTCCTATAAGATGTTATTCCTCCTTGCCCTATACACGAAATCACAGCTTCCCTATCTTCATCAACATTCAGCAATTCCTCAAAATATTCCCTCCATCTTCCCAATACCTCTAACTCTCCATTTAATAACTCTCCTCTCCTATTTTTAACTGACAAATCCATTTGTTCTCTAGGCTTCCTTAACTTGTTAATCTCACTCCAAAACTTTTTCTTATTTTCAACAAAATTTGTTGGTAACATCTCACCCACTCTCTCATTTGCTCTCTTTTTACATTGCTTCACCACTCTCTGAACCTCTCTCTTTTTCTCCATATACTCTTCCCTCCTTGCATCACTTCTACTTTGTAAAAACTTCTCATATGCTAACTTTTTCTCCCTTACTACTCTCTTTACATCTTCAAATTCAAAATTCAAATTCAAAGTTTATTCTCTATAAAGATTACAATGTTGAATTTACAGAATTTGGTTGTTGTGTGGTTTACATGTAGTTAAATAATGATTACAGAGTGTACCACTAGAACGCCTAGCATGGCTAGGCATTTCGGGCAGACTTAGTTTAATTCTTTATTTTAAAATATTACAAATTATGAGGTAAGTTGGTATTATGGCTAAGTGACTAAATACTAGTTTGTGAGTTTAGCAATGTGAATGCTTTTGTTTTGGCACAGTACATAGTTTCAGTATTGGAGTATCATAGGATTCATTATTTTAAGATTGAGATTAATATTTCTGTTTATGGTCAAATGGGTGAGTGAGTGTAAGTGTGAACCACCAGGTGGTATTCGTGTAGTTAGTTGATGGGGTTTATCAGGGAGATAAGATGTTTTCTAATGGTAGTTTTGAAGGTGATGAATGTGTCTGCAGTTCTAGAGTTCTCAGGTAGGGTGTTCCAGATTTTAGGGCCTTTGACATACATTGAATTTTTGTAAAGGTTTAGTCGGACATGGGGAATGTCGTAGAGATGTTTGTGTCTGGTGTTATGCCTGTGGGTTCTGTCACAACTATCAAGAAAGCGTTTTAGGTCAAGGTTGATATTGGAGTTTAAGGTCCTGTAGATGTAGATTGCACAGTAGTAAGTGTGGATGTACTGAACAGGGAGTAAGTTTAGATCTATGAAGAGTGGGGGGGTGTGTTGCCAGGGATGGGATTTAGTGATTATTCTTACTGCAGCTTTTTGTTGGGTTATTATTGGCTTTAGGTGTGTTGCTGCAGTTGATCCCCAAGCACAAATAGCATAGGTGAGGTATGGATAAATAAGTGAGTGGTATAGTGTGAGAAGGGCATTTTGCGGCACGTAGTATCGTATCTTGGAGAGGATCCCAACTGTTTTGGATACTTTTTTGGTTATGTGTTGGATATGGGTGCTGAAATTCAGGTTGTTGTCAAGGTATAGGCCTAGGAATTTGCCCTCATTATGTCTGGTAATTAGAGTGTTGTCGATCTTAATGTTAATTTGTGCATCTCCTGCTCTGCTACCAAACATAATATAGTAGGTTTTGTCAGTGTTAAGCGTAAGTTTATTGGCTGTCATCCAAGTCGATATTTTGATCAGCTCCTCGTTAACAATGGTGTTGAGGGTGGCAAGATTAGGGTGAGAGATGACATAAGTCGTGTCGTCAGCAAAGAGAATGGGTTTCAGGTGTTGGGATACGTTTGGAAGATCATTGATGTATATGAGGAAGAGCAGGGGACCAAGGACACTTCCCTGCGGAACTCCAGTATCAAGTGGCCGTGTTGTTGATGCTGTGTCTTTAATGGTAACATACTGATACCTATTAGTAAGGTAAGATTTGAAATAAGCAAGCGCATGGCCTCTTATACCGTAATGGTCAAGTTTGTGGAGTAGGATGTCGTGGTCTACTGTGTCAAAAGCTTTTCTTAGGTCAATAAAAATTCCTAGTGGATATTCCTTATTTTCCAATGCTGTGTAAAGCAGATCTAGCATTTTTATGATTGCATCATTAGTGCTTTTATTTTTCCTAAATCCAAATTGGCAGGGGTTGAGTATGTTTTGTGCTGTTATAAATGAATATAGTCTCCTGTGCACGAGTTTCTCAAAGATTTTGGATAGCAATGGTAAGTTTGATATTGGCCTATAGTTGTTTAAGTCTGTAGGGTCACCACCTTTATGTATTGGTGTAACCCTTGCCATCTTGAGTAGTTTCGGGAAGGTGCTAGTTTCTAGTGACTTGTTAAAAAGTAATGAAATAGCATGCGAAAGGATATGGGCCGCTCGCTTGTACAGTAATGGTGGGACATTAGACAGATTCCCTGAGTTGTTTTTAAGTGACTTTATAATCTCGGTGACTTCCGAGGGCTCAGTTGGTGCAAGATAGAAGGAATTTGGGAAATTCCCATCTAGGTAGTCCCCGGCATGGGCATTAGTATGTGGGATTTTATTGGCGAGATTAGATCCTATGGTTGAGAAGAAGTCGTTTATCTTGTTAGCTGTGTCAGTGGGATGTAGTGGTGTTTCATTAGGTTTAGTTAGGACAATATTCTTGTTTTTTTTTCAGTTTGTGGGTCCCTAGAATCTGAGAGAGTGTTTTCCAGGTCTTTTTTATATCTCCTCTAGTGTCTGTGAATCTACTGGAGTAGTATAGTTGTTTGGCTTTCTTTATTACTTTGGTGAGAACTGATGAATAGTGTTTAAGAATATCTTTGTGTATTAAGCCCTGTCTATATTGCTTTTCATATTGGTGTTTCTTGTCAATGGATTTCAGAATGGTGCTGGTTAGCCATGGGCAACCAAGCCGTTTGTTTGTGATCTGTTTCGTTTTTATAGGACAATGTTTGTTGTATAGTCTAAGTAATTTGTTAAGAAAAATGTCTGTCCAGTCATCAATACCATTGGCCTTGGAGAATTCTGTAGGCCAGTCAACAATCTCTAGGTCAGTTGTGAACTTCCTTATTGAGGCCTCGTCATGGAGTCTAAATGAGACTTTGTTGTATTCAAGTGGTGGTTTATTAATGTTTGTCAGGAGGAAGGTAGGGTAGTGGTCTGTAGTGCTATCTGTGATTATCCCTGATTTAAGGGGGGCTAGTATATTGGTCCATATGTGGTCTATTATGGTTGCACTTGTCTCAGTGAGCCTGGTTGGTTTAGTTATTGTTGGTATGAGAAGTGTGTTGTTCATATTGTTGATGAAATCAGTTACAGGCTGATCATCTAGTAAGCCAAGGTTGATGTTGAAGTCTCCAGCTAAGAGAAGGTGGTGCTTATTCATTTGTCTGTTTGTTATTAGTGACTTTAATTTCTCACTGAAATTTGGGATGTTTGTGTGAGGTATCCGGTAAATGGCACCGATTGTTATAGGTGTCTTAAGGTTTTTTACAGTAAAATTAGCAAAAATGTATTCCCCATATTCATCACTAAAGCAAGTGGTGCTAATACAAGATAATTGGTTAGAGTAATAGATTGCAATACCACCCCCAACTTGGTTTGGTCTGCAGTTGTGAATTGCTGTGTATCCTGGTAGAGGGTAGATATCTATTGTGTCCTGCTTAAGCCAGGTCTCAGTAAGAATAATGCAGGAGAAGGGTGTCTTTAGTGATTCAAGGAGTGCCAGGAGGTCATCATAGTGTTTGCTTAAGGACCTGATGTTGTAGTTAAGTACTGATAGGCTTTTAGCATTGTTTAGGATAGTGCTGGCTTGTGATGCTGTGTAATAAAGGCAGTTACTTTCCAATAGGTTTTGATTGGGTGTCAGATTATGGAGGTTTAGATCAGGGTCAACGTGATCAATCATCTTCTAGGTTTAAATTATGGTTATTTATATCCTGAGTTATGTGTTGAGTTCTAGTACTGATATCTGTAGTGGTGGGAAGCTTGGATAAGTATATAGCTAGAGTATTTTGGTCATATAGAGTATAGTCACTACTACACATAATGAAGTTGATGTTGTCTATGTGTTGTGCTGGAATGAACTAAAGTACAACTAGGTATAAACTAGTAATATAAAAATACAAATTTAAAATAGAACAAGACTCTCACTTGTAATTGCACTAAGGTCTAATATAATGACTTTTGTGGAGTCTATGTTTTGAGCTAGAATGAGCTATAGTACAACTAGATTTAATCTAATAATATAAAAATACAAATTAAAAATAGCACCAGTCTCTCACTAGTAATTGCAATATGGTCTAACATAATGAATTTGGTATTGACTATAGTACAACTGAGTTTAATCTAATAATATAAAAAAGGCACAAGACTCTCAATTGTAATTGCACTAAGGTGTTATATAAGTTGTTTACAAGAATTAGAGTATAACTAGATTTAAATTGACAAGATAAAATATACAAGTTAAGGTAGCAAAAGAATAAAAAAGTAGAAAAAAAAAAAAAGATATATGAGGTAGTTGGTACTAGTTAGCAAAAGATAGTTAAGGGCCTTGAACAATAATATAATTGAAATATACACTAATTGCACACACAATATAGTCACTAAGATATGAAAACAATCTTAGAGTAGGAATTATAATATAAACTTATAATATAAAAATACAAATTGAAATGGTACTTGCAATTGCACTAGAGTCTGGTATAGGTTGTTGACAAGATCAAGAGTATAACTAGATTTAAATTGACAAAATAAAATTCACAATTAAAGTACCAAAAGAATAATAGTAAAAAATAACAATGGTAATGTCTTGGTTATAATATGATAGTAAGATGGTAGACAGGTACACAGGTACACAGGTACAAAGGATAATATAAAGGTTGGAGTTGAATATACAAACTTGAAAATTTGGCAACAAAATGTTATGGGAAGTATAAAATAATGTTTAATGTACAAAAGTAAAATTGACTGGTAGTAAATATGGTGTTTAATAAAATTTTAGTAAGTAATAATGATTACAAAAAAAGTGAAAAAGTAATGTTTATTTCATTCAATATTGCACTGGTAGTTATACTAGAGGTTATATGGCAGTACAAGGTAATTAAGAGTACTCTAAGATAGTAAATGTGGTATTAAAACAGGTAAAGGTAATTAGACAAGTAATGGTTATTAAATGTCAAAAATGTTAAGAGTAAATTGAAATTATAGTAAAAATGATAATTATTAATTTTAGTAAGTAATATCAATTGATAGTATTTAAAAAAAATATGAGGTAGTAATATGGACAGAGAAAGTATCAATTCAGCTAATGTTTAAGCAAACAATAGTAAATAAGAAAATTACATAAGGTGACTTATGCTTACTAGTAAAATCACAAAATGAGGTAGTTGATTATTTAATTACTAAGAGATTGTACAATGAAATTTGAACAATAATGGAGCAAAACATACACTACACTACGTAGGCTTTTAAGTTGGACATTGTTTAGTTATTCTCTGTAAGATTAGTATCCCTGAGAAATCGTGATAGATCATTCTCGTTCGTGATTGTGTACAGTTGACCTACATCTGTTTTCCTAACAAGAATTTTCCCATCCCGTGTGAAGCATTGGTGTATTGTGTCGTCATTCTTCCGCTTAAGTTTTCTGACTCTATACAGGAGGTTCTGACGTTTTTTGGTAAGACACTCGTTTATGTATACCTCTTTCTTTACTTTAATAGATGCAATAATTAAGTCTTTTTTCCTGTCATGTGAGTGGAATCTAAGCATAACACTTTTTCTACCATGGGATCCTAGTAACCTGGCTTCTTTTATTTCAGACTCTGGTACAATAACACTTGTTTGGTCCTTTATGATCTGCAGAGTAATTTCTTTACTGTTTGTTTGGTTCATATCACTGGGAAAAAGTGGACTGTTAACTATTACTGCGTCCGATAGTTTATCTTGTTCAGTTTTATCTTCTTGGAGAGCAAAGTAGTCACTGAACTGGTTATCTAAGTTGTTCTTCCATTCTTTTACTGCTTCTTCAACCTTTGTATTAAGAGATATTATTTGTTGGGTATGGCTATCTATGACTGTTTGGATGGTCTTGTCACAGTTAAGTCATTCCTGGTGTTGATAACTTTTGTTCAAGACTGAGGATTTTGTTCTCGAGTTGTGTCATCCTGGTGTCTTGTTTTGTTAGCGTCTCTCGAAGATTCATATTTTCAATAACTAAGTTGGAGATGCATGTCTTTAGGGTATCTGGATCGTTGGTCATACCTGAGAGACTACTTGGTAGGTTGAATCCGGGGAAGAGAGGGGAGGATGGGCTGGTGGCAGCCATGTTTGTTGTTATTGTTGTGGTGTCGCCTTGAGCGGTGGTGAGTGGGGTGGTTGCTGGGCCGGCGTCCTCCTGACTACACTTGTTGAATAGTTGATTTTTCGGTGTTTTCTTGCTGGCCTTGGTGCTGTTTCCTCTTAGATTGCGCCTCATAATACTACAGGAATTGTTGTAGTTAAGAAGAAGTTGTAGTTATACAAAGCTTAGGGTTACGTTGTTCAGCTAGCAGCGGGGTGTTGCTTTCGGTTTGTGGGCAGTCTTCCTTTGATCTCTATTATTTTCGATTTGTAGGTTTCACTGTTGGTAATCTTTGGTCATTCTGGGTGCTACGTTGGGTAGTGCAGTTTTGCTTGTAACTAGGTCATCATAGGAGCATTGGTAGCTCTGATAGTTGGAGAAAAGTACGGAGCTTGGAAGTCGCTGCTGCCGCTGCCGCTGCCTATGCTCTCATTAGCCCATCTATCCTCCAATAGTTGTTTATATCTTACCCTAACTGCCTCCTCTTTTAGTTTATAAACCTTCACCTCTCTCTTACCTGATGCTTCTATTTTCCTTGTATCCCATCTACCTTTTACTCTCAGTGTAGCTGCAACTAAAAAGTGATCTGATATATCTGTGGCCCCTCTATAAACATGTGCATCCTGAAGTCTACTCAACAGTCTTTTATCTACCAATACATAATCCAACAAACTACTGTCATTTCGCCCTACATCATATCTTGTATACTTATTTATCCTCTTTTTCTTAAAACATGTATTACCTTTAACTAAACCCCTTTCTATACACAGTTCAATCAAAGGGCTCCCATTATCATTTACACCTGGCACCCCAAACTTACCTACCACACCCTCTCTTAAAGTTTCTCCTACTTTAGCATTCAGGTCCCCTACCACAATTACTCTCTCACTTGGTTCAAAGGTTCCTATACATTCACTTAACATCTCCCAAAATCTCTCTCTCTCCTGTACATTCCTCTCTTCTCCAGGTGCATACACGCTTATTATGACCCACTTTTTGCATCCAACCTTTACTTTAATCCACATAATCCTTGAATTTACACATTCATATTCTCTTTTCTCCTCCCATAACTGATCCTTCAACATTATTGCTACCCCTTCCTTGGCTCTAACTCTCTCAGATACTCCAGATTTAATTCCATTTATTTTCCCCACCGAAACTCAGCTTTGTTTCGCTTAGGGCCAGGACATCCAACTTCTTTTCATTCATAACATCAGCAATCATCTGTTTCTTGTCATCCGCACTACATCCACGCACATTCAAGCATCCCAGTTTTATAAAGTTTTTCTTCTTCTCTTTTTTAGTAAATGTTTACAGGAGAAGGGGTTACTAGCCCATTGTTATAAATGGTGCAGAGGTGACATTAAAACAATATCAAAGATGGTTGACACAAACCCACTACCATTATAGTATGCTCCTTGCTTAGCAACAAATTCGTTTTACCAGTGTGATCTTAGGAATGGAACACTCTCATTAAGTGAGGAGAGGCTGTACTACATACTACACTGGAACCTCGGCTTACGAATTTAATCTGTTCCATGGACTTGTTCGTATTCTAATTCGTTCGCATGCTGGGTCAATTTTCCTCATTTAATTTAATTGAAATGCAGTTAATTCATTCCAGGTGAATTCCTGCTCAGAAGGCATGACAAAATAACCCTAATATCAACTCTATGGCTTATCTGTCACAATTCATCTAATATGACATAATAAACAATATAAAAAACAGAAACCTGACATACACTTTAGAATGAATAAAATATGTCATTATGTGGACAGCGGAGGGAGGAGGATTGTGGTCGTGAGAGTGGTAGCTCATTCTCGCTATGAAAACGTCAGAGGTGAGTTTGTGAGGCTAACTGAATTAGATCTTGTGTACATACAACATTTATATACCTTGGAGAAAAAATGCAGAGGGGCATATCCTGTCAGGAGTTCACACTTTTGTTAAGAACTGCTCTGTACAATTTTTATGTTTATCTCACTACACTACGTATCTCCTGTGAGCTGTTTCTCTGTCAACCATATCAAGAGGAGCTTTTCCATCTTTTCATTACAGAGGTCTGCTGCTTAGAAATTACTGTAATGTCCTTTGCTGGCACTATAGCCTTTATAGACTCCTACTTTAGTATTGTACATATAGTAGAAGGACTGAGCTTGTACTCACTCGCCAAGTCCTTAACCCTCGTACCTAGTGTGTGCTTATCGATGATTTCTTGCTTTAATTCCATACAAATCATCCTCTTTTTCTTCTCGGCACTGTTCTTTGCACTTGCTTTCTTAGGACCCATGGGTAGAAGAAAGAACTCTGGCAAATTAACTGCACGAAACGTAAGGAAATCATGAGAATTCCTTGCACCACGAGGGTAGCTCCATAAGCACATGTGCACTGGTGAGCATTGTGGTGGTGTTGTCAAACTAAATTATACACAGTATGTACATAGTATTATTATAATAATTATTATTATTGTACTATTACGTATTATTGCATATTATTATTATATTATTTTATTATTATTTTATAGTACAGTGGTCCCTCGTTTTTCGTAATTAATCTGTTCCTGGAGGAGCTACTATAAACGAAATTTACGATTTGCGAATCAATTTTCCCCATAACAAATAATGTAAATACAATTAATCCGTTCCTGACACCCAGAAGTATTAAAACAAAAAAAAAATTTACATGAAATATACATGTAGTACATAAACAATACAATGGGAAATGATGAATGAAACATTAACAGCATAACGCTTACCTTTATTGGAGATTCTTCTTAGTGTGTGGGAGATTGGAGGAGGAGAGAGATTGGATTGTTTACAGTTTGGAAGGGGAATCCCCTTCCAGCAACACCTCAGGTACCAATTGCTTTTCTGGGGTTACTTCTCTTCTCTGTTTCTTAATGCCACTAGGACCACCATGAGTCACTGGAGTCCTGTCTCGCAAAATAACTGTGGAGAGAGCTCTGTTTCTGGCGTCTCTTTAACACTTCCCTAAAGTGGCCCAAGACTTTGTCACTGTACATATTTCTCACCTTCTTTACCACAGGCTTGGCACTAGGAGCTTTCTTTCGAGCCATGGTAGCTTATTTAGTACTTGCAAGCACTAAAATGAGTGGAATATTATGAAATATTTCGTAGGAGCACTTGAGGGGACCTTCACTCACTGGTAAACAATGCCAGACTGGCTGGGTAGGGAGGCCTCCCTGGCTCACACTGTGCTTACGCGTCCCGGACAAACTACTATTCGCGAGTCAACCTATGAAAAGTGAGTCCATGTTTATACGAAAATACCCCTATGATTGGCGAAATTTACGATTGCCGAGAACTACGAAAAGCGAGGGACCACTGTATTACATATAATGTTATTATTAAATTATATGTTATTATTATGTATTATCATTATTATTAGTACTTATTATTATTATTATTATTATTATTATTATTATTAATTGAGGAACCTGGAGCACAGATCCAATATAATGGTAATAATAATAATAACAGTAAAGAGAAACTTCAAAGGGCTGCCAGTAGTTGGCACCACCATCAGCAAAACATTGGTAACCACTACTAGTACACTTTTCACCTGTCTAGACTTAAGTAGTCTATTAGTAGTAGGTTAAGTCTGCCTGAAATGCCTCGGCACGATAATGGATTTCTTTGCTCCAATCATATTATATGTAAACACATATTGTAACCTTTGCAAAGAAATAAATATTTTATTTATTTATTTATTTATTTAAGGAACCTCCCTCAAGGGGGAAGTTCGCATCCTGAAATTTTGCTCGTATCTCGAAGCAAAAAATCAACTGAACAATGGTTCTTTTCCTGAAAAATTCACATGGTGGGGAGTTCGTATTTATTAAACATTATTCCTATGGTGCCTTTGAGTGCATGATTGGCTACAGATAATCTAACTGAAATACATTATTACATAGCAGGTCTAAGGCAGCTAACTTAGCACATCAGTATTCTTTCTGTGATTACAAGTTAAAAGATAACATTATGAAACTTGGTGCTTTTTCCCTGTTTCACAACTACAAGATGACTCAATGACTCTCCTTATTTCACACAAGATGAGACTCGGTACTTCTTGTTCACAGCTACAAGATGAGATTATACTTCACACAAAATGAGACTCAATACTTCTCGTTTCACAGCAACAGATGAGACTATACTTCTCATTCCACAGTAATGAGACTCTATACATCTCTCTATATCAGAGTAATAAGATGAAACACTATACAGTAGTACCTCGAGTTTTGGCCATATTCATTCCAGAAGGCTGTTCAAGTGCCGTTACCGAACGAATTTGTCCCCACAAGGAATATTGCAAATTAGATTAGTCCGTTTCAGACCCTCAAAAATACACTTACAAAAGCACTTACAATAATACACTTACATAATTCTTCAAGTTGGAAGCTGTACAAATCTTGGGGTATCACTCTACTTCTCCTTATTTCACAGTAACAAGATAAGACTCAGTACTTCTCCTTCTCCTCCTCCTCCTCCTCAGACTCAATACTTCTCGTTGCTTCTCAATAACAAGATGAGACTTACTATTTTAATGTATTTCACAGCCACAAGATAAGACTAAGTATTGCTTTCTGAAATAAATTGGTATTAATAGGAATGAAGAGCAAGATTATCAAATATTTCTGTTCATATACTTTCATTTTTGCAATTCTGTAAGAAATGATTTAGGGCAACATGAGAAATTAGAATCCATCACAACTCATGTCTTGAGTAAGAGTACTTAGTGTCACAAACCCTTAAGGTTTGTGGCACTAAGATAGCATCTTCCCCCTCACTCCCAGGAGAACAGTGATTTGTTTTGTGTACAATTCCTCCATCTCATATTACATTCACAGTAGTGTGAAATTTCAGCTTGTATTGATAATTATGAAGGACTAAATGTATATATTGCCAGGCACCAGGGTCTTCACTTTCTTCCCTCCATTTTTAATTTATCATCTTACAAAAAATTAAAGTTTTGCCCAATGTCTTAGATAATCAAATGTAACCATAAATGATTGGTATAGTTTTAGGGCATTACTTTACTTGAAGCAGGCCTACTAAAAACTCATAAAACAGAGCGAGATGGGTAGAGGAGCCTTACCCGTCCTCAGGAAAATTGTCAGGAATCAAATATTTCTGCTACTTTGAGCCGAGTTTCAAACTACTTTCATTCTGTTTCAGTAGTATATCTTTTATTCTACCAAATAATGTCAAGAAAGATCCCATAAAACCCTAGAAAACACCCCAAAGTCACTGTTTTCAGTCAAACACAAGTTCAAAGGTTTGCTTTTTGCATCATGCACCACTTTGAGCAGGATATTTTTATGCCATACATTCACCACACAGACCTGTTCTCTCATGTCTAGGCCAAAATTTTCCACTCATAGCCTATGAGGGAGATGAACGCAAAATGTAGATCTTTGTGAGCAACAATGGCATCAGTAACATAAGGCAATGTAAGAGTCAGCGAAAGGGTTTACAGCCATAATCTCCACTCCACCACCACATAGTAACATCTCACCCATTTCTGTACAGCTCTCTCCTCTTCAAGTGGGGCTCCTTGGCGTGGTGAAGAGGCTCTTGGTCTGAGGAATTAGACCTGTCGGTCTCCTTCCTCAGACCGAACCTAATTACCCCCCAATCCCCCCTTCCCTATCCTATCTTCTCCTTTTTCCTTTCCTCCTCCTCCTCCCCACCCCTCCCTTTTGCCCTTCCTCTTTTTGGCGCGCTAGTTCCTAGGTAGGGGAAAGGGTACCGGGGTCCATCCCATTCCGTTGAGGTTCTTGGCAGTGACGTAGTTTGCCGTGGAATCTGGATCGCCTGGGGATGTCCCGATCCCTCTCCGGTATCCCGGAGAGTGGCTTTGGGTGTATCTCTGGAAGCCACCTTTTGGATTCCGGGGGCGGTGGCTGAAGGAGGTATGCTTTGTGGCGGATATCCGGCCGCGCTCTCTTTTGTCCACCGAGGTAGCTCGGCAGATGTGAGGTTGCTATCCCGGATTGCTGGTTTACTGGGGTATGGCACGGGTTCCATGCTGCATCTGCGCTACTTCCAGTGCTGAGTTCCTCTTGGGCGGGGAGGGAGATTTCCGGCCCTTTCATTCCTCTTGGGAACTATTCCTCCCCGCTCCCCCCTTTTTTTATTCTTTTTTTTATTTTTATTTTCTTTTCTCTTTTTTTTTCTTAAAAACAAAAAGCAAAGGAGTAACCTAACCATGGAGAACCCAGTCCATGAACCCACTACCCCCGGGCCCCTTCTTGATACCGCACCCCATTCTGACCCTGCCTTGTTTTTTGACCACTCTTCGGACACTCCTGATGCCCCTGTACCTCTTGCTGGTGCTGTTTCCTCACCCGCTTCAGGTACCGGGGCTTCAACTGACTCCTTCGATTTGTCTGACCTCCGCTCTCCTTTGACTATGCTTCCGGCCTCTCCCTTTATGGTACGGCAATTTTCGAATCGCCAGCCTGTTTCACGATGGACCAATTTCGGTCCTCCTCCTAAACGCCAACGACAATCTCCTGATGATGTTCCTTCGTTACCTTCCCATTCTACTCGGAAAAGACCGACACGTCATGCACTCCCTCTCCACGCTCAGTTTTGGACCACACAATGGACTAAATTCTTTACTTTAAGACAGACTTCTTCTTCTGCCTATCTTTCTGACCATAGTATTGGCAAAGTGCTCCTGCGCCATGTTGGTAGAGATACAGTGGACCCCCTCTTAACGATCACCTCCCAATGCGACCAATTATGTAAGTGTATTTATGTAAGTGCTTTTGTACGTGTATGTTTGGGGGTCTGAAATGGACTAATCTACTTCACAATATTCCTTATGGGAACAAATTTGGTCAGTACTGGCACCTGAACATACTTCTGGAATGAAAAAATATCGTTAACCAGGGGTCCACTGTATTTCATTTCATGCTCTCAAGAGCGGTACGTGCATCGTCACTGTCCAGAATGCTACCCAAGCTCATGATCTCTCTCTCCTTTCGCATATCGATACTACTCCTATCACTATTGAAAAACATCTTTCTCTCAATTCTTGTAGTGGTACTGTCATTCTGCCCCATACCATAGTCCAACAGAATTTCCAGTCATGTGGCAATGACATTCTTGAACAGCTGGAACTCCAGAATCTCCCAGTCCTCAAAGTAGACACTTAGGTCCTTCCTGCCTGCGGGTGGAGACGATACCCTTGCAATGTGGCTCACTTAACTTTTGACAGCCGTGAACTCCCGTCCTCTGTTTATGTTGCGGGACATTGGTTACAAGTTCGAAAGGTGATCCCTACACCGCAACAGTGTAGAAATTGCTGGCGTTTTGGTCACCCAGCGAAATATTGCAGATCTATAGCTGAATGCCCAGTCTGTGATGCCGACAACCATTCTAATACCTCTTGCAGTCAACCTCCATCTTGCCTTAATTGTAATGAGGCTCACCCTTCGTACTCTCGCCTTTGCCAGGCCTACTTAAATGAGCGTGAAATCCGTTGCCTCAAAGAGGCAGAAGGTCTCCCTTATGCTATGGCAGTTACTCATCTCCGCCTCCAAGGGAGACTACCCCGTGTTTCTTATTCTCGTGTTTCAAAACGTCCCCCCACTTCTGGGGTCCCATCTTCTGCAGCCTCCTCTGTTGTTACCCCTCCCATAGTCACTCCGGTATCTAATCCTTTTGCTGTCCTTGGCTCTGATGTCCCGACTACAACTCAATATGTTCTCACATCTTTGGTTCCTTCCTCACAAGCCCCGGTATCGACAAGACCTCGTATGACACCTAATACCAATTGCCCCTCTACTTCTCAGAAGTCCAAAAAATACCCATTGCTCAAATCTCCTTTGCCCCTCCTTCCCTTCTTCCACCTCCGCATTTTGCCTTTCCAGTCTCTGTGCCTAGTTCTTCCCCTCTCTCGGGCTCTATTACAAGTGTGGAGGTTCACCCTCCTCCTCATACTATGCCTTCCACCCCCTTCCCCTCCCAAGTTTCTCCCTCTTCTGCCACCTCCCAGGTTTCTGCCTCTTCTGTCCCCTCCCACACTTCTTCTCCAGTCCCCTACACTCTTTCGTCCCCCTCTACTTTGGTACAGTCCATTACTGTCCCAATCTTTACTCACCCTCCTCCTCCTACCTCCAATATTGTCTCCCATACATCTTTGAATTCAGAAACACTTGAAGCCATTTCAGAATATATTGCAGAGACTAAACCTTCAATGGACACTGATCCACCTGTTCCTTCTCTTCCCTCTCCTCCATCTCCACAACTCCATTCTTAGCAACGCTCCATTCCTTCACTGCTTGAACGTCTTCCAATGCCACCGCACGTTGACTTTTCTAACCCCTCTAGTCCGTAGGTGCCCTTCCCAACTGATTCCTGGTATTTTCTTCATGGCCTATTTACACTGGAATACCCGCAGCCTCGGGTAATCGGGGTGAGCTTCAGATGTTGCTTTCCAAGTTTTCCCCTGTTGGTGCTTGCTTACAAGAACCAAAATTACACTCAACTGTTTTCCAACCTATCTCAGGCTATAATTTATTGTATTCTTCGGATCCTTTCTCAGATGGGACCTTTAATGAAAGTGCCCTTCTTCTACGCAATGATGTTCCGTACTGTCAGCTATTTGTCCATACCTCGCTGCATTACACTGCAGCCCGTATCCACTTGAATAAGTGGTTTACAATATGCTCTTTATATCTCTCTCCTTCTCGAGCATTTTCTATCCCAGATTTTGCCTTTCTTGTTACATCCTTACGACCACCACTTCTGTTATTTGGTGATTTTAATGCCCACCATTTCCTCTGGGGGGGGGTCTCATTGTGACTCTCGTGGCATCCAGTTGGAGGCTTTTCTCGCCTCTCACCCCCTCCATGTTTTAAATACGGGTAATCCCACCCATTTTCATCCTCGTACTTATATTCTCTCTTGCATCGATCTATCAGTCTGCTCTTCCTCCACTGCACTAGACTTCACCTGGTGTGTTCTCCCGGACTTACATGACAGCGATCATTTTCCAATCATTCTTACTTCTCCTTCATAATCACCACCTTTCCGTAGCCCTCGCTGGCAATTTGATCTGGCAAATTGGGACCTTTACTCGCAACTCACTGCTTTTAGTGAAGTTCCTTCTTCATCCTCCACTGATGAGCTCCTACACCTCTTCTCGACATCGGTTTTCACCACAGCTTCTCATTCTATACCCCAAACCTCAGGCAGGCATTCTCAGAAGTGCATGCCTTGGTGGTCTCCTGCTTGTGCTCATGCAGTACGTTTGAAATGCGCTGCATGGGGTAGGTACCGGTGCAATAGAACCGATGAGAGATTTCTTGATTTTAAGCAGAAGCGTGCGATCTCTCACTGTGTCATCCGTGACACTAAACGCACTTGTTGGCGAGATTGTTTCCACCATCACCTCTGCTTCCTCTATGAGTGCAGTCTGGAAAAAAGTGAGGAAATTGAGCTGTAAATACTCTCCTGACCCGGCTCCTGTTCTACGGGTCGCCAGTATTGATGTAGCAAACCCTCTTGATGTTGCCATTGAAATTGGCACTCATCTGCTCCATATTTCCCGGGGGCTCCATCTATGCCCCTCGTTTCTTTCCTCAAAGTCTGCCAGAGAGTTAGTACCCTTGGACTTTTCTTCTCTCAGAGAAGAACAGTATAATGTGCCTTTTACACTTCAGGAACTGTAGGCAACACTCTCAGCTTGCCGATCATTGGCAGCTGGGCTGACGACATTCATATTCGTATGTTACAACATTTACATCGTTGTTAGGTAAGACACATATGCAACAGTTAGGTATCTTTATTTCGAAACGTTTCGCCTACACAGTAGGCTTCTTCAGTCGAGTACAGAAAAGTTGATAGAAGCAGAAGATACTTGAAGGCGATGTAATCAGTCCATCACCCTTGAAGTTTTGAGGTGGTCAGTCCCTCCTATCTGACAGAGTGAACATTAAAATGTTCACTGTCAGACACTGCAACACAAGGGTATCTTGGTACAGACCTGAAATCAACTTTGCCAACTTCTACTAGTGAGAATGGCTGGATTTGAGAGGGACCTGACCTTCCAACAACAACATTCTTACCTCTACTAGTGGCCTACATCTCACCTCCTGGCAGTATATAGGCTCCATCCTATCACTTCAACTCCATATTGTTTCAGACTATGGAACATTACTCTTCTCCAGACTGAGGGACTGACCACCTCAAAACTTCAAGGGTGATGGACTGATTACATCGTCTTCAAGTATCTTCTGCTTCTATCAACTTTTCTGTACTCGACTGAAGAAGCCTACTGTGTAGGCGAAACGTTTCGAAATAAAGATACCTAACTGTTGCATATGTGTCTTACCTAACAACCTGTCGGTATTTTATACCATTTTAATGTTCAACATTTACATCAGCAGCCCTTGTAGTCCTTTTACACCTCTTCAAAATTATTTGGGCTCAAGGAGTTCTTCCCCAGCTGTGGAAATCTGCCATTGTTCTCCCTTTCCGCAAGCCGGGTACTACGGGACATGATGCCTCCCACTATCGTCCCATCACTCTTACTAGTGCAGCTTGCAAAGTGATGGAACGTCTGGTAAATCGATGTTTAATGTGGTATTTAGAGACACACAACAGTCTCTCCACTAGTCACTATGGCTTTTGTAAGGGCCGTTCTACCATATACCCTTTACTACGCTTGGATACGTATGTTCGTAATGCCTTTACGAATAATCACTCAGTTATTGCCATATTTTTTGACCTTGAGAAAGCATATGACACAACTTGGAGGTATAATATTTTGGCCCAAGCCCACTCCTTAGGCCTCTGAGGCAATCTACCATCCTTCCTTAAGAACTTTTTAAGTGACAGACATTTCCGTGTTTGAGTCAATAATGTGCTTTCCCCGGACTTCGTCCAAGCTGAAGGCATCCCTCAGGGATGTGTTCTGAGCACAACACTTTTTTCTCCTTGCTATTAATTATTTGGCCTCTGTTCTTCCACCCAATGTTGGTCATCACTCTATGTTGATGACTTCACTATTGCTTGTGCAGGCGCTGACTGTCATCTCATTACAGTTTCTCTCCAGCATGCGGTCGACCGTGTTTCCAATTGGGCCACTGCGCATGGGTTTAAATTTTACAGTACCAAACCTCACCAAATTACTTTCACTAGACGCTCTGTCATCTCCGATCATCCTTTGTACATCTATGGCTCCCGTATCCCTGAACGTAATAGTCAGGTTTCTAGGCCTTCTCTTTGACCGTAGGTTATCCTGGAAACCTCACATTACCCTCTGAAGGCAACTTGTCACAGCTGACTGAACCTTCTTAAAACCCTTGCTCATCTTTCATGGGGAGCTGATCGTCGAACTCTGCTTCGCCTATATTCAGCCCTCATTTTATCGAAACTCGATTATGGTGACCAGATTTATTCAGCAGCCTCTCCTGCTACTCTCTCTAGCCTTAACCCCATCCATCACCAAGGATTATGTTTATACCTTGGTGCTTTTCGCTCTTCCCCTGTTGAGAGCCTCTATGCAGAAGCGAATGTTCCATCCTTGTCTGATCGCCGTGATGCCCATTGCCTTCACTACTATGTACGCTGTCAGGATCTCCACAATCCTTCCATTTATAGAATGGTCACCGATATTAGTAGACATTCTTTATTTGTTCGTCGTCCCTGTTTGCTCCGTCCCTTTTCTCTTCGCCTACATACGCTCTTGTCTTCCCTTCAGTTACCACCTTTGTATGTTCATGTAGCATCTCACTTTTCCCTACCCCCCTGGGAAGTTCCAGCTGTTCGGGTCTGTTCTTTCTCACTCCCTTGCTTGAAAGCCCAACTGCCTACAGTGGCTTCCCGCTCTCTTTTTCTTGATCACTTCCACTCTCCTTCTCATGCCATCGCTGTGTACACAGATGGCTCTAAGTCTTCAAACGGTGTCGGATTCACAGCAGTGTTTCCGGACAGCGTTGTGTGAGGGCATTTACTATCTTCGGCTAGCATTTTTACTGTTGTGCAAGAATGGTATATAATACCGACAAGATGAAATTAAAACACATGTGCAACATCTGGGTATCTTTTTTGTAGACGTTTCGCCATCCAGTGGCTTTATCAATACAAATTCCAGGACATAACTTGAAGAGAGTAGGACTATATACAGAAGATGAGGTAATCAGTCCCTCAACCTAGGAGTGGGTGCGAAGAGCACCTAATCCTAAGTTGAGGGACTGATTACCTCATCTTCTGTATATAGTCCTACTGTCTTCAAGTTATGTCCTGGAATTTGCATTGATAAAGCCACTAGATGGCGAAACGTCTACAATAAAGATACCCAGATGTTGCACATGTGTCTTAATTTCAGCATTTTTACTCCTGAATTGTATGCCATCCTTGCAGCACTTACTCGTATCACATCTATGCCTGTGTCATCATTTGTGGTAGTCTCAGACTCCCTTAGTGCTCTACAGGCTATACGAAAATTTGATACACCTCACCCCCTAGTTCTCCGTATCCAACTGTGGCTATGCCGTATCTCTACCAAGCATTAAGACATTGTTTTTTGTTGGGTCCCTGGTCATGCCGACGTACAGGGCAATGAACAGGCAGACACTGCTGTGCGGTCAGCAGTACATGACCTACCAATTTCATATAGAGGTGTTCCATTTCTGGACTATTTTGCTGTATAAGCTACCCACCTTCACACCCGTTGGCAACAACGTTGGTCAACTCTGCTCGGTAACAAACTTCATTCTATTAAACCGAGCATAGGTTACTGGCCGTCTTGTCATCAGTGCCGAGGTTGGGAGACTACTCTCTCCCGCCTTCGCATTGGCCACACTCGTCTTACTCATGGGTATCTTATGGAGAGGCACCCTGTTCCTCTCTGTGAGCAGTGTCAAGTTCCAGTATCGATTAGCCACATTCTGTTAGACTGCCCTCTCTATCAACGAGCACGCAGAATTTGCCTCCAACGTCATCTCCGCTCTACTACTCTCTCTTTACCTTCCCTTCTTGCTGATGGACCCTTCTTTAATCCTGACTCTCTCATTGATTTCGTGACAACGACTGATTTACTCCACAAACTCTGATGATGATACCTTTCTCACTCCCCTCAGCCCTGTCTACCTCAGTCTCTTGCTGCCCTCTACCCTTACACCATCCACTGCCCTGCTGTTCTCCATAACCTATTACTCGTCCATCTCTCTCTTGCCACCTGACACCCTCGCTTCCTTCCTGCCCTGCAGCGCTGTATAGCCCTTGAGGCTTATTGCTTCTTTTTGATTATAATAATAATAATAATCTGTACAGCTCTCATTTTCACACTCCTACAACAAGCAGTATCACTTTTTAATTTTTTTTTACCTGTATTATGCATTGTCAGTACAGTGGACCCCCGGATATCGTAGGCATCAGATTTCGTAATATTCGGCAATCGTAACATTTTTTCGTCAGAATATTGGCTCGGTGATTGTCATTTAGTTTGGTAATAGTCATTCGTCCTTAACGTGTCCGAGTGGCTTGAGACACCATTTACAGTCAGTGTGTCATTGTTTATCAGCCAGTGAACATAATCCCACATCTTCATTCAAACATTTCGTAATATTGTATTCATTTTAGTGCTTGCAACTGCTAAATAAGCCACCATGGGCCAAAAGAAAGCTCTTAAGTGCCAGCCCCTTGGTAAAGAAGGCAATAAACATGATAGAATTCAAGAAAGAACACACCAACTAGGGTACTTCCCCACAAACACCAGCCAGGGCACTTCCCCACACACATAAGAACATAAGAAAGGAGGAGCACTGTAATAAGCCTGTTGCCCATACTAGGCAGGTCCTTCACAAATCCAGCCCACTAACAGAATAAACGCTACCCAAGCAATAATCTTTGATAATTCCATTTACTTTCCATGGGGAAGTGGAACAGAATTCTTCCTCCGTAAGCCATGCATGTTGTAAGAGGCGACTAAAATGCCAGGAGAAAGGGCCTAGTAACCCCTTCTCCTGTATAAATTACTAAATTTAAAAAGAGAAACTTTTGTTTTTCTTTTTGGGCCACCCTGCCTTGGTGGGATACAGCCGGTGCGTTAAAAGAAAGAAAATATTCTATTTACTCAAGTGCAAGTCTCACTCAAATCCAACTCCTCTCACTCGTATATTTATCCAACCTAAATTTGAAACTACCCAAGGTTTTAACTTCGATAACCCTACTAGGCAGACCATACCACTCATCAAATACCCTGTTAGCAAACCAGTACTTTCCTATATCCTTTCAAAATGTAAACTTGTCTAATTTGAATCCATTATTGTTGGTTCTATCTTGGAGGGATATCCTCAAAACCTTATTCTGTAATATGGAGACCAGAACTGAGCTGTGTAATCTAGGTGAGTCCTTACTAATGATGTATAAAGCTGTAATATAACTGCTGGACTTTTGTTGCTTACACTTCTAGAAATAAATCCAAGTAATCTGTTTGCTTTATTACGTATGCTTAGGCATTGCTGTCATAGTTTAAGGTTGCTGCTTACCATAACCCCCAAATCCTTTTCGCAGTCTGTATTGCTAGGTTCTGCCTTATTTAACTTATAAGTGCAACTAGGGTAAGGACACTCCCGAGCTTCAAAACCTTGCATTTCTCTACATTGAACTGCATCTGCCACTTTTCTGACTAGGAACTGAGTTTGTCTAAATCCTCCTAAAGTTCCATGACTTCTTCGTTTGAATCAGTTATCCTACTATCTTTGTGTCATCGGCGAATTTGCTCATATCACTAGTAATTCCCTCATCAAGGTCATTTATATATTATAAACAACAATGGGCCTAAGACTGATCCCTGTGGAATGCCACTTGTTACAGATCCTCACTCAGATTAGCCCTGTTTATGCATACTCTCTGCTTCTTATTGGTGAGCCATGACTCAATCTATGACAGCACTTTTCCCCCAGTGCCATGAGCTGCCACTTTCTTTAACAGTCTCCAGTGCAGTACTCTATCAAAAGTCTTATTAAAATCTAAATAAACAATATCGAATTCTTTATCATGATCAACGGCCTCAAAAGCTTTACTGAAGAAGGTTAATAAATTAGGCAGGAATTGTCCCTCATTAATCCATGCAGAGTATCATTAATTAAATTATGCTTACCCAGATGGCTTCTTATAATATCAGCTATAATTGACTCTAGTAATTTGCCTACAAATGAGGTCAGGCTTATTGGGCGGTAATTTGACAGTAATGACTTGTCCCCCTGCTTTATAAATAGGAATTACATTAGCCATCTTCCACATATCAGACACTACACCTGTGTGATGAGAAATATTAACCCTTAAACTGTCCAAGCAGATCTACGTTCACATGCGTAGTGCTCCAAAAGTAGATCTATGTTGCTTTTACATATTTTCAAATATAACAAAAAAAAAAAAGTAGATCAAAGTTTTTTACATGTTTTCGAATGTAAAAAAAAAAAAAAGAAGATCTACTTTTTTTACATACTTTCAAATGTTGAAAAAACATAGATCTAGGTTTGGACAGTTTAAGGGTTAAAGATATTAGTCAGTGGTTCACAAAGTTCCATTTTGCGCTCTTTAAGAACCTTTGAAAAAAGTTCATCAGGGCCTGGGGATTTATTTTGCTTTAATCACTCTATCTGTTTGAGAACCTTTCTGCTAGTGACTGTGATATTGCATAATTTATCTTCAGGCCCACTAAAAAACCTAATTATTGGGATATTATTAGTGTGTTCCTGAGTGAAAACTGAAAGAAAATAGAGCACATTCCATTCTCCTAGTCAGTAAGATGCCCAGAGTTATTTTTAAGGGGACCTATTTTATCTCTTATGTTCTATAAACTTGGAAAAAACTTTTTGGGTTAGTTTTCAAATCCCTAGCAACCTTAATTTCGTAGTCCTGTTTCGCTTTTCTTATCCCCTTTTTAACGTCCCTCTTAACTCGTTAACTGTCCAAATGTAGATTTATGTTCTCTCGCCCAGCGCTCTGAATATTTTGAAGAAAAAAAAATTGTATTTTTTATAGAAATAAAGATTGCATTTTTCTACATGACATAGGATAAAAAAATTTCTTATAGGGTCAGTACTCACCGAGATATGAGCCTGCGAATTTGGCCCTTGATGGTCATCTGACAGCAACATGGACTCCTGCCACTTGCAGAAGTGTTGCTGATATACCTTTTTTTTCTGGTTTTCATATTATTTTATATAATTTTTATGTTCTGATAATTACTATTTATAGTAGTTCTTGTGATTTGATAGCCAATCTTTGTTCTGACACTAATATTAGGTACTGAAATAGTACTCAAATAGTCACAAACACAGTGACAGGTGAACATTGTCATCTACCTTAGTCACATACTATTGTCTAGATATATATATACAGTGGAACCTCTACTTGCGAGTTTAATCTGTTCCATGACCTTGCTCGCAACTGGATTTGCTCGTTTGCAGAGTCAATTTTCCTCATTTAAATTAATTGAAATGCAATTAATCTGTTCCAGTGGAATTCTCTACTTCAATAATTTCGCTAATATCAACTCTACGGCTTATTTATCTATCTCACTTCATCTAATATGACATAATAAACAATATAAATAACATACAAACCTGATATATACTCTAAAATAAATAAAATATATTCATGTGGTGTTAAGGGCGGTGTCGGCTGTGGATGAGTTTGTCTGGAGACCGGGCAAAATACAGTGGACCCTTGAGTTTCGGCAGCCTCGACTTTCGTGAAATTCGGCCTTCGGTGAGTTTTTTTTGGCAAAATTTGGCCTCGAGTTTCGTGATGAGACTCATGTTTCGGCAACCATCCGGTACCCATCCGCCCGTCACCGCGCACACCAAGCCAGTCTCCCACGCCATTCATGCTCAGTTTACCAACACATGACCATCACCCCGGGGTTTATACAATACATTTCATAATAATCCATTGTTTTTTGTGCTTGCAACTGCTAAATAAGTCATTGTGGACCCAAGGAAAGCTAGTGCATGCCCTTTGGTAAATAAAGTGAGGAACACGATCCAGAGGGATTTTGAAGGGTTTGAGGCAGACCCTGTCCCTGTCGACCCTCTGCCTGTTGTGGAAGGTGTTGTGGCATTGGGCAAGTCCATGGGGTTGGAGGTGAGTGACGGGGATGTGGAAGAGTTGGTGGAGGACCACAGGGAAGAGCTAACCACTGACGAACTGCAAAAGCTTCAGCTGGAACAGGATCGGACCACAGCCGAGGAACTTGCTTCAGAGGAGGAGGAAAAGAGAGTGAAGGAGGTTCCTTCTTCAGTGATTAAGGACATGTGTGGAATGTGGAATGAGTTGCAAAGTTTTGTTGAAAAGTATCACCTGACCAAGCTGAAACAAGCCGTATATGCAACATGAACAATGACAGTGTTGTGTCCCACTTCAGGGAAATCTTAAAGAAACGCCAGAAAAAGACCTCTCTGGACAGATATTTTGTGCGACAGGAGTCCAGTGGTTCTCAAGTTGTTCCCAGTGGCATTAAAAGAAGAAGGGAAGTAACCCCAGATAAGGACTTGCTACCTAAAGTCCTAATGGAAGGAGATTCTCCTTCCAAACAGTAGTGTACACCTTCCTTCTATCCCCTCCTCTCGTCTTCCATCCACCCAGAAGTCTTCAGTAAAGGTAAGTGTAATGTTATTATTTTTTATATGCATGTATGTACTTGATTTCTCATTGATTTCAGTATATAAATCTTTATTTAATTTGAAAAAAATATTTTAATATTTTTGGGTGTCTGGAACAGATTAATTTTATTTCCATTATTTCTTATGAGGAAAATGGTTTTGAGTTTCGTGAATTTCGACTTTCGGCAGGCTCTCTGGAACGGATTAATCACGAAACTCGGGGGTCCACTGTACTTCATGAATAATTTAGCTAATATCATCTATACAGCTTATTTATCTATCACAGTTCATCTAATATGACATAATAAACAATATAAATAACACAGAAACATTATATATACTCTAGAATGAATAAAATGTCATTCATGTAGTGATATGGGCAGTGTCGGCGGTGGACGAGAGTTTGTCTGGAGACCGGGCAAAATACTTCATGAATAATTTCGCTAATATCATCTATATGGCTTATTTATATATCACAGTTCATCTAATATGACACAACAAACAATAAAAATAACATAGAAACATGGTTTGGGAGGCAGGGACATTCATGGGCGGTGGCATCATGTCAAGGCTGGTTTGCTATTGTCTGCTTCTCAAAAATGCATGTGTGTTGTAGAGAGGGAGACATGAGGGTTGGCGTAATATAACCGGACATCTTTTATATACCCTAGAATGAATAAAATGTCATTATGTAACAGGTGGAGGCAGCCACAACCGCTCCCTCTTTGTTTTGGTAAACACTGCCATCTAGTTATGGCCTTTTGAAGCCGTCTATTATAATTGTTATATGCAGTAGGAGGGGTGTTAATGTTGCAGTTTAAAAACTGTAGTGTAAAGCACCTTTCTGGCAAGACAGTGATGGAGTGAATGATGGTGAAAGTTTTTCTTTTTCGGGCCACCCTGCCTTGGTGGGAATCGGCCAGTGTGATAATAATAATATTATTATACATATTACAGGTCCTCCATCACAAATCCGGCATCATTGGGACCTGTAGTGTGCAGGATTACTGAGTTTGCCGAATTACAGAGTGGTTAAGTTAGAATACACTTAATAAAATTAACCAACTTGACTTACACAGTTCATTGAACATCGGAAAAAATCGAACATTTCCACTACTTTGAGCTCAATTTCAAGGTACTTTTCGTCATGAAAGCAATCAAAATCATGTCTATTTCTGTAATATATCTTCCATTCTATCAAATGAGTCCAAAAAATGAGAATACAACCATAAAAACCACACAAAAATATATTGCAAAGAGGCGGCTAATGGCCGAGAAGTGAACTCCCTTATTTATCGTCCGTCTTTTTTATTTTTAGTGTATGTTAAGAAGCATCTTTCCATCATACATTGCCCAAGTTTCAATGAGATAGCCCAACAAACAACCGAGAAAAAAAATATTTACCAAAAATCATGTATGGCAAGCCCAAGCCAGGTACTGGAAATAAGTCACTTTGTCTGACTTTTCTGGGTTATCCCAGGTTCTCTATACATACACTGCTATGTATGATAATCTATGTAACTGTATTTGTGTATACCTGAATAAACTTATTTACTTCTAGTCTGTCAACTGAGTACAAGAAACCGCCCATTCACTTACAGTGGACCCCTGCATACCGTTGGCCTTACGTAACGTTAAATCCCCATACCGATACGTTTTATCGCTAAGATTTTGCCTTGCATACCGCTAAAAAACCCGCTCAACGCTGTTCGTCCGAGACGCGTCTAATGTGCGGCCTTAGCCAGCCTCACATGTTCCGCCAGTGGCATTGTTTACCAGCCAGCCTCCGCGGTAACATCCAAGCATACAATCGGAATATTTCGTATTACTACAGTGTTTTTGGTGATTTTATCTGCAAAATAAGTGACCATGGGCCTCAAGAAAGCTTCTAGTGCCAACCCTACAGGAATAAGGGTGAGAATTACTATAGAGATGAAGAAAGAGATCATTGATAAGTATGAAAGTGGAGTGCGTGTCTCCGAGCTGGCCAGGTTGTATAATAAACCCCAGTCAACCATCGCTACTATTGTGGGCAACAAAAAGGCAATCAAGGAAGCTGTTCTTGCCAAAGGTTCAACTGTGTTTTCGAAACAGGGATCACAAGTGATGGAAGATGTTGAGAGACTCTTATTGGTGTGGATAAATGAAAAACAGATAGCAGAAGATAGCATCTCTCAAGTGATCATAAGTGAAAAGGCTAGGAAGTTGCATCAGGATTTAATTAAAAAAATGCCTGCAACTAGTGATGATATGAGTGAATTTAAGGCCAGCAAAGGTTGGTTTGAGAGATTTAAGAAGCGTAGTGGCATACATAGTGTGATAAGGCATGGTGAGGCTGCCAGTTCGGACCACAAAGCAGCTGAAAAATATGTGCAGGAATTCAAGGAGTACATAGAAAGTGAAGGACTGAAACCTGAACAAGTGTTTAATTGTGATGAAACAGGCCTGTTTTGGAAGAAAATGCCAAGCAGGACCTACATTACTGAGGAGGAAAAGGCACTCCCAGGACATAAGCCTATGAAAGACAGGCTTACTCTGTTGATGTGTTCCAATGCTACTGGTGATTGCAAAGTGAAGCCTTTATTAGTGTATCACTCAGAAACTCCCAGAGCGTTCAGGAGGGCAAACAGTAAGGCATGGGTCACTAGGGACTTTTTCTATGACTGGTTACACCATGCATTTGCCCCCAATGTGAAAGATTACCTAACTGAAAACAAATTAGACCTTAAGTGCCTCCTGGTGTTAGACAATGCCCCTGGTCATCCTACAGACGTGGCAGAGCGACTTTATGGAGACATGAAGTTCATTAAGGTGAAGTTTTTGCCTCCTAATACCACTCCTCTCCTGTAGCCCATGGACCAGCAGGTTATTGCAAACTTCAAAAAACTGTACACAAAAGCTCTGTTGAAAGGTGCTTTGTAGTGACCTCAGAAACTCAACTGACTCTAAGAGAGTTTTGGAGAGATCACTTTAATATCCTCAATTGTGTAAACCTTATAGGTAAGGATTGGGAGGGAGTGACTAAGAGGACCTTGAACTCTGCTTAGAAGAAATTGTGGCCAGAATGTGTAGACAAAAGGGATTTTGAAGGATTTGAGGCTAACCCTGAGAGGAGTATGCCAGTTGAGGAATCAATTGTGGCATTGGGAAAGTCCTTGGGGTTGGAGGTTAGTGGGGATGATGTGGAAGAGTTGGTGGAGGAGGACAATGAAGAACTAACCACTGATGAGCTGATAGATCAACTTCAACAGCAAGAGGCCAGACCTGAGGAAACTGGTTCGGAGGAGGGGAGAGAGAAATTGAAGAAGTTGTCTACTACAAAGATTAAGGAAATCTGTGCAATGTGGCTGAAAGTGCAAACCTTTATGGATGAAAATCACCCTCACACAGCTATTACAAGCTGTGCTGGTGACTATTACACTGACAATGTTGTGAAACACTTTAGGGAAGTCATAAAGGAACGAGAGGTACAGGCCACTATGGACAGATATGTTGTGCGACAGAAGTCCAGTGACTCAGAAGCTGGTCCTAGTGGCATTAAAAGAAGAAGGGAAGTAACCCCAGAAAAGGACTTGACACCTCAAGTCTTAATGGAAGGGGATTTCCCTTCTAAACATTAAGACTCTCTCCTCCTCCCATCCCATCAATCATCACCAGATCTTCAATAAAGGCAAGTGTCATGTAATTGTGCATGCCTTTTTCAGTTTGTGTGTATTAAAATTAATATTTATTGTGCATGCCTTTTTCAGTTTGTGTGTATTAAAATTAATATTTCATGTGGTAAAAATATTTTTTTTTCATACTTTGGGGTGTCTTGCACGGATTAATTTGATTTCCATTATTTCTTATGGGGAAAATTCATCTGCATAACGATAATTTCGCATAACAATGAGCTCTCATGCACGGATTAATATCATTATGCGGTGGTCCACTGTATTTCAACTACCCAATAAAGTGGTCAGAAATTGGCAATTTGGCCGATTTCACACAAATTTCAACAGATGCCAGTTTCAAAATAGGATCCAGAATAAACAATGCAGACATTCCTGGCACTAAAATAACATTTTCTCTGTTCATTAGTCACGGCTACAGGCCCCTCTTATATTACTCTTGCTTTTCATTTGGAAGTTTTATTCACAAAAAAAAATAGAAGATTTTCTGTTTTGCAGACTGCTGCATTATTGTAATAATTGTATAAATAATGTCAAGCCATTCTTGACTATGTATTGGACTGGCAGGCGGACAGGTATTGGACGGTGACGTCATTTGTTTACTCTTGAGCTTCGCTAAAGAATAGAACATTTTCGCTACTGTGAGTGCAATTTCAAGGTACTTTTCGCCATGAAAGCAATCAAAATCATATCTGTTTCTGTAATATATCTTTCATTTTATCAAATGAGACCAAAAAAATGAGAATACAGTGGACCCCCGCATAACGATTACCTCCGAATGCGACCAATTATGTAAGTGTATTTATGTAAGTGCGTTTGTACGTGTATGTTTGGGGGTCTGAAATGGACTAATCTAATTCACAATATTCCTTATGGGAACAAATTCGGTCAGTACTGGCACCTGAACATACTTCTGGAGTGAAAAAATATCGTTAACCGGGGGTCCACTGTATAACCATAACAACCATACAAAAATATACCGCTAAGTGGTCGCTAATGGCTGAGAAGTGAACTCCGCTACTTATGGTCTGATTTCTTTCATTTTTGGTGTACGTGAAGAAGTATCTTTCCATCATACATTGCCCAAGTTTGAATAAGATAACCCAACAAACAACTGAGAAAATAATAATATAATAATAATAATAATAATAATAATAATGTCTTTATTTACTACATGTACATGTACAAGGTATACAGGCCTAGCTGACATCAGTAACATACTACAGTGGACCCCCGCATAACGATCACCTCCGAATGCGACCAATTATGTAAGTGTATTTATGTAAGTGCGTTTGTACGTGTATGTTTGGGGGTCTGAAATGGACTAATCTACTTCACAATATTCCTTATGGGAACAAATTCGGTCAGTACTGGCACCTGAACATACTTCTGGAGTGAAAAAATATCGTTAACCGGGGGTCCACTGTACTGTATAGAAAGGCACTTGTTATGCTGAGTATTTCAAGAAAATTAGGTCAGTGTCCCAGGATAACACCCACACTAGTTGACTAACACCCAGGTACCCATTTACTGATGGATAAACATAGACAACAGGTGTAAAGAAACACGCCTAATGTTTCTACCCTGGCTGGGAATCGAATATTTACCAAAAATCATATATGGCTAATCCAAGCCAGGTACTAAAAATAAGCCACGTTGACTTTTTTGGGGTTATCCTAGGTTCTCTACACATATGCTACTATGTGTGATAATCTATAGAGAGAAAATAACTTTTTTGTTTCATGTTTATGGTGCAGTACGAGTGTATATCATAGTTAGCCCTGTGCTACACTACGTTTTCTCTAATATAAGCCCCAAGACAAGGATAGGAGAATGGTATTTGTTTACCATATCCTCTTCATAACTCTGTCGAACTGCTCGGTGTTATGCCAAATATTATTCATTCTGGAGTATTTAACATGTTTTATGTTATTTTTATTGTTTCTTATGTCATATTAGATCAAGTGTGATAGGCAAATAAGCTGTAGTGTTGATATTAGCATAATAATAAAGCATATTCTCCTGCTTCATGAGACTGAGCTCATGGCAACCGACAGTGGCTTCAAAGCCACCTTATCTTTAATGGATAATGTACTGTGTAGGTGCTTTACGTAATGAGAAGCATTTCTTTTATTCATTGGAACCATGGCTAGGGCTAAAAGTAAGCAGGTTAAAACAATAAATGGAGAAAAAGAAATTGGAATGACTTATGCAGCAAGTAGTGCCACCAAACAGTACCAGCAGGTTGATGTGGTGACCCTGGAAATTTAAATTACGCTAGCCAAAATTAGTGCCGAATAACTGAAGGAACCGAATAACTGATTGCCGGATTTGTGATGGTGGACCTGTATATTATCATTATTATTATTGTATTATATTATTATACTATTATTATTATACATATTATTATTATACTTATTATTATTTTATAAATTTGTAATTTTTATTCACACAAAAAAATATAAGATTTACTGTTATTCCTTATTGCAATAATTGTATAAATAATGTCAACCCATTCACGACTGCATATTGGAATGGACAGTGACGTCATTTGTTTACTCTGAAACAGCCAAGCAATGGACCATTTCTCCTAGGTTGAGCTCTATTTCAAGGTACTTTTTGCCATGAAAGCAATTAAAATCATATCTATTTCTGTAATATATCTTCCATTCTATCAAATGAGACCATACAAACGAGAATACAACCATAAAAACCATTCAAAATTACTGCTAAGGGGTGGCTAATTGCTGAAAAGTGAACTCCATTATTTGTGCTTAGATTTCTTTCATTTTTGGTGTACGTTAAGAAGCATCTTTCCATCATACATTGCCCAAGTTTCAATAAGATAGTCCAACAAACAAATGAGATACAATTCCCGAGATCAAGAGCAAGAGCTCCTCACCAGTGTCACGGAAACTGCCTTGAGGTCTGCTCACTTGTGGAAATTTTGCTCGCTTATGGAAGCAAAAAATTGACCCATCGACTGCTCGTATTTGGAAAAACTCGCATGTGGACACGCTCGCAAGTAGAGGTTCCACTGTATAGTATTTATAGGTCCCAGCAATGTTTTGGATACGGGAGTATATAATAATAATAATAATAAGTTCCCTTGAAGCATAATGTAAGAGTGTGTCACTCATCACTCCACTGCTGATAATGGTGACATTTGATGACCGTGGTCTTATCTTATCACCCCAGTAATGACAGTGGTGACATTTGATGAGCGTCGTCATATCTTATCACCCCACCAATGACAGTGGTGACATTTGATGAGCCTTCCCATTATTTGTTTTCACTGTTTCACATAACATGTCTGTCTAATCTGTCTGTCTAGCTTTCTGCCTATCTAGCTCTCTGTCCAGCTGTCTTTCTAGCTCTGTCTATCTGTTCAGCTCTCTGTTTAGATCTCTGTCTGTCTAGCTCTGTCTAGATCTCTGTCTGTCTAGTGCTATGTATCTGTGTCTGTCTAGCTCTATGTATCTGTGTCTGTCTAGCTCTCTGTGTGTCTGTCTTTCTGTCTGACTGTGTGTTTGTCTGCTTGTCTCTCTTGTCTCAGAGAGTTTCTCATGAACCAACTGGTATTACAAACAATCACTATCTACAAGCACAGTATAGCAATTTGTCTGAATTTTGGGGGCTATCCTAGGTAATTTACACTGTATAATAGTATTTACATATGTGTTCCTGTGAGATAGAGACAGAGACAAAGAGATAGACAGAGATACAGACAGACAGATGGAGATAGAGACAGCCAATCAACCAGGCAGCTGGCCAGGTGGCCAGCCAGGCCAGCCATTGGCCATCCAGGTGGCCAACCAGGAGGCCAGCCAGCCACTGGCCAACCAGGTGGCCAGCCAGCCGCCAGCCTGCCAGAATTGCAGTTCCAGAATTGTTTCTTTTTACTTAGGGCATAGGCTATAGGACATTCTGGCAGGATGACACTTTCCTCTTGAAAAGGAAGTGTTAATACGACATGACATCAGAGAATCCTTGGTGTTTGCCGCACTGTTTGCTCTAGCTGGCGCTCAGTTGAATAGATGCTCCCACAAGTTACTAAGTTGTCCCAGATTTTTTAATAGTGCACACACTGAGGGTTAAGACCCATTCTATGCTGACCAGGCATCTTAGGCCAGTCATGCTAAATTTGGAGACAGCAAAAATAAAACGTAGATCTATATTTGGAGCTCTAGCGGTAAGAACATATATCTATGTTTGGACAGTTAACACGTTAATGTGACTATAAATTCCTTTTTTCTGTCCTAAAAGATATTTGAGCTTATTGTTCATCTATTTTGGGTCATTTCTATTCAATCTAATTTCTTTATATATGATAAATGTTCTGTGGGCAGCATGTATTGTGTTAAGAAAGCTGTCATACTGATAGCTCTCTTTGTTACCCCAGTCCACAAATGTTCCCTAAGCCCATTGTAATCTGGAAATTTAAACACTTAAGCAGTATAATGTGATCCTTTATTGACAACATTTTGCCCACGCAGTGGGCTTTATCAGGTCACAAACAGGTCTACCTGGGTGAAACATACATGAGTATTTGTAGGATGAGAATGTTGGGTCAGGTGGAGAATGCTGCATGTGACAATCTTCCAAGTAGGGTGATAGAGTCTAGAACCTTGGATAGCTTTAAAGAGAGATTGGATAAGTATATGAGTAGACCTTCTGCAGTGTTCCTTGATTCCTATGTTCTTATGTGGGATAGCGATGAAGAAGTTTCTTGGCAAGGGGTTCAGCTATGTTATAGAAGCCGTTGTTCTGGTTGAAGTTGTTGGATGTACAGATAAGTGATGATTCCAGGATTCTTCAATATTAAGTGTTGTGTTCTCTGGTGATAAGTCTTATGTTTCTGTAGTTGATTAAATGGTTGTGTGAATTTCGGTGTTGAGCACAGGCATTCCTTAGCTCATCAGATCTGCCTGCGTACTGGTGTTCTGAAATATGTTTGGAGGTCTCTGGATGCTTCGCCGACATAAAATTTGCTGCAGTCATTACAAGGGATTGTGTATACCCCTGCAGAGGATTGAAGCTTGACCTGTCTATTACTGGTAATGTCCTTGATGGTGGTGGATGTAGAGGTAGATACTTGGAATGAGGTTTTGGAATAGGAAAAAGATGCAGAAGAAAAAACATATAACTGTATTTTATACTAACAGTTGAAGTGCAAGAAATAAGATTAATGAATTACGTTTGGTAGCATGTGCTGAAAACTTTGACGTCATTGCAATAACTGAAATATGGTATGATTTTAAAGAGTCAGGATATGATTTCTGAGTGAAATATTCAAGGGTTTAAGTTGTTCCATGTGGATAGATATAATGGGAAGGGGGGAGGAGTTGCATTATATGTACAAGAAAATATAAATTGTTGCATCAAAACAGGTATAAAAGTAGATTAGTAACAGAATCTGTTTGGGCAGAGTTTGTAGAAGATCAAGAAAAACTAATTCTAGGTGTAATATACCGACCTCCAGGCTTGGATCACAATAGAGGGAGACTTCTTTGGGACGAAATTGTTAGGGCTTCCAGACACAATAATGTAGTGATAGTAGGGGATTTTAACTTTAGTCACACTGACTGGACTTCTTTAACCGGTAATCTGGAGTCCAGTGACTTTTGTGTTCTCTATTTAATAATTATTTTTTGTCAGTCTTTACTCAAGATGTTAATGAGATTCCAGAAATTAACAATTATTCATTTCCTGAAGAATTCAAATTAACGAATATTACTGTCACGAGGGACATGGTTATCAAACAGATAGATAAATTGAAACAAAATAAGTCCCTGGGACCCAATGAATTGTTTTCCAAGGTACTTAAAGAATGCAAGATGGAACTTAGTCAGCCATTAACGAGCGTGTTTAATGCTTCCATCTTAACAGGTGTTGTGCCAGAGATGTGGAAGATCAATCAATCAATCAATCAAGATAGCTAATTTAGTTCCTATATTCAAATCAGGGATAGGTCCATTCCATCAAATTACCGTCCAGTCAGCCTGATGTCTATAGTAGGCAAATTGTTAGAATCAATTATAGCTGATATTATTAGAAGTCATCTTGAAGAGCTTAATTTGATTAATGAATCTCAGCATGGGTTTATGAAAGGTCGTTCCTGCCTGACAAACTTGCTGACGTTCTTCTATAAAACATTTGAGGCAGTGGACAGTAATAAAGAATACGATATTATTAATTTGGATTTCAGTAAAGCCTTCGATAGAGTACCTCACAGGAGACTCTTAAGAAAGGTGGCAGCTCATGGTATAGGAGGAAAAGTTCTAGGATGGATAGAGGCATGTCTTACCAATAGAAAGCAGAGAGTTTTCATTAATGGGGTCAAATCTGAATGGGGATTAGTCACCGGTGGCGTTCCACAGGGAACAGTTATAGTCCCTCTTTTGTTCGTAATTTACATTAATGACTTTGATGAAGGAATTATAAGTGACATAAACAAATTTGCTAATGATACAAATATAAGCCATATGATTCATTCTGAGGAGGATACCCCTCTTCCAGGGGGGCTCCTCAGTGTGGTGAAGAGGCTCTTGGTCTGAGGAATTAGACCTGTTGGTCTCCTTACTCAGACCAAACCTAATTACCCCCCAATTCCCCCTTCCCTATCCCATCCTCCCCATCCTCTTTTTTCCTTTCCTCCTCCTCCTCCTCCCCACCCCTCCCTTTTGCCATTCCTCTTTTTGGCCTTTGGGATTTTTCCCACAGGCGCGCTAGTTCCTAGGTAGGGGAGAGGGTACCGGGGTCCATCCCATTCCGTTGAGGTTCTTGGCGGTGGCATAGTTTGCCGTGGAATCTGGATCGCCTGGGGATGCCCCGATCCCTCTCCGGTATCCCGGAGGGTAGCTTTGGGTGTCTTTCGGGCGACGGGTGTATCTCTGGAAGCCACCTTTCAGATTCTGGGGGTGGTGGCCGAGGAGGTATGCTTTGTGGCGGATATCCGGCCGCCCTCTCTTTTGTCCACTGAGGTAGCTTGGCAGATGTGAGGTTGCTATCCCGGATTGCTGGTTTACTGGCATGAAGGGTAGGGTATGGCACGGGTTCCATGCTGCATCTGCGCTACTTGCGGTGCTGAGGTCCTTTTGGGCGTGGAGGGAGATTTCTGGAACTTTCATTCCTCCTAGGAACTATCCCTTCCCGGTCCCCCCTTTTTTCATTCTTTTTTTTATTTTTATTTTTTCTTTTTTTTTTCTTAAAAACAAAAAGAAAGAAGTAACCTAACCATGGAGTTCCCAATCCATGACCCCCACTACCCCCAGGCTCCTCCTTGTTACCGCACCCCGTTCTGACCTCGCCTCATCTTTTGACCACTCTTCGGACACTCCTAAGGCCCCTGTACCTCTTGCTGGTGCTGTTTCGTCACCCGCTTCAGGTGCCGGGGTTTCGACTGACTAATTCGGTTTGTCTGACTTCCGCACTTCTTTGACTATGTTTCCGGCCTCTCCCTCTACGGTGCGGTAATTTTCGAATCGCCAGCCCGTCCCACTTCTAAATGCCAATGACAATCTCCTTATGATGTACTTCGTTACCTTCCCATTCTACTCGGAAAAGACCGACACGTCATGCACTCCCTCTCCACACTCAGTTTTGGACCATACAATGGGCTAAATTCTTTACTTTAAGACCAACTTCTTCTACTGCCTATCTTTCCGACCATAGTGTTGGCAAAGCACTCCTACGCCATGTTGGTAGAGATATTTCCTTTCATGCTCTTAAGAGTGGTACGCTCATCATCAGAGTCCAGAATGCTACCCAAGCTCATGATCTTTCTCTTCTTTCGCATATCGATACTATTCCTATCATTATCGAAAAACATCATTCCCTCAATTCTTGTAGTGGTACTGTCATTCTGCCCCATACCATAGTCCAACAGAATTTCCAGATGTGTGGCAATGACATTCTCGAACAGCTGGAACTCCAAGATCTCCCAATTCTCAAGGTAGACACTTATGTTCTTCCTGCCCGCGGGCGGAGATGATACTCTTGCAATGTGGCTCATTTAACTTTTGATAGCTGTGAACTCCCATCTTCTGTTTATGTAGCAGGACATGGGTTACAAGTTCGAAAGGTGAAATCTACACCACAACAGTGTAGAAATTGCTGGTGATTTGGCCACCCAGCGAAATATTACAGAGCTATAGCCGATGCCCAGTCTGTGATGCTGATGATCATTCTAATACATCTTGCAGTCGGCCTCCCTCTTGCCTTAATTGTCATGAGGCTCACCCTTCGTACTCTCGCCGTTGCCAGGTCTACTGAAATGAGTGGGAAATTCGTTGCCTCAAAGAAGCAGAAGGTCTCCCTTATGCTATGGCAGTTTCTCATCTCCTCCTCCAAGGGAGACTACCAAGTGTTTCTTATTCTTGTGTTTCAAAACGTCCCCCCACTACTTTTGGGGTCCCATCTTCTGCAGCCTCCTCTGTGGTTTCCAGTCCCATAGTCACTCCTGTATCTAATTCTTTTGCAGTCCTGGGCTCAGACATCCCTACTTCAACACCTCAGTCTGTTTTCACTTCTTCGTGTTCTCCCTCACAAACCCCAGTATCGACAAGACCTCGTATGACACCTCCTCCCAATCGTCCCTCTACTTCTCAGAAGTCCAAAAAATCTCCTTTAACCCCTCCTTCCCTTCATCCACCTCCACATTTTACCTTCCCGGTCTCTGTACCTGGGTCTTACCCTTTCACTGGCTCTGTTACAAGTGTGGAGGTTCATCCTCCTCCTCGTACTGTGCCTTCCTCCCCTGTTCCCTCCCAAGTTTCTTCCTCTTCTGTCACCTCCCAGGTTTCTGCCTCTTCTGTCACCTCCCAGGTTTCTGCCTCTTCTGTCACCTCCCAGGTTTCTGCCTCTTCTGTCCCCTCCCACACTTCTCCAGTTTCCTCCACCCTTTCACCCCCCACCCTACCTTGGTACAGTCCATTACAGTTCCAATCTTTACTCAAACTCCTTCTCCTTCCATCTCTAATATTGTCTCCCATACAACGTCTCTGAACTCCGAAACAGTTGAACCAATCTCTGAATATATTGCAGAGACCAAACCATCGATGGACACTGATCCACCCTCTGTTCCTTCTCTTTCCTCTTCTCCATCCGCGCAACTTCTTTCTTCACAGAGCACCGTTCCTTTGCTACTTGAATGTTTTCCGCTGCCACCACATGTGGACTTTTCTAACCCCTTTAGTCCATAAGTACCCTTACCTGCGGATTTCTAGTATTTTTATCGTTGCCAATCATGGCCTATTTACAGTGGAATATACCCTGCCTCAGGTAATCAGGGTGAGCTGCAGACATTGCTATCCCGGGTTTCCCATGTTGGTGTTTGCTTACAAGAAACAAAATTACACTCTGCTGTTATCTATCCCATCTCAGGCTATAATTTGTTGTATTCTTCGGATCCTTCTCCTGATAGCACCTTTAATGAAAGTGCCCTTCTTCTACGCACTGATATTCTGTACCATCAGCTATTTGTTCGTACTTCGCTGCATTACACAGCATCCTGTATCCACCTGCATAGGTGGTATACACTCTGCTCTTTGTATCTCTCTCCTTCTCGAGCATTATCTATTCCGGATATTGTCTTTCTTGTTTTGTCATTTCCGCCACCTCTTCTGTTAGTTGGCGATCTTAATGCCCATCATTTCCTCTGGGGGATCTCACTGTGATTCCCGTGACATTCAATTAGAGGCTTTTCTTGCTTCCCACCCCATCCATGTTTTAAATACAAGTACTCACACCCATTTTGATCCTCGTGCTCATACTCTCTCTTGCATCGATCTCTCAGTCTGCTCTTCCTCCGCCGCACTCGACTTCACCTGGTCTGTTCTCCCGGATTTACGTGACAGCGATCATTTTCCAATCATTCTTACTTCCCCTTCATGTTCACCACCTCTTCATAACCCACGCTGGCAATTTGTTCAGGCAACAACTCACAACTGTTTTAAGTGAGGTTCCTTCTTTGTCCTCCATTGATGAGCTTTTACACCTCTTCTCATCCCCAGTTTTAACCACAGCTTCTCATTCTATACCCGAAACCTCGGGCAGGCATTCTCAGAAATGTGTGCCTTGGTGGTCTCATGCTTGTGCTCGTGCACTACGTTTGAAACACACTGCGTGGGGAAGGTACCAGTACAATAGAATCACTGAGAGACTTCTTGATTTTAAGCAGAAGCATGCGATCGCTCGCCATGTCATCCATGACGCTAAACTCACTTGCTGGTGAGATTATGTCTCCACCATCACCTCTGCTTCCTCTATGAGTGCAGTCTGGAAAAAAGTACGGAATCTGAGTGGTAAATATTCTCCTGGCCCGGCTCCTGTTCTGCGGGTTGCCGGTGTTAATATAGCAAACCCTCTAGATGTTGCCAATGAAATTGACAATCATCTGGTCCGTATATCTCTGGGGCTCCATCTCTGCCCCTCGTTTCTTTCCTCAAAGTCTGCCAGAGAGTTAGCACCCTTGGACTTTTCTTCTCTCAGAGAAGAACATTATAATGTGCCTTTTACACTTCAGGAACTGGAGGCAACACTCTCAGTTTGCCGATCATCGACAGCTGGGCCCGACGGCATTCATATTCGAATGTCACAACATTTGCATCAGTCAACATTTGCATCAGTTCTTCCCCAGCTGTGGAAATCTGCCATTTTTCTCCCTTTCCGCAAACCGGGTACTACGGGACGTGAAGCCTCCCACTATCGTCCCATCGCTCTTACCAGTGCAGTTTGCAAAGTGATGGAACATCTGGTAAATAGACATTTAATGTGGTATTTAGAGACACACAACAGTCTCTCCACTCGTCAATATGGCTTTCGTAAGGGCCGTTCTACCATAGACCTCTTACTATGCTTGGATACGAATGTTCGTAATGCCTTTGCGAATAACCACTCAGTTATTGCCATATTTTTTACCTTGAGAAGGCATATGACAGAACTTGGAGGTATAATATTTTGACCCAAACCCACTCCTTAGGCCTCCGAGGCAATCTACCATCTTTCCTTAAGAACTTTTTAACTGACAGACATTTCCATGTTCGAATCAATAATATGCTCTCCTCGGACTTTGTCCAAGCTGAAGGTGTCCCTCAGGGATGTGTTCTGAGCACAACACTTTTTCTCCTTGCCATAAATGATTTGGCCTCTTGTTCTTCCATCCAATATTTGGTCATCACTCTATGTAGATGACTTCGCTATTGCTTGTGCAGGCGCTGACTGTCACCTCATTACAGTTTCTCTCCAGCATGCGGTCGACTGTGTTTCCAATTGGGCCACCACGCATGGGTTTAAATTTTCCAGTACCAAAACTCACCAAATTACTTTCACTAGACGCTCTGTCATCTCCGATCATCCTTTGTACCTCTGTGGCTCCTGTATCCCTGAACGTGATACAGTCAGGTTTCTAGGCTTTCTCTTTGACCGTAGGTTATCCTGGAAACCCCACATTACCTCTCTAAAGGCAACTTGTCACAGCCGGCTGAACCTTCTTCAAACCCTTGTTCATCTTTCATGGGGAGCTGATCGTCAAACTCTCCTTCGTCTACATTCAGCCCTCATTTTATTGAAACTCGATTATGGTGACCAGATCTATTCAGCGGCCTCTCCTGCTACTCTCTCTAGCCTTAACCCCCATCCATCACCAAGGATTACGTTTATGCCTTGGTGCTTTTCGCTCTTACCCTGTTGAGAGCCTCTTTGCAGAAGCAAATGTTCCAGCCTTGTCTGATCGCCGTGATGCCCATTGCCTTCGCTACTATGTGCGCTCTCACGATCTCCGCAATCCTTTCATTTATAGAATGGTCACTGATATTAGTAGACATTCTTTATTTGTTCGTCGCCCTTGTTTGCTCCGTCTCTTCTCTTCTCGCCTATATTCGCTATTGTCTTCTCTTCAGTTACCGCCTTTATATGTTCATGTAGCATCTCACTTTTCCCTACCCCCTATGAAGTTCCAGCTGTTCGGGTCTGTTCTTTCTCACTCCCTTGCTCGAAAGCCCAACTGCCTACATTGGCTTCCCGCCCTCTTTTTCTTGACCACTTCTACTCTCGTCCTCTTGCTATCACCGTATACACAGATGGCTCTAAATCTTCTGACGGCGTCGGATTCGCAGTAGTTTTTCCCGACAGTGTCGTGCGAGGGCATTTACTATCTTCGGCTAGTGTTTTTACTGCTGAATTTTATGCCATTCTTGCAGCACTTATTCATATCATGTCATCATTTATGGTTGTCTCAGACTCCCTTAGTGCTCTACAGGCTATACGGAAATTTGATACACCTCGCCCCCTAGTTCTCCGTATCCAACTTTGGCTATGCCGTATCTCTACCAAGCATAAAGATATTGTTTTTTGTTGGGTCCCTGGTCATGTTGACGTACAGGGCAATGAACAGGCAGACACTGCTGCGCGGTCAGCAGTACATGACCTACCAATTTCATATAGAGGTGTTCCATTTCTGGACTATTTTGCTGTAATAGCTACTCGCCTTCACACCCATTGGCAACAAAGTTTGTCAACTCTACTCGGTAACAAACTTCATTCTATTAAGCCGAACATAGGTTACTGGCCATCTTCTTGTCGTCAGTGCTGAGGTTGGGAGACTACTCTCTCCCACCTTCGCATTGGCCTCGCTAGTCTTACTCATGGGTATCTCATGGAGAGGCACCCTGTTCCTCTCTCTGAGACGTGTCAAGTTCCAGTATCGATTAGCCACATTCTGTTAGACTGCCCTCTCTGTCAACGAGCACGTAGAATTTACCTCCAACGTCATCTCTGCTCTGCTACTCTCTCTTTACCTTCCCTTCTTGCTGATGGACCCTCCTTTAATCCTGACTCTCTCATTGACTTCTTAACAACGACTGATTTACTCCACAAACTCTGATGATACCTTTTACACTCCCCTCAGCCTTTTCTACCTCAATCTCTTGCTGCCCTCTACCCTTTCACCATCCACTGCCCCGCTGTTCTCCGTAACCTATTACTCATCCATCTAAGGCCAAGACAGCGGTGCCTAAGTGTGCGGGATAAGGCTAACAGATTATTGGAATTTATTTAAAGAAGTGTAAGTAACAGAAGTCCAAAAGTTATTTTACAGCTCTGTTCATCACTAGTGAGGCCTCATATGGATTATGCCACTCAGTTTTGGTCCCCTTGTTACAGAATAGATATAGACTCATTGGAGAACACACAAAGAAAAATTACTAAAATGATTTACTGAATAAGGAATCTCCCATATGACAATAGACTTATGGCCTTGAATCTCCACTCTCTGGAGAGACGTCAAATGAGGGGAGATATCGTCCAAGTGTATAAGTGGATGATGTGCATAAACAGAGGTGATATTAATAAAGTACTGAGGGTGTTGAACCAGGAAAGAACCAGAAATATTGGATTTAAGTTCGATAAATTTAGATTTAGAAAGGACATAGGCAAGTACAGCAGGACCCCACTTCAATGGCAGATTAGGTACCAGGCTACCGCCATAAAGTGGAACACCTCTTTTTTCCACTTATAAATGCATACAAATACTAGATAACAAGTTTATACTAACATATATTAAGTTAGTATGTTTATTCAGATATACACAAATGCAGTTACATAGATTATCATACATAGCAGCATGTGTGTAAAGTACCTAGGACAACCCAAAAAAGTCAGACAGTGTGACTTATTTCCATTGGGGTTAGCAGTAGAACTAGACATTAAAAAATAATAAAAGAAGTAAAATACACATATATTACACTCATTACTTACCTTAAAATATTTGTAGTCTTAATCTAGGGTGAGACAAGTAGTATTTATTGTAAGAAATCAAGTGTGGTATGTATGGTAGCCAGCCGGACTACCATACCAGGCTACCCCATTCACACATATTATTCTATAACATTTAAGCATCCCAGAGCTATAAAATGCATAGACAGTTCACTCATTACTTACCTTAAAATATTTGTAGTCTTAATGTAGGGTCAGAGGTGAATAAACAAGATAAAACAAATAAATGAGAGAGAGAGAGAGAGAGAATGAGTACATGAGAGAGGACACTCTTGGAGTTATGTAAACAAACCAGGCAAAAGTGAGTTATGTAAACAAACAAAGTGTACACATCTGGTTTCTGTACAAGTTACATTGTGTACAAGTTGTCTCTACGTTGTTACGGTAGAATAAATAAAGAGGAACACTCCCATTTTCATGTAACACCATTTTTTTAGAAGAAATGACACTCTGGGTGAAGGCATACTAAAGGAATAATTTTCTACAGTTACCCCCAGTAACACATTTTCTCTTATGTTGGACTAGAGAAAGCATTATTCTTGCCGTCACTGGTACAAGTTATCTGGCTCCCACATCACATATTTATGTTTATTTATTCTACTGTGGAGTGTATTTTTCATCTTTATATGTTATGTATCATGTTTATTATATAATTTTGAAAAAATATCATAGATGGATTAATGAAAATGTGTATATTAACATAATATACGACATTCACTGAGACTCGGTGATTATTATTGAGTATTATTATCATTACTAATATGGCATCTCGAGACATAAGACACACTTACTGATTTTAATGTGTACCTGTGTGCCAGCAGTGTAAGTTTATTTAGGTACAGGTATACATAAGTATAATTATCAGAGTATATATAAAATATGAAATAACTTTTAAAAACACTTGAAATTTTGGAGTTTCCAGAAACCTTGGAGAGATGTGGTGCTTACGGAGCTCATGGAGAATGTAAACAAACAGGGTAGGGTGTCGTGGCCGTATTAGAAAGTCAGGTGGGGGGAGCCATATAGAGAGTTTAGGTCATAATTTGAAATGACCATATTAGTGGAACGCCGTAAAGCGAAACGCCGTAAAGCGGGGCCCTACTGTACTGGTTTTCAAACAGTGGTGGATGTGTGGAATGGTCTTCCGAGTAGGGTGATCAAGGCTAGGACCTTCGGTAGCTTTAAAAAGAGATTGGATAAATATATGAGTGGGAAGGGCTGGGTTTGATTGGTGTCATGGGTATGGGAGTTAATTCTTGGGTAGTTTTGGGTAGGGGTGGTTTTGATAAGGATTTGCCTTGTATGGGTCGGTAGGCCTTCTGCAGTGTTCCTCCATTCTTATGTTCTTATATTCTTAAAGATGTTGGAAACATGTTTTGCAATGGAGTTGGTGCGGAGGACAATGTATCTCATCTTGGCAGTGTCTTCTCTGGGTGTGTTAAAGATGTTTAATGCCATCGTCTGCAGTCTCTAATGGAGTGATGAGGATAGTGAAGTTTAAAAAATACTTCTTCAGTAAGAGAATATTCTTCCTCAAGGAACTCTCTGCTGAAGATTCTGAGTGCACACAGGAAAATGCCTATAATGACACCACATTTAGTTTTGGTGTCATGGTGAGAGCAGAAATGCAGAAGATTGTGTTGTTTTGTAGGTTTTCGATAGACTTTAAAACGAAGTTCATAAATACTCACATATGTTTCATCCAGGTAGAACTGTATGTAACTTGATAAAGCCCACTGCATGGGCAAAACATTGTCAATAAAGGATCACATTATACTGCTTAAGTAATTATATTTCCATTGTGTTGATATTTTATACAATTTATTTCCATTATTGTGTCAGTATTTTATACCATTTATTTCCATAATCTGCTAAGAGAAAATCTGGGACCATTACCCAGGATACTTCCCCACACACACGATTTGATTTGAGTGGGACTTGTGCATGAGTGGATAGAATTATCAAAGCTTATTGCATGGGAAGTATTGAAAATTGGGTTGGGCAAATACGATTCTGCTAGTGGGATGGTTTGTGAAGGACCTGCGTAATATGGGCCAACAGGTCTGCTGCAGTGTTCCTGCTTATGTACACCAGCCAAGGTACTTCCCTGCACACACCAGCCAGGACACTTCACACACACCAGCCAGGGTACTTCCCCACACACCAGACAGGGTACTTCCCTACACACATGATTTAATTTGAGTGTGACTTGTGCATGAGTGAATAGAATTATCCAAGCTTATTGCTTGGGGAGCATTGAAAATTGTTGGGCAAATATGATTCTGTTAGTGGGGTGGTTTTTGAAGGACCTGCCTAGTATGGGCCAACAGGCCCACTGCAGTGTTTCTGCTTTCTTATGTTCTTATGTACACCAGCTGAGGAAATTGCTTCAGAGGAGGAGAAAGAGAGAGGGAAGAAGGTGCCTTCATCAAAGATTTAGGACTTGGCGAGCTGTTTGAGTGTGAGCAGGGTAACATTTATGAAGAGATTCAGGGAAATTGGCAGGCCTGACATGATTCCTGGAGATTGGAAGGACAGTGCCTGCACTCTGAAGGAGGGGTGTTAATGTTGCAGTTTTATAACTAGTGTAAGCACACCTCTGGCAAAACAGTGATGGAGTGAATGATGATGAAAGTTTTTCTTTATTGGGTGACCCCACCTTGGTGAGAAACGGCCGATGTGTTAATAAAAAAAAATTGCGAAAGGCTTATTTAGTGGGAAAAAAACTTGTCTTACGGCTGGTAATACAGGTTGGCCATCACTAATCTGGCAATCAGTAATCCAGTTCTATAAGTAAACCGGCACTGATTTCAGCTAGCATAATTTCAATTTGGTGGTGCTACTTGCTGCATAAGTCATTCCAATTTTTTTTTTCTCCATTTATTGTTATAACTTGCTCACTTTTAGCCCTAGCCATGGTTCCATTGAATAAAAGAAATGTTTCTCATTTTGTAAAGCACATACACAGTACATTGTCCATAAAAAATAAGGTGGCTTTGAAGCCACTGTTGGTCACCATGAGCTCAGCTCACTCAGACAAGCTGTGACCAGTAAATTTGGGCCTACATATGAGAGAATAGGTAAGTGTGCACGATATAAAAAAAAATCCTGCAGCACGCAGTGCGTAATGAGAAAAAACTATGAGTGTATGATGTAAAACAGCGACTTTTCAGTGTATTTTCATATGGTTTTTATGGTTGTATTTGATAGAATGGAAGATATAGAAATAGGTATGATTTTAATTGGTTTCATGATGGAAAGTACTTTGAAATTAAGCTCAAAATAGCGGTAATGTTTGATTTTTGCTGATGTTCAAGAGTCTAATACGCAGTCATGAATGGTTGACATTATTTATACAGTTATTACAATAATGCAGTAGTCTGCATAACAGTAAATCTTCTATTTTTTTTTTGTGAATAAACGTTCAAAATGGAAAGCAAGCGTAATGTAAGAGGGGCCTGGAGATGTGAGTAATGAACAGAGAAAATGTTATTTTAGTGCCAGGAATGTCTGCATTGTTTTTCTGGACCCTATTTTGAAATTGGCATCTCTTGAAATTTGTGTGAAATTGGCCAAATTTACAGATTTCAGACCACTTTAGTTGAAATAGGTAAATGGGCAGTTTCTTGTACTCAAGCGACAGAATAGAAGAAATACCTATGAGTTTGGTCGATTGGAACAGTGGAATGGGCAAAAAATAGAATACACTTGGGTCAAGTGTATTTATTTATTTATTTATTTATAAATTTTAGCATACATACAGAGGTACAAAAAAATACAGGTAAGAGCAGCATGCCAAAGCCACTTACATGCATAGCATTACGGGCTGGCTTAAAATTAACTTAAGATTAACTAAGCAATGATGAAATCAGTGATAAGACATTATTGTAAACAGATAACTATAAAATACAAATGAGTATTACAAAGACAGGTCATATGGTTGCATGCATTGCTGTTCATTAAGGTAGTGTATTTCAAAAAAAAAATAACAAAGTTAGGTTTAACATTTGTGTGATATAATTGTGAGTAACATTTAGGATATACAATTTATATGGTTCAGTTATTCAGTATTTATTTGGTTTTGAGTGAGTAAGTGAACTTTGAGAAGAGACTTGAATTTATAAACAGGTAGTGTTTCTTTTATATTTACAGGTAATGAATTCCAGATTTTAGGGCCTTTTATGTGCATTGAGTTTTTGCATAGCGTGAGATGGACACGAGGAACATCAAAGAGTGATCTGTGCCTTGTATTATGGTCATGTGTTCTGTTGAGGTTGGCAAGGAGATGTTTGAGGGGAGGGTTAATATCAGAGTTAAGTGTTCTATGTATGTAATAAGTGCAATAATAAGTATGGATGTTTTGTATGGTGAGTAGGTTGAGTGTTTTGAATATTGGTGGAGTGTGCTGCCTGTAGTGAGAATTTATCATCATTCTAACTGCAGCCTTTTGTTGGGTAATTAGTGGTCTGAGATGGTTAGTTGTTGTTGAGCCCCATGCACAAATTCCATAGGTGAGATAGGGGTAAATAAGAGAGTGATAAAGGGCCAGGAGGGCTGACTGTGGAACATAGTACCGTATCTTCGATAGTATGCCTACAGTCTTGGAAATTTTCTTAGGTGGATTCCTAAGAATTTTCCCTCTGTTAGCTTTGTGATAGGTGATCCGTTTATCGTTATGTTAAGAGGTACATCTGTAGCTCTGCTACCAAACTGAATGAAGTAGGTTTTGTCAATGTTTAATGTAAGTTTGTTAGTCCTCATCCAGGTAGATATTTTCTGTAATTCGGTGTTTACAGTATTGGCTAGCGTGACTGGGCTCGGGTGAGAGAAGACGTATGTGGTGTCATCTGCAAAAAGTGTGAGTTTGAGTAATTGCGAAGCATTTGGTAGATCATTTATGTATAGGAGAAAGAGAAGAGGGCCAAGGACACTTCCCTGTGGGACACCAACTGTAATTGGTTGTGCTGAAGAGCTTGCCCCATTTGCGTACACATATTGTCTTCTGTTGCTGAGGTAAGACTTGAGGTAGTTGAGGGAGTGCCCTCTAATACCATAGTGTGACAATTTTACGTGGAGCAAGTCATGGTCAACTGTATCAAAAGCTTTACGTAAGTCAATGAAGATCCCCAGTGGGACTTCTTTTTTCTCTATTGCAGTGTATATATGTTCTAGCATATGTATAATAGCATCATTAGTATTTTTATTAGGCCTGAATCCAAATTGGCAGGGGTTGAGAATGTTATGGGAGATGAGGTAGGAGTAGATTCGTTTATGAATTAATTTTTCGAAGATTTTTGAGAGAGGGTGTAAATTGGATATTGGCCTATAGTTATTCAACTCTGTTTGGTCTCCTCCTTTATGGATCGGGGTGGCCCTTGCTATTTTGAAAACTGTAGGGAAGGTGGAGGATTCAATGGATTTGTTAAAGAGTGTTGCAATGATTGGTGATAGTACTTGTGATGCTTTTTTGTATATAAAGGGTGGTAAGGTATTTAAATCTCCTGCCTTGTTTTTCAGTGCGTTGATAATAAGGGAGACTTCGTATGGGTTAGTCGGAGCTAGGAACAGTGTGTTCGGGTAGTTGCCAGTGAGGTAGTCATTTGGTGGGGTATCTGAGCTTGGGATATTATTGGCAAGGTTTTGGCCTATAGTGGAGAAGAAATCATTGAGTCTGTAAGCCGACAAAATCACTAATCCGACACCCTACAGATCCTGATGATGCCTGATTAGTGATGATCAACCTGTATATGGAAGATGATGTTTGCAGGTGATTGTGGTTGTGGTGTAGGCAGATGATAGTTATTGAGTTGCCAGTCAGGGTTCTACCTGGAGGGTATTCCGGGGATCAACGCCCCTGCGGCCCAGTCCATGACGAAGCCTTTCCACAGATTTCTATAACAAGTAGCAACTAAAGTGTAATGAATAGAAAATTTCTTTATTTTTGAGTTTTGACGAATTACAAAGCTGTAAAAATGGTTGGCTTTTTTTTAGGGGGGGAGGGAGTAATGAACATAACCCTATTTTTCACATATATTCTTCAGTTCGTTTTAGATTATTTGTTTTTTATTAGCTGCTGCTTTCAGGAATGTAACTACCATCTTAATCAATAGTTAACTATACTGGAATTTATAAAAAAAAGAAATCATTGAAACTAAGGTCCCCACACACTTTTCCAAAATGAATAGTAGACCTCATGTGTTGAATGTACATTTAAAATTTTATCTACTTTTACCATTGATGTACAATTGTAGACTGTAAGTACATTCTAAGTTTCTGTGTGTTTCTTGTGTTTAAATTGTTTATTGCTGTAGAAAAATCTACAATCAGTAATTAATGTGCTAAAATGTGCATTTTTTATTTTATGGAATTTTATATAGAATGTGTACATTTGTTTAGTCACTGAAACTCATGATTCCCTTCAAAATGTACATATATAAATGTATATGTTGACTGTATATTTTTGGTTTCAGGTAGGGAATATTAACTTTGTAAGGTTGATTTTCAAATTCATTATAACCTCAAAATGCGAAACATAGTAACTCTAGTAATTTTTAGAGAGTGGAACAGTATGACTCGTATAGGTTCAGCACTCCCCCAGTGTATGTAATAATAAAAATGCTGACCATGTTGACTGTGGATGCTTTAAAGTAAGATTTGGCTAGAGTCATGCAGTCATTAGAAGATAGGCACACTTGGGTGTGTTTGACAATCTAGTCAGTTAATTGTTTTTTTTAACACATCTGTTACCTGTACTGTCATTCTGACAATCTGGCTTTCACTGTTATCTTTGCAGTGAAGACCAGGGGTCTGCTGGCTGGGCACTCATGTTTTCATGTGCTTTTCCATACATTGATGCTTCCTACCCTCCTAGCTGGGATGTGGATCTTTCTGTTTTTCTTCTTCCCTTCTGTAGAAGCATCTAAGAATCTAGCACTAGGAAGGACCTTGACTCATTTTCCTGAGCATCATTTAAATTTACAGTGGTTGAAGCACTTAATACATCTTGTTATTCATTCCAAATATCCCTTCAACTCCAGTGTTTTCTTTACAACTGTGTCATCTTCTTATCTCTGTTGCAAGTATGAAAAAATAAATACTTGGTGCTGACTTTGACCTGTGTAAACTTCAATTTGGCCATTTTATTAAATAAATCATTACCATATAACAAATAGGGAGTGCTTCTTGTGATCAACTTTAAACCCTAACTTCTGATGTATTTGAATTGGAAGTATACAATAGAACCCCCATATCCCCATATTCAGTTATCCCCATATTCAGTTATCCACTGTTTACTGTGGCCCAAAAATAACCCTTTATTTTACTCAATAATGGCCCCAAAGCACAAAACTAGTGATGCTGGCAGTTCTTCAAGGCCTAAGAGAAACCATGAAATGCTTCCCTAATCTATTGATTAGACTTTATCATAGGTATGTATACAAACAAAAAATGACTTATGTGAAAGGTTCGCCACTATTCACAGTGGTATCTATGGTAGGTCTTGGAACGTATCCCCAGCAGACACGGGGGTCCTACTGTATTTTTTATTGATTTTGGGCAGTGTGTGTGTCAGTGTTTTAAACCAGTTGTATCAAATTGAATTTTCTTATTAAATAAATAGTAAAAACTTTCTTCTTACATTGTACAGAATTTGAAATAAGTCTATTATTGAGGAAATAAAAACTGAAAATTAACAAAAATTTTCATTTTTAGGGAATTTTCAAATTTAATGAAGACTTGATTTTTGGAATCTTTCTTAGAAGCATTTTTATTTTCTTAATTTATGATTTTTGTTTATGGCCCATGAATGCTCTATTTGATTGGCTTCATATTTTCATTTCTGATGCATTGTGTCTAGGACAAGGTTCACAGGACTACTTGTATGTGTGGAGGCCCTGTGGACAATGTTACATAGTCTTTGTATCTACTGCAAGGTTCACAGGACTACTTGTATGTGTGGAGGCCCTGTGGACAATGTTACATAGGCTTTGTATCTATTGCAAGATTCACAGGACTACTTGTATGTGTGGAGGCCCTGTGGACAATGTTACATAGGCTTTGTATCTACTGCAAGATTCACAAGACTACTTGTATGTGTGGAGGCCCTGTGGACAATGTTACATAGGCTTTGTATCTACTGCAAGATTCACAAGACTACTTGTATGTGTGGAGGCCCTGTGGACAATGTTACATAGTCTTTGTATCTACTGCAAGATTCACAGGACTACTTGTATGTGTGGAGGCCCTGTGGACAATATTACATAGTCTTTGTATCTACTGCAAGATTCACAAGACTACTTGTATGTGTGGAGGCCCTGTGGACAATGTTACATAGGCTTTGTATCTACTGCAAGATTCACAAGACTACTTGTATGTGTGGAGGCCCTGTGGACAATGTTACATAGTCTTTGTATCT